>NW_027287427.1:83924245-84236745 GCF_022747635.1 Hetaerina americana | reverse complement strand
AGTGGATTTTTTTATCGATTATGTATTGGAAGGGTATAGGGTAAATGTGATGAAAAGGGTGCATCGTTGAGGAGCTAGATTTGTAAAATGTTGTTATGATAAACTTAATAGCATATCCAAAATATTAGAGCAGCTAGGCTGAGAATCACTCGTGGAGGGAAGGTTAAGTTAATTCCCAATTCTTTAATCATTTAATGAGTTTAAGATAACCATTTGTTGCTATTTCTATTGTTTAAGCCTTCAAAATGAACACTTTGATTATGCTAGGGTGTCATTAACATGGGTACGGGTTTTATTGAACTGCCCTTGTACAGACAACTAGTGGTAAATAAAGAATTTTCTAATTGGCAAAGGTGCATGATTATGACCTAAATGACCTGGGCAAAGTACATGAATATGTTCATTGTGGGCAAAATGATAACATGCAATATATGCATAATTCTCCGAGCCTTCATGTCCCCTGTTTCTGTTATAGATGGACGTATGAGGTTCTTAAAATTAAAAAAAATTGCTGACACTTGAGCCATTACTCTTTTTTTACATTCTTTCCATAATCATAATTTTTAATAATATATCAACTTTCTTTTAATTATAATAAAATCACCATTTATCCAAACAAAATCTAGCTTATTTTTCAATTTGAAAGCTTATTCACATCTTGCAGTTGATGTTTCAATTAACAAAATTATTATTTCAGGAGCTCATTTACTGAAAACCTGCGCAAAGGTAAAGTCCGTGGAGGATGGAAGACTCCTGATAAAAAACTCACTTCATGATGGCTCTGCACTTCAGCATTTTTGCACCATGTTAACAAGTCAAGGTGTAGATGCCAATATTGCCTCTAAGGTCTGCGCTGATCCATGGTCAGTCTTGCCTTTAGTTCCAAGAGGCCAAGTGACTACTTTAAAGGCAGAAAAATCAGGTTAGTATGTGCATGGGGAGATAGTATCCATATATGCTAGAAGTATTATGAAATGATAACCTCGACATTGAGAAAGACAATGATAAATAAAGTAAGAATTCGCTCACTTTATTTATCACCAGATATTTTTGGGTTTTATAAATACATCAAGCACATTAATATCTATACTATTTTTGTTATTTTTTTAAAAATCCAGGTATAGTTGTGAGCCTGGATGGTTTGACTATTGGAAAAACCTGCCGAGATTTGGGTGCTGGACGCATGGTATTCTCACAGAATATAGATCCACGTGTTGGTGTTCGACTTCTCGTGAAGGAAGGACACAGACTGGAAATTGGGGCACCATGGATGGAAGTACATCACTCAAGTCCAGTTATACCAGAAGCAGTGCGCCAAAAACTCCAGGGAGCAATTAAAATTGATGAAAACAAATCAAATTTTGCAGTAAATTCTTGTATAATAAAGGTATTATCATGCTCATAAAGATAAAATTTATAAATATATAAAACATTGACCCTTCATATTTGTTGTAATAAATACAATTGACTTTTTGAATCCAGTAATAGAATATTGTATATACGAGTATACCTGATATAAGACATTAGTATTTTCACATAGAAATGGGAAATAAATTTTTTTTCCTTCAAAAATTAGCAACTGAGATACATTACCTAGAATTAATGTAAGTCGTCCGACTAATTAACTAAGTAGTCATGCCCAGATGTCAATGCCTAGGATTCCCAATCTAGGAACTGGTACCAAGTACTAGTATCAAGTTTACATGACATCACACCGGTGACCATATACAGGTATGATAAGGCAAGTGAAATGTGTAGTGAAAAGTTTCCTAATAAGAGAGATACCCAGGCAGTAAGTTCCGATGGATTATTGAGAAGAAGCATGATTACACTCGAGAACAATTTCTCATAGTATTTGCTCATCGGGCATGTAACTGTTAGGGCACTAGGTGACAATAGACACATGTGATATGACAGAAGGCAACAGGGTCACTATTCCAGGTTTTGTAGATGCCGCCTGTGATTCAAGCCAAATGCTAACTGTTAACTGTTTGATTGTCCTAGTTGCCTCCTCGTAACCGCTGGCCGGTATGAAAATCGAGGTCTGAACTGTAGGGGGATAGTCGAATTGTTCTCTGCCATAGGTCATGAAGAAATTTTGCACCAAATCTTCATATACCAAAGATGTTAGCCCACTTCTTCGTCATCGTGTGGATGTTCGTAACCTTCGTTAAAAATTCAAACCTCTCTAAATACCATTTAGCCTTTCAATACATGTTCTACAGAAGCATCACAAATTTGGCGGCAAATTTAGAGTTTTTTACCTTAAAAGAACTAGTCACAGCCTACATTTCACACACGGTCGCGTCTCGATTTTCTTAAAAGTTTTATACACACACCGTGATGAGTATGCGCTATTGAAAGTCTTAAAATGGCGTCATTGACTAGTCAACAAATTAACAAACTCGGTAGAACGTGATTACAGCAAGGAAGCTGCAATATGTGAAAACGGAATTTCCTTTCTGGATATTCTCAGTAGATGTCGTTCGATGATAGCAGAAGTTTTAATTGGCCAGATCTATTCCTTCTTCGAATCACCCTTGCGAGGACAATCAGGGAGTTGTTAACAAAAACCTGGAGGCTCAGTGAGAACATGATGTTCACTCAGGCTCTATAGTAAGTGATTGATACCGCCGTTCAATCTCTATTTTAAGGGGCGGTGATAAATTGGAGTGTATTTGATAACTACTAAAGATAACATAGTTGAACTCATCAACAAAATATACGATATAGTAAACTGGGAGATCTACGTATATAAGAGTCATGGAAGTGCATGAAAAAGATTTGATCAGAATTTTGCCGTGACGGATTTATTGCATTCTACAAATCTGTTAACGGAGAGGGACTCAACATGCCTGCAGCAATTGAATGATCGCGGCAATAAGGTGGGACTTCGATTTATTTGTTTTGTATTTTCCTCTGTCCTTGCACGTTGATATATTTCCATGAGGTTAAAATGGAATTATTTTATGATAATAGTTGCTAAGCTTGAAAAAATTGCTGACTATCAAGTGAGGTGAACTCGATAATTGAACTTTTGAAGTGAACTCTATCATTAATATTTTACGCTATCAAAGAGATTTGAAACCGAGCAGAACCTTTTATGAAAACAGGAAGATGTGTCTCAGATGTACTTTGCACTAAATATGAGCACTTTTGAACGAAATGTTATGAAAAATTATCTAAAATGTTGCAAGATTATATAAAACCTATGCAATGGATAATTTATTACGAAAGGATGAGATTCGGACTTTTGGAGGGGAGGATTTTCCGAGGGCGCAGGTGAACGTGAAGTCATCCACATTGACAGATGGGTGCTGTTGCCCATGTGAAGCGTAAGCTACGAGGGTGGTTTTGTTTGAGGGAGAGCGTGTATGTGAATGATAATTTGGCTAAAAGAACCTTTTTGATAATAGCGTACTACAATACATGGGAGGGAATTAACAAAATTGATAATGCTTTTATCGAAACAACACGGGACGGTAATATCGGAATAGTCCGTTTCCAATCCGGTAATGGTATAATAACGGTGAAATAGGAGAATATAAAACGGATATCATAAAAAATTTCATTTAAGTGAAGGTTTGTATTTCGGCTACTTCCGGGAAAAAAATTATTAATTCCGTAGCATAATAATGAAACAAATTTGAAATTTTGGTGAAACCAATTCTCTTCGCACCATAGCCAACTATGCGAAAGTCAATGCAAAATAATTCTTCACACTCTTTCAATTGAAGAACAATATTGTAAAATCACACGCATGAATTATTTATTTTTGTGGAGAGTTAAATCGATGATATTAAAAAAATCCTAATTATATCAAAGCAAACTTAAAAGCAATCAAGGACTAATTACCAAATAAATGCAGCAGAAATATCTGTTTAAATGGTTAAACGAAATTCCATATCTACGGGAAAGGTATAATAAGATTTCTTCAAAAAAATCTCAAAATCTCCAATTTGTTTGAAATTATAGATATTATTGATGAACCTTTTTTTCTTGAAGTCTGTTATCTCTCCACACAATCCATGAAAACTTTGAGTATATCATGCGTGAATAGCAAGTGCACTCAATGGATATAAACCATAAACTGAGTAATCAACCCGAAGGTCGGTTTAGTAGGTGATGGTAGAGATCACCCAGTACTAAGCCCTATACGGCGTGTGAAAATTCACACATCAGGGTAGGGGGGCCAGTTCCTTTCCCTGTGCCGGTTATGGTTTCCCAGGAAGACCTGGTACCCGAAAAATCACTTTAGCTTGGGTGGTGCTGCAGGTGCCCAGAGTGCCTTGCCCGGGAATTGAATTCGGGACCCTCCGGTCAGCAGTCCAACACTCTACCCACTGGACTACCGCGACCCTCAATGGATATACTGTATGCATTAAATGGACCGCTTTTAATAAACCAATTCTTTTGATCGCAATTGAATGTGAGGGAGTGTTAGCATCAACATCAGTGAAGGGCTGTTGTAAATATGGATAATGATTACATTTTCTTTCTCATTGAAATATTGTTTACTTTAAACTCGTGGAGTGTGAGAGGCCCCATAGGTGACGAGAGTAGATCACGCTCCCGCATATTTAATGGAACAGAGGGTAAACTATGAACTAGGATTTTAATTGAGATTTTTAAGGTTAAATGGCTATTATTACGTTTTATGAATCTATATTCCATTACCACAATAATATTTTAAATAGAAATTTGTTTGATAAAGAATTGCTCTCGTTATAAATAATCAGTGATATAGGGCATACTTTAAAGAAACGGAATAAATCGTTGTTACTCATAAATCCTAACGAAATTGATCAGTTATTTTTCACATACTCCTGTTGCAATACACTAACTACGGTAGAGCGGGAATTAAAGCTTATTAATCCGAGAATATTCCCATTCACGAGAATAACAGTTCATAAATAATTAATTCACCGGAGATTCGAATTCATCTTGAAAAGTTGAAACCTTTTATTATCTTTTCCGCAAACCCATTAAAGGTTAAAGTTGGTATCACACTAATTAATTATTAAAATTGGAAGGAAGGAGACTTCTTGGAATTTTTTAGTGAGGCAGGAGGGAGAATAAAATTGAGGAATTCAGGTTTGCGCCTAAAAAGAAAGCAGCTGTGTTTGACATGGAGAATAAGAGCACTGATTGCACAATGTATTGTTGAAAAAGTGAACGGTGCTACATATCTTGGTGGAACGTTTGCGAAATGTGGCGGAATAGAAATAGAATTGTGTGACAGGGAGGGGTTTGAACGATGTTGAATTTTTGGTAGAAAGGTGCTGGTGGTAAAAAAAACGAGTGTGTCAAGACAGAGAAATGAAGGCGTATGAAATAACCTGAAAGGCCGAGATATGCTCACGAGACGGGGGATGAGAGCCCAATTTTCTGTCCATGAAAAATGTACAATTCTGTTATTCTCAAAAAAAAGCGTCAAAATATTCATGATTAGTGATGTACGACGACACGAAGACAAATTGTGATGTTTAAAATAAATCGTCTTCAAAATATTTACGGATCAATGAATCCTTTTATTATCACATCTAACTCACGATAATTCTCAGCGCAGAAGCGCACGATGGTATTCCTCCATTAATTTACTTGGCAAATAAGTAAACATTATCTCCTTGGAGACGGAAAAGTAAGCGCGTTGTCGTTTTTTAATAAAACAAAACGGAACGATTTCAGGCTAAAAAACATCAATTGATCCCAAACCATTATATTTTATCGGGAACAAAATAAAACTCCAATGTATTTATATTGATTGAACTAACTTTTTGTTCAATACTACTGCCGCCTCTTGCCGACTCAATTCTATACCGTGTTAGACTATTTGTATAGCTTTCTCTCCAGTAATCCCCGCTATCCTTCCATCTCACCTAGTGCAGGCCTAAAATATCTATATTTCCTATCTTATATCCCACTTTGTATTTTCTAACTTTCCTGTCCTCAGCATCGTCCTAACATTCCAAGTCCCCATTGTAACTGGTTCAGTTCTCTTCTGAGCCTTTCGGTATGGTGCAGTGGCTAACGCAATAGCGCCCAACTCGACGATCCGTGCTAGAATCGTGGAGGTGGCAGGATTGTTCAGTGGTATCCCGATCCCTCTTTGGGGTACCATGTTGAGGACACTTCTAGTTAGTACGCCGTCCGTCGGAAGGGACGTCAAACTATGCACCCCTTGACGATTTCCTCAATAGTAAGCTAATGACGACGCTGTGTTTCTTTCCACACTTCCTCTCATCCTGCACCTATCATAATACCCTCCTATCCCCAAAGGAACATGTGATGTTAGCTGTTGATCGCCTCCCTAATAACTGCTACTGCTTCTTCCGTCTTCTTCTCTGTTGACAGGGTCGATTTCGCTTTGGAAGGATAAGTCAATAAATGAATTCAAGGGTTGAATAAGTGAGATAGTTTGCCGTTTCCGGAAAATAAAAGAACAGCTTGTTCAGTTTTTGGAGGTAGTATATACTACCTTGATCAAAAAGTTCCCGGAATAACCACCGTGTGGCGCTCCCATCGTTCCGATTTGAGTTCTGTTTTTTTGTTAAATTGGTACATCTGTTGTTGATATTCCCTTTAAATCTTAGTGTCATAACTTGACATTTGCAAAAGTTACGTAGCCAAGAGTACATCTATCTCTGTGTGTGTTGGCGATTTTTTACAATTGCAGAAATGGATTTAAATTTGCAACAACGAACTTGTATTAAATTTTGCGTAAAAAACGGATTTAGTGGCGCACGGACGTTGGAAATGTTGGAAAAGTGTTTCGGCAACGATTCTCTAAAAAAACGGTCGTTTACCAGTGGCACGAGCGGTTCAGAAGTGGTCGTGAGTCAATCGAAGATGATGAACGCAGTGGCAGACCATCGACATCGAAAGTCGGTGAAAAAATTGATAAAGTAAAAGAAATGTTGGTCAATAACCGCAAATTAACCATCAGAGAAATAGCGGAGGACTTGAACATTGCCTATGGATCCGCCCAAGACATTGTGGTTAATGATTTGGGTTTCCGTCGTGTAGCAGCAAAGTTGGTGCCAAAAGACCTCAATTTCATGCAAAAAAGAGACCGTGTTGACGTCGCAAAAGACATGATTTGCGAGGCTGAATCCGATCCCACATTCATCAAAAGGATCATTACTGGAGACGAGACGTGGGTTTATGAGTACGACACGCAATCCAGACATCAGGCAAGTGAATGGCGTTCACCAAATGAGCCGAGACCAAAAAAACCACGTCGTTTTCAGTCAAAAAAGAAGGCAATGCTGACGGTTTTCATGGATTACAACGGTGTAGTGCATCATGAATTTTTGCCAGAAGGCCAGACAGTAAACAAAGAGTATTATTTGGGCGTTATGAGACGTTTGCGTGAAGCAATTCGCCGAAAGAGACCAGAAATGTGGGCAGAAAACTCGTGGATTTTGCACCATGATAACGCACCGTCGCACAGTGCTATCATTATTCGTAATTTTTTGACGAAAAATGCAACAAATACCATCCAACAGCCACCGAATTCACCTGATTTGGCTCCCTGTGACTTCTTTCTGTTCAATCGAGTTAAAAAAACCATTACGGGGAACGCGTTTTAGCAGCCGAGAGGAAGTAATGGAAAAATCGCAGGAAGCACTGATGGACATACCGAAAACCGAATATAAAAAATGTTTCGAGGATTGGATCAAGCGCTGGCATAAGTGTGTTGCAGTCGATGGGGATTACTTTGAAGGGGACAATATAGATTTAGATGAATAAACTTGTATTTTTAATTTTCTGAATAAATTCCGGGAAATTTTTGATCAAGGTAGTATATCAAGCGATGATAAATGACGCAAGACAATCCTCAAGTCCAATTGACCAGTGATTATTTTGGGTTGCTTACCCTATCACATTTTCCGAGATCTCCTGCTGTTTTCCTCCTTTCCTTTTATGAATTAATTGCTCTGCGGAATGCGATATCCCTTTATTTTGTCACGGCAATTAACAATTCTAACGTCAAGCATTTAATATTGCTGCGCAAGACAAATAGTTGGTAACAGAAAAACTAACGTTTAAGCCAATTGATTTAACATAGAAAAAACGTTTTATTCTCATGTTCATTGAGAATAAACCTTGAAAAGGATAAAATATAATCGGTTATTTTAAATTCAATATCTTCCGTACTGTGCAGGCGTATCCAAATGTGCCAATCTTTATGGAATATTTTGTCGACCATTTACTATTCCTTATTCCACAAAAAAACTGTTTTAGCCCCAGCAAATTTTGACCATTCTCAACGATTATGGCGTTTCAGAATACAGCGACGGCGTTGCAAAATGTTTTCCTATTGCTTCTGTGCTGAATGTCTAAAGAGAAGCTTAGGAAGTTTATAAAGCAAAGATTTTGAAACTGGGTCTATATTTAAAAAAGCAAACAAGATTGAGAGATTTTTTTATTTATTTTATTTATTTTATTTTTTATTTATTCAGTATAATTCCGAAAACAGCACATTTAGGCCTTTACATCAAACTATTAACAACGATAACAATGTCACATTTACAAACACCCAAGCCCTAGATGAAGGGAAACTCACCCAGGCGGGAATCGAACCCGCGACCCTTGGAATGGCAAACGAGGACGTTACCCCGCCGCCACCGGGGCCGACGATTTACATCTCGTCTGCCTTAAATTAGAAAAATATCCTCGTGGTCCCATGTACGTATATTGTAATTGCTGCCACCCCTGGACTCTTTAAAGACAGAATTAATTCCCTCCATACCATTGGCGGCATCAGTGCCGATAGCGTACGGTCGGATTTTACAAGTCTCCCGAAAATAAATTCGGCACGCATACGCACTTCCGGCAATCGGGCCCCGAAGAGTCGCAGCCTTCCGGGGAGTGATACAGTAAAAGAAAAAAAGCCCGAGACATAACCGTCATAATTTTCTGGAGAGATTTTTCAAATCTTCAACCATGTATATGCGTTCTAATCCGGGTAAATGCTGCTCCCTTCAGGCAAAACCTCGGCTCAGATATTGATGGGTGCGGAGAGAGCAGATTGGCGGCAATACAATATGAGAATTAAAGGAAAAATAGATTTAGGAGCAAGGAGATAGTGATTATACGACAGGAATTTTCCAAGATTGTGGAATTTTTAACACTACGACATTTAAGGCAGGCTTCGAGGAGTCATGCAAAAAAGATATACAATTTTTGTTTAAATAGTATCGGTAACAATTTTTTCTTATGTGTGCGTCAAGTGTTGAGTTCAGAAACTCGGTTGAATGCATGCATGATCGCAGATCGTATTGATGTTGATAAGATGGCAGTGCGCACCATTATCACTGAAAATTGGGGATGCGAAACTCGTCCCGGAGGTCTTTGGACGGACGACCAAAAGCAGAGTCAAATGTTTGCTTGCGAAGGCCTAATGCAAAAGGCATCGCGACGATTCCCCAACCCCCTCATTGTCCTGAATTGGCCCAAGCAGATCATTTCCTATTCCCAGAAGTGAAATTCTCCCTCAAAGGGCACCACCATGGGACCCTAAGTGCCGTCAAAGAAGCTTGCTCGCGTAACCTGAAAGATCTTCCAGAATCCGCCTACCAGGAAGCCTTTGAGTCGTGGAAAAGCCGCTGGCGAAAGTGTGTCGACGCGCAAGGGATGCACTCAGAAGGATTTTGGGGCATTGTAACAATATCTGATATAAATATATATTTATCCGAAACCTTTCCCGATACTTTTTATATAAATCATGCAAATGGTTGTTGAAACATGACGGTAAACCGGATATTCTGGGAGGCATAATGCCACTATTACGATAAAGAGCAGTAAAATAACGCTTTAAAATATGCAACAGAAGGTGCCAAAACACTCTGAATTTTCAAAGTGTAGTTATTTATAAATTGCAAACGCAACCAATCGAGGCGAATTCAGTTTTTATGCTTTATCTCTGACTTTTAACCACACGCATGCATTCAATCCATCGCATACATTTTTCCACCAATTACCGGGAGAGTATTTTCAAATTATGTTTACCTAGCCTTCACGAGAGAAGCGCAAATGTTTTCAACCCTTAACCTATGCAGTATTAACCTTCTGTCGAGTGACGAGTGAGAGAGTTCGAGTCAGTTCAGCACCCGTGAACTTCACATGAAACTCTCCCTATTAATGTAACTAGTGCCTGCCGAAAGTACACACTCAAGGTTTCAATATCATCTCAAATAAATAAAAGAGCAAATTACACGTGCACATTCAAGGTATGTACTGAAAGTAATGTCAGTGATTCTTTTGTGACGCTGTGCGTCGGACCGCTATCAGATCGATTAAAACTAGTAGTGAGGGAGCCCAGCTAAGCAGCGTTCCCGCGCTCCGGTGTGCTCCGAGCATCCGGATAGAGAGATGAGACGGGCCTGTGAGAGTCGTTTTTCGAACTCGAGCAAGTGAAAATTCAGCACTCGTTAGAACAACTTGCGATCTAGTTTAGGTGCGTGAAACTTGGCAAGACCACAACGGAAACTGTTTCTATGATCAAGACTGCTTACAAAGAAGATGCACTGTCAGATTGGCAAGTGTTTCGGTGGCAAAAGGCCTTTTTGGTGGGACGGGAAGAATTCGAGGACGAACACCGCGCCGTGAGGACCGCCATTCACGACCACCACGGGCGACAATGTGACGCGAGTGAGGGAACTGTTGAACTCAGACCGACGATCAAGTGTCCGTTTAATGGCCAACATGTTAAACATTCCAAAAACTCAGGTTTATGAGATCGCTGCGAACCATATTGGTATGCAGAAGGTGTGCGCGAAAATGGTTCCAAAAATGCTCACTGACGACCTGAAGTCACGCCGTGTTGAAACGTACCAAGAAAACCTCGACGATATACGAACGCGGTCTCCCAGCCCCCGTACAGACTTTTTTTTGTCTCCACGCCTCAAAACACTGCTGAAGGACAAGCATTTCTGGACGGTTACTAGTTTGCTCGGAGCAGTATGAGCGGAAAGAAGTGCCTCCGCGTGAAGTGTGTTTTTCGACTTTGTAACACGACGCGATGGAGTGCCCAGCCACACGCCCTTCATCGTTACCAACTTGCTGGCCCGGAGCACCACCAGCCCCCTTACAGTACCAACTTGACTTTGTGTGACTTTTTGTTTGCCATCCCGACTGAAGATAAAGCTGAAAGGAAAGCATTGGGAGACCGTGGAAAACATCCAAAAGCATATTACTTCGTTCCTGAGAGACATTCCTGTGGAGAGGAGTTTCAGGGTGCCTTCCAGGCCTGACAGACACGTCTCCGAAAGTGTACTGATACAGGGAGATAGTATTTTGAAGAATTGTAAGTAATTGTACAAGTACGATCAATAGATCTATTTTTCCTAGAGAATGCACATTACTTTTATAGTAGACCCTGTATATGTTCTTTCGACGTGATTGCTAATAGGCATTGGTATCTTGAATTTAAAAATATTCGTTTGAATTGATGTTAGCTTTTCATGAAAAATACGGTTAAACTAACGAGATGAATACGAGAATGCGTGAGGATATCATGCACCTCCAATTGCATGCCCTTGCCATTAACCACTAATTTGAAGGATGAGTATCCAATACTCCTGATAATGAAGCCCTATATGCCATCGGTTGTCTGATTCCGGAGTCTACGCATTACTCCGCGTATACTAAACTTGAGAAGCCCTCGAGTTCGACGCATCGGAATATCCAAGGTGGCCTAGTGATGTTCGTCTCTCCTTCACTCCATACCGGTTTGCTGCTGTTGACTCATAGTATGTTGATTTTAGACGCTATATGAGGTAATGAAAGTGATACTCGAAGCTAATTAATACTGCTTTATTTAGGGAAGTAATTAGTAGCATTAAATAGCTGCCGGAAGACTTTATCAGCCAATCGATAGAAATACTTTTCCCACTCTTAAGCATCCTTTTTAAGGTATCGAATATACAGTTATGTATTTTAAGGTAAGATGGATTGGATGAGAAACATATAGCAGTAGCAGCTATTGTTTGTATATGCATCACAATATCATGCATTTACGAGACATATTCGAAAAGTAAGACCCATTTTCTTGTATTTCAACACTGGCGAGTAAGGATAAAGTTGTACACCTTCAACGCCATCTACTGATTGAAGCCACTCAACTTATCGTTTTGATTCAGTAGTCGTTTGCCTGTTGGTGAATGGAGACAAAAACGTCCGCGAAAATCGCTGCTCCCGCCAGTTTGGAAGTGCATGCTGTAATTCGTATTTTGTTTGTGGAAGGATCATTTGCTGCTCACATTCATCGGGACCTGTACCTAATTTATGAACCTACAGTAATGAGTGAATGAAAGAATAGGCGATTTTTCATTTAATACCCTGCAAGCCACCGCCAGGGCGCGTGGCAGGGGGTGAATACACTCCAGAATAATTTTACCCGAACGTGACCCTACCGCGGTCGAACAATGTTATTATGATCCCCTATTGTTCGTGGAAAAAGTGACATCTTAAATCTATCTGTTCTACGCTTAATCTCTCTAATTTTATTGTCATGATTTCTCCTACCGTAGTACGATGGGGGTAATAATAATTGTTCAACATCCCTGCTAAAGAGACGTCCTTCCAATTTATGTAAGAGCTTCAATCTATAATTTAACATTCGCTCTGTGAGTGCCAAGCCTAGAAGCTCTAATATTTTGGATACTAAGTTTATCACAACAATGTTTTACAAATCCATCTCCTCTACGCTGCACGCGATCCAATTGCTCTGCGATGGTGTCGAGACATAAACCACGGTCACACAAATATGCATGATTAAGAGCGAAGTGAAATATCATATCCAGATCGATGAAAGCGCTCAATAAGTGGACCAAGAACAGCTACCTGATCTACGATTGGCTATTAGTGCCCTAGCTGATAAATTTCCTCTTTTTGGACGATTGTTACGGAAAAAGCTAGGATATAACAAATTTTGTTCAAGGCGAGTACGGAAAATGCATACTGAGCAGCACAAAGAGCAAAGATAGTTGAGTGGATGAGCGTTTTCGGCCCCCTATTTCCGACCCCGACCTTGGAAGCTACAAGGGTTGTATAAAAAGTACCGGTAACAATTTTTTCCCTAACATGTGGGTTAAGTGCTGAATTGAGACCGTCGGTTAAATGAGCGCATCGTCGCATATCGTATTAGGATTAATAAGATGACAGTAAACAAAATTATAATTGAAAATTTGGTAATGCGAAAGTTCTGCGCTAAACTCGTCCCGAAGGTCTTGACGGACGACCAAAATCAGAGTCGAATGTCTGCTTGCGAAGACCTTATGAAACGGCACAGAAAGTAGTGGAACAAATAAATTGGACTGAGAGGAGGACTAATGAAGAAGTTCTGCAAACATATCCTGTAAGAAGAGGGTAAGAATTTAATTCTTCTGGTAGAATTGGTGGAAATGTTCATTGCACTACAGACATCGGGAGAGTAATTGAATTAATTAAAGAAGAACTGACAGAAATGAACGATGTGGTCACAGGGAAATCGGGGAAAGGTGTAAAGAAAAGACTAGTTTAATTTTTAATACGTAGTAGTTTAGTTTTGTACGGCTTCAAAATATGGCCCTAGGAGAAGGGTTAAGGATTAGGAATTTAAGGTATTAAGATTAGAGTTTGGAGAAAAATGGGTGAAATACAATATACATAGGAGAAAATGGGATGCAATGGGATGATGGAGACTGCGGCAAAGGGATGAAGTTGGTTTGCAAGGCTCAGGGGAGAGTGAGCGATAAACAATTTGCATGGTATGAAAAAGATGGAAAGTAAGAGCTAATGAGGAGTATAATTTAATGCACGCTGTTGGGGTAATTATCGTAACATTATCGTTGGCTTGGAGATATAATTCCAAACAAAAGTAAAATATTCTATAATCCTTTCCTGGCGTACCAAAATCCATTGCACCAGTAAAAACACTGTAGAGTCAGTCATTGCCACATTAAAATCAATTTTTTGTCTTCAAATTTTCTGCAAACATCCTTCACACTTATGTCATCTTTTTGGAAATTGCTAAATTTCCGAGAAATCATTCTTTGAAAGACTTTGAATAAATCTTCCAATTAAGATACAGCAGGATGTGGAATCATACGCACGTTGGTTATACCCGAAAACACAAACACGCACACAAACATATATATTAATGCATGTAATTATATATAATATAAACACAGAAATCAACCAGAAGGTCGCTTTTGTAGGTGATGGTTGAGATCCCCCAGCACTAAGCCCAACGGCGTGTGATATGAATTTCATACATTAGCATGGTAAGGGTTCCCAGGAAGATATGGTAGCCGAAAAATGACACAGCTTTGGTGGAGCTGAGGTTGCTCTGAGAGGCTGGCCCGGGGATTGAACCCGAACAATCAGGTATGTCTCTAATTTTGAAATATTCGTGAAGGGCGCACTGCCCTAGGATTTGGATCCACTCGCAATATTCACCATGATGTTTTTTCCTTAATCCTCGTTTCTGGATGGTTTCTCCGGTGAGGAATCCACCCCACCTCGGAGACCTTCTTGCAGCCAACGGGGCAACTCAACTCGCGGGAGTGAATCTCTTTGAGCTGAGTTTTGATGGGATTCTTCTCGTGGAACTCACTCGCGGGTGTGTATGCGCGAAAATGTCCGTGTACGCAGTTAAATAAGGCAGTCTTGTTTCTGTTATTGAATTAAAAAATAATTGCAATGTCAAATAAAAATACGTTCAAAACTGGCTGCCTTTTTTTTTGATAGAAATTCACGATGTGATATCATGGCATTTTTCTTAACTGCTTTTTACAGTAGCCATTGATTTTACTCTACGATACATCTGACATTAAATATTTGATTTGAAGTTTCCAGTGGAACTCGTAAACATTCAATCAGATCGAGTTATCATGCACACAAAATTCCAATGAAATGTACGCACACGCAGACACGCACGCACTCGAACAGGCGTCATTTGGAAAATGGACGAAACGTGTTTTTCCACTGAAATCAGAGTTGAGTTTTTCGTCCCTCCAAACCGAGGTAGCACAGAGTAAAATTTTGCAGCACTGAAAACTTGAAAAACAAATGAAAACAAAAAAATTGACTTCCGATTAAAAAAAAGACACGTTTTGAGGTCTCCTGAGCACGCAAGAACATTTAAAAGAAATCGAAAATTTTTGCGCTCCGCAAATAAAATGAACGTCGAAGTCTCAATTGAAAAAAAATACGTTCAACAAAATGGATTTTATCAAATTTTGGCCGCAAAAACGAACTACAACTCGTAAACCATTGCCCGTCTCTGTGCGTGAATGCACGGGCATAAATGCGATTGATATTTTCTTGCACTTAATCTGCAAAAGTATTTTATCAGCAGTGTGAAATTAATTTAAAGTGTTTTCATTTAGAGTAAACTGACTGAAAAGGTTCAGGTCGTAATAATTGACCAACTTGAACTGACGGTTTATTGTACCTTTTGATTAACTAGGTTGAAACAAACAAATTACACGAATTCAGCCTCTAATGTTTACACCACCTGTGTTCTATGCATTCTTGTTTCATAAAATAAATTGTTTAAGCATATAGAGAAAGGAAGGTTTAGATGCATTATACTACTGGTATCATCAGAATGATGAAAATATACGCTGGCCGTCCAGAAAGTAAGTTACGTTTTGAAATAAAATATGAACCTAGAGACAAGATAAAGTTTAATTATATACATTTAAAAGGCACAGTCTTAAACTATTTTTCTACAGAGTCCACGTTTTCAAATTGAGGCATTTATCATAACGATATGCAAGCTTTTCAGTTCCTCCTTTGAAGGAATCTGTCACCTTACATTTGAATCTCTTGTTTGCACGAACATGCAATTATGTGTCACTGTCAAAGTGCTGTGCTGCTAGCCACGTGTTCATCGCTGGAAAGAGGTAAATTGGCGATTTTGATGAATTTTTTCGTTGATTTTCACCTTCAGTTCATCTGTTACAAAGCTAAGCCGACCATATAAAAAAGTTGCATATGAATTTTAATTAGTTTATGGTTTTTTCCATTAAAAACCTGATCACAGATTGCACTTCACAACCCGCGGTATTTTCAATTGCAGCGCAAATTATAACAGCTCGCAGTGAGAAAATCAGAAAAACCATGATCTGCACATTACCACAGCAGGATGCGTACTGAGTGAAGATAGGTTTACACGCAAAGATGGTGGCTCTAGCCCCACCCACCGCCACGCTAGGCCGATAAGTAAGTTACTTTCTGGTTAGGCCCGTATAAACCATGGATATGAATGCATATATCCAAATTTATAGATTTTTATCTGGATTTTATTAATAATTACATCTATCGTAATGAATAAAAAAACTTAGTAATAAACTTTTTAATAACTTGTTTCAGATTTTGGGCAGATGATGTATTTTAAATCTTTCCTACAGGCTTTAACCAATGGGAGACGACTGATTATTTCTTCAATTCAATCTACTACAAAAAGAAATCTGTACAATTTATTTCTAACACCCCCAAGTTTATCGTTTTCACAAAAACTACCTATGCTTCCACTATTCCACACTAATTTATGATTGCAAGCGTAAGAATCTTTGAGAGAATGTGAATGCGTGGTATGGATGCGATGGCAGCAATTGCAAAAAGTCATAAATACAAAATGCGGTTATTAGTGAGCGTGGTTAAAATTTGGTTTTAAGAGTTCCAACGGCATGGTCGAATCTCGCCGCCTTACCCATGTAAATGGCTCTTGGACAAACACATAACCCTTGTTCGAGTCTGGGTACGAACACTTGACCTCTGGGTTTTCGAGCTGATTCCTGGATACCCGAAGTACCCTGAAAATCGAATACTCTTGGCTAATTTTTAATAATAAATTTAAACAAGATTCTTTGGTTATTCGTTGAGGGGTATTTAAGAAGGTCAGTTTACCAGAGGATTGCTTCGTAGTCATATTGCAGGGAAGTAAAATGAACACAAAACACATTCAGTAACCATGGCCCTAGTACTATTACTAACTGGAAATTGAATATATAAAACATATGATTTATTTAAAATTTTGGATTTGGAAACTCTGTTGAGCTGGAAGACTTTTCATTGCAAACAACCTACTGTCTTCCGAGCTGTCGCAGTGGGACCGGTCGTAAGTGTGAATGCCGTCTTATCTGCCTAGGAGCGATATTCCATTTGACGTTGAAAATCTGTCATTATACCATTGGTAACGAATTCGGTCGCAGGTAAAGAATCTTTCTTCCCAAATCCAAAGTCCCTCGGTAACAGTACCTAGCGACAGACCGTCATTCCATTTGGTGCGGACAACGTGTCAATTGTGAGCGAGCTAGCCAGATGGCAGGTCGTTAAGGAAGATGCACAACCAGCCGAAAAATTACGCAAGTGCGCAACAACCAGTTACTGACCAGCGAAACAGTTGGACTTAATCCGAGGTAGACAAAATGGACGAAATTAACTCAATTACAATCAGTTAACTCGCACTAGGCAGTGCGAGAACTGGCGAGCGAATATTAGAATTCAATTTTAAGAGACTCTGCAAGTGGAGGTAATGGGAAAGGAATATATGTAATTGGCAAACTTGAAAGCCCGAACTTCTTAGCTCTACCCACAACTCATCGAAGACCAATCTTTCATTGGGCACCGTGTCATAGTTGTCAAAATTGGACATCGCAGAGTTGAACATAATTGGACATTGCAGATTCATGTGCATGGGACTAGAACAACATAATCATCGGGGTATTATCCTTCAACTCCCCAAAACTCTCTCCAAGTCTTCAACGCCCTCCGCTGTGCCGGGTGGGGTGTAGGTGAATTTAGGTTAAGTCTATTGCATTTGTGAACCGTCCGTCCGAAATATGTAGAATGCTAACCGGTAATAAATGTCTGAATTGCACGTGCGCCTACCCTCTTAAAATGATTTTTTCTTATCCTCTTCATGTAGGCATAGGAATACCTGCTAGCCATGTAATACTCGTAATATATGTAGGCATGTTGCATGATTGGTGTTTAGTCGCCCCCCTTTCCACGAAGTGTTTGGTGGATCGCGGGGTGCCATGTGTACGAATAAATAGAGGAAATACATGTGGAGTGGCTGGTGAACTACCACCCCCGTCACACGTCCTTGCGACAGCTTTCGGGGTATTGTGTAGATGTAGAATGCGTTATTCCCTAAAGAGGTCAAATTAAAAGAAAGAGGCAGCAAAAACATCTCATTACCATTAATGATTTCAAGACTTCATTAAGATGAGCAAGAAAAGACTTCAACAGGGTTCTCTACAAGGTCACCGCGACAGTTAATTAGTACAGGGTTTGTATGTGGGCATAGAAAATAGGCTGATCATCAGTGACAAATGTAAACAATACAAAAACGCAAGAGAAATAAGAATGATCAATGCTTCAAAATCCAGAGTATTGGTTAGGTCAAACGTGGGTCTTGCTTACATCTGGTATATATACTAGGGTATGTTTATAAACCTAATGCAAATCTGACCCTTCATTCTTACTTATCCGTAAAGATATAGTGTACTGATTCTAAGAAACTGCGGGAGTTGCCGTGACAGTAACTTTTAACGGAGTCATCTGCTAATGCACATTACTATGCAAATATTTCAACGTGTAAAAACTCATTCACCTCGACCGGGATTCGATCTCGGATCCCTCGATGGGTGGCTAATTTCCTCGGGGATACTGTTGAGCCAGAGATGGTAACCAGCTCGCCTCTCGAAGAAAGACAATGAACTACAGGCCTAAAAAGAGCAAATATTCGAACGTTTGTCCCAGTGAGATGGGCATTCGTGGACATTATTAAAACAATATAAAAATATACTTCAAAGGTATATTCGGAGGAGCAGTCAAATGATAATCTCTGCACCCGTTGGTTTCACCTTTGCGGACGTTCAAATGGGGAAAGCGAAGTTACTCTCAGGGCTGAGCGTATAATTGCGTGCGAATTTGGGGAGCGGACACCGGCGACAAATTAAACTCACCGTCGAACCTCTTGTGGCCGCTTTGCCACGGTCCTCGACAATCGGGTGTGATGGTCCCTCGCCCGCACCATGGCACCCACACGGGGACGCATAGGGTAAAGGGAAATGGTTGACTCGGGTCAAGTGGACACCTGCCTTAATTGAATACAACATTCAAAGAGTCTCTGACAACATTTTGTATCTGAGCTACCCTGTCCGCAATTCCAGCCTTGTTCGTCCAGCAGCGGGAGTAGTCACGGGCGGGGGATGTCGGTGTATTTCGAGTCATGCGCTGGAGGAGATGATGACGGTTAGAAGGGAGGGGGGTGTGTGCGGGGAAAGGCGGGGTTCAGGGGGCGTCTCGAATCTCTTTCCTCCCCGAGAATTAGATCATACCCGCCGGGGTGATGGGGGAGGGGGCGGGGGAAGAGGAGGGGACGGTGAATCTTTTCACAGCATGATTGCATGATTGGGAAGGGTGCAAGGTTGAGCGGCACTGCTTCAGAAATGTCAATACAAACGCAAACACGCAGGCACGCGAACAGAAAGGCGTCCGCGGGCGGATGTTCGGCGATGGGCAAGCGAAATGCTTTCGAGTGCATCGAACGGAACTAACGCGCGTTTGCACATTCATTCTCCCCATCCCTCAAGTCCCTCTCGAACCCGCCTCTAACCCCCTGTAACCCTCCGCCTCCCTCTCCCGACCCCCGCGATCTACTCCTCTCGCAGTCACCCCCCCTGTGGGGGACGAACACCAACCTCCGCTGCGCCGTCGTGAAAGCATTGAGGGTTCGGACGACGGGGGGGGGGACGGCGAAGGGTTAGGGGGCACGACCCTTACCGTGGCTACTGAGGGTGTGAGGGAGGTAAGGGATGGGATGCGGGGCGGGGAGTTGGGGGAAGAAAGAGGGATGGGGAGAGAGAGAGAGGTTGAAGTGAAGGGGAGAGATATGGCCGGGAGGATATGTATTGGTCCCCGGGGGGAACATGGAAATATAAAAGGGTTGGAGTGCGAGGGGTTGGCGGGGGTCGGATGCGATGGGACGCGCGTAAAACTCACGTCGTCGGGGCGTCACGAGATAGCAAGCTGCGAGGGCGGCGGAGTTCGCTTTTGCTGGGCTGGAGGGGGGGCTTTGGGGATGAGTGGCGGGGTGGAAATGTGAGAGGGGGTCGGGGGCCCCTCTCGCACGCCGCCCCCCCGCGATCGGAAAGCGCCGGAGTCGACCCGCAAGGGACTCGTGTTCGAATGCTATTGCCTCCCGAACTCGGAAAAACTGGCTTCGTCTCTCTGCGGGGGCGGATGGCGGGGAGGCCTGTCCCTCCTCCCCACGCCCCGTCTCCGCCCGCCCGCTCCTCACCCTCTTCCCCCGCGCTGCCTTTGAAGCCGCGGGGCCGCTCTAACTCCCTTCCCTCCTAAGCCAACCGTCTTCGGTCACATCCCTCCTATATCTCCGACGCCGGAGATCGAATTTCTTTTATTTTTTTCATTTACTTATTTGTTTACGCCTGCGTTCGAATCCCAACGCGGACCGAGCATCGTTCCGGGAGTCGTGCCGTTCATGTGGAATAGCTGACTCCATTGCAATGAAAGAAACCGCTGTATTGCGAGAGAAATATAAAAAAAAGACGTTTTGCTCAAAGGCAGTGTGCCTTGACAATGCGCTAACCCACAAGCATTGAGACATCGACGCACTTAACTTCGGCGTTCGCAATAACTCGTATTTATCGACCACATCTGAGAGTTTTCGATGTTAGAACTTCCACATCTGCCTCATCCTAACTCCTTACCTTGCAGGTAACATACGGAAGCCTTCTTCAACATGCAGGCATAGTATACTCCGCGTTCACGCCGACCTCAACTATTACGAGAGTTAACTAAGACTTTTTAAAGTTAAAATTTGCGCTTACTCTTCATGAGACTCACAAATAAATGAAAAACTATAAATCTACATCTACATAATACCCCGTAAGCCGCCGCAAGAGCGTGTGGCGGGGGGTATTAGGTCACCAACCGTAAAAAGGAAAAATACCACATGCAAAAAAACAACACGGAAAATTACACCAACAGCAGCGCACACACTCATGCAAAAATCCCTTCATCCAATACTCATGCAAACACATATACCGCCAAACAACTAAAAAACTGCACCCCATGATGCAGCACGAAAGCCATCCTACAACACGCAAGCCAGGACACAACAAGCAAGAAATTGAAACACCACATGAAAATGCACCACGAAACACTCTACCCCCAAAGAGTCTGTAAAAGGCAGGGAATGCGACCCAACGTTGCAGGCAGCAGGAATTTCCCCCCGCGGAGAGGGACGAGGGATTGAAAGGGAAACTTAAAAACAGATGAACAGAACACGAATGAGGTCATTCGGAAAGAATGGGTTATTATAACAAAATACATAAGGTTAGTGGAAGAGCATGCATTTAAATGTGTGAACATGTGTGTCTGCTGCTTTGTCCTTTTTCCCTATTTGGAACTGAGTTCTGAATTGTTAATATTACGTATGTATAACGCTCTGAACAGCTATGGCGCATGAAGTGGTACCAAAAACTGAAACAGATAGACATTTAACACAATGGAAGATTTATGAAAAATGTAATGAAAATGATAAACATTTAATTGGCTAATCCACTAAAAATTGAGCGTAGCGGTTAGTCCTTCAAACAAAAAAGAATAAAGCAATTACTAGATTCACTTACCCTGAAAATTAGATCCAGTCAATGTTCGGGTTAAAAATATGGCATTCTGATACCACTCTTTGCCTTTTCTTATTTCCATCTACATTCCCAAATTTCAATATTATATGGAATTCAGGCGCAAGAATTTTACTCCTACAGTTTTAGCATGCCCGGGATATCTTGGGTTTCATCCGTCGAAAGCATTTCAGCGTCTTGAAACACGAGTTCCGTTTCATGTGTTTTTAGCCCGAGTGTGATTGGGTTCTCCTGGCTGAATCAATTAAAAGTACGAGGATAGTCAGAAATGTTCTCGGAATCACCACCAGGTGTCAGCACTAGCGCGAGTTTCCCTCGTGGTAATATGTGATCGTTATGAGTAAACACATAACTCGTTAGTTCTCTGGGAAAGGATCTGTTGTTGTTCCCGTGTAGTGATTTGTGAAGATGGAAAAAAATGAAATTCGAGCATTTCCTTTGCTTTCATACCTTCCTGTACTTCGTATAGGAAGGTATGAAAGCAATGGAAATACATGCTGCCTTTCAAACCACTATAGGAGACTCTGCTCCTTTGCATTCAAATGTTTCCAAATGGACGAACGAGTTCAAGTTTGATCGGGACAACTTGGATGATGATCCGTGGTTGTGGTCGGCCGAAATGTGCCACTGCCACCCCAGAAATGATTGCAAAAGTACATAAAATGATCATGGAGGATCGTCGAACGAAAATGCGAGAAATCGTTTAAGCTGTAGGAATGTCATCTGAACGAGCATGTCACATCTGAACAGTGGGATCGGATGTGAGAAAATTCTCTGCTAGATGGGTGACGCGACTCGTGATACAGGATACAAATGCATGAGAATGGAGATTTCCGAACAATTTTTGACCCGTTTTAAGAGCAACCGACGAGGTTTTCTGCGCTGGTTTGTGACCACAGATGAAACTTGGGCCCACAACTATACCCAGAGACAAAACAGCATTCAATGCAGTGGAAGAATGTAGATTCACCACCACCAAAGAAAGCAAGGCATTGCCGTCCACTGGAAAGGTGATGATTTTAGTTTTCTAGAATGCAAAAGGAATTCTACTGATAGATTATCTTCCCTTTGGCCAAACAATTACTGGAAAATACTACGCTAACCTCGTATAAGGCTCAAAAATCACTGATGACTTTCAACCGCTCGGAGAAACATGATGATAAACGAAACAAGTCGATGGAATAATCACTAAAAATGTTTTTACCTGTGTTCCTGCTGCATAAACACGGAGAAGGTATTTACTGCAGTCAGTATCACTACCAGAATATCCTCTAGTTCCAAATTTCACATATAAAGGAGTCTCAGAATAGCGATAGCGTGACTTTTAAGAGTAAGTAAGTTAAGTTAAGTTAGACAGTTAAGACACCGAGTTGTAGCAGCAATAGCACTTGGTCATAATGTATAGGACATCGGCTTTAAGTTATATCGAATTAGATTGGATAAAGAATTTTCCAATCGTCAATCGTCGGATTTGAGACGTTCTTTTCACGTAACATTGCGCCTAACCAACCCAAGGGCAGACCCGGACACCTTCAGAATGATTTTCGCATTCATCTTTGGTGGTTTCCGTTTATAGGAATAATGACTACGAAATATTTCGGCTATTCATTTCACTCGAGCACAACTATCTGATGGTACCTAAGCTATTAATATTGATCATGACACCATATTGGTCTAAGCCCAATCAATTAAAGTCGCTTCTTTTCTAACGACGGAAAACAATTAGAATAATACGAGCTCCTTACATTACGTTCATTTAATACATCCAGAAGGTTCTGATTTATGTTAGTATGATACCTTAAAAACAGGTGAAATAAACATTGAAAAGTATCCAATTCTTAACAGAAGTCTAAACACATTGGAAAAATACTTATTTACCAATATGGCTTAAAAATAATTTCCAGGGAGATGATTTAATTCACTGACGTGTCAAGGTGAGATCACATCAAAATGCCACGTTGAAAATTCTGGCAATGTGCGAGACTCTGCCTGCCAAGCACCAAAAGAGTGCAGAGGCCTCGGGGAGAGAGGTCACTTCCACTGCCCTTTAACCAGGTGCGGAGTTGCTACGCGATTTATTCTTCCCGCGACACCAGATTTTCTCCCTCTAAACGAAATATTGGAGTGGAATATCAAATATTGCAGCATACACTACAATAGACACTACATGTTTTACCGCCTCTAAAACACACATAAGTATAAGGTGCCAATTTAAGGGAAACGCTGAAGTCGATCCATCAACACTACCGCAGTGAATAATTCGGAGGCTGATTCTGACAGGAGAGGGTAGAACTCGACTGGTACTAATCCCAATGGTGTGTGAAATTCAAACATTCAGGTAAGGGGGTGGTCAATGTCATTCTCAAAGTGCTGTGGGGCCCACTGCCCCCTTACCCACCCTACAATACTCCCCTTGTGCATACAATCCTTTCAAAAAATTACAGATCCAAAACGAAATAGGGATGCCTCAATCTAGAAAAATATAAACCCATAAAGTATCCCTTCCCTAAACACGTGGCAAGTATTAATAATATAAGCACATAAAATTCATTTATTAACACAAGAATCCGGTTTTCATTACTAATTCCACTTATGCACTATTTTTAAAAATATATACGAGGGTGGTCTGAAAAGTGTCCGACCTCAGCAAATTGCAGAAAATTTCAGAAAAAATGTCTTGTATCTTTGTCAGATCGGAAACTTTTCAGACCACCCTCGTAACACCCCTCATGCAGACAGTATCGAATGAAACATTCCCACAGATCGTGTAAAAAAAAGGAGACGGAAACATGAACACTTCCATGCATGCCCCAACATTATTTCAATACAAGTCGCTTCTCTACAGCCAGGTGTCTCCATCGGAGTGAAAAATGAATCTTAGAGCGAGGCGGTGATTTTGAAAATATGAAAGGGCAAATCTTTTTAAATGATTTTGTATATTATTTAATTCACCCTGCTGTCTGATTTAATGTATAATATCTGGCTGTTTTTAATAATTGATAAATAAGTAAAGAGATAAATGTAGAATTATACACATATAAATAAACAATTAATAAAAGAGACGCATGAAAAAGTATTTACCGGAGTGTATAATAACATAAGGTAGAATAGTGCTGTGCTCGGCAGAGATTAAATGTGCAGCAATATGAATTTCCTGGCTTCATCAAACGCCTACTCAAGTGTAAGACAGATGCTGAAGGATGCACAAATAGATGGAAAAGTGAAGCGGATTCGTGTTCGCAGCCAATTAAGCACCCGCCGAGTTTCCTGCGAAGAGAAAAGGGAGAGAGAGAGGGAGTGAGAGAGAGAGAGAAGGAGTGAGATGGCGTTCCAGGTTGGCGCGTGGCCCTTCGTATTGGGGCACAGGAGCATTCCCCCGCTTAATCCACCGGGGGGGGGGGGGGTGCGGCAGATGCAGAGAGAGCGGAGAGAGTGGAGGCGCTCTCGCTCGCTGAGGAGAAGGCCTCGGGGGGATTGTGAGGGGGGCGGGGCGGGGTTGATGGCGGTGAGGGGTGCGGCGAAAGCTGGGAGCTGGAAAAATGCCCGTAAAAACTGATAGGGCGAGTGCTGGGCCAAGGGAGAGAGAGGAGGGGGAGACACAAAGATGTATGTATACATATACACACACACACATATGTATATATATATATATATATATACTCGTGTGTGTGTGTGTATACATATATATATATATATATGTATATATATATATATATATATATATATATATATATATATATATATATATATATATATATGATGTAGATATGGACGGGGTTGATGGGAATGTTGGAAATGCTCGAAAGGAAAATGGGGAGGGGGTGGGGATGGCGAGGATCAGGCGGGGTAGTAGCCGGGGTGGGCGCGGGGGACGGGATGATCTCGGGGGGGGGGCGTGTGTGGGACTATGGGGCAAGAGGGAAATAAGGGTGGATGTTTAGTGCGGAGGCGGGGCACGGGGGCAGTATGGGGGGTGGTGGAGATAGGGGTGGAGAAATGTGCAGTGCCCTCGAGGATGGGTCATTGGAGATTTTGCGCGGAGAGGATTGCGTTTGAGAGAATGGGGGGAGTAGAGGGAGGGTAGAGGGAGGGTAGAGGGAGGGGGGAGGATACGAGGGGAACATGGGAGAGGAGGAGATATTCCTGGAAAAGTATTCCGGAGGGGGGACGACCCCGGAAAGTGGACGGAAGAAAAGAAGAAGAATAGTTTCAAGGTTGGATGTTTTTATTACGGAGTTTTGTCGAGGGTGAGAATATTTCGATGGTTTGGGAAACACGGGTGGAAGCATGGGGGACTCCATCGCTTCTTCCGCCCCGTGCCTCCGCCACCCCCACCCTGGAGAGGGGGTGCGGGGAAGGAGAATGGAGGACGGTAGAGCGGCGGAAATTCCCGCTCCTCCCGAGAGCGGAAAGAGGGAGGAGGGAAAAAGAGCAGATAAAATGATAATGCCCCCGAAGCGAAATTTCAGACCAAAATTAAGATTCTTCGACGGATAAGGAACTACCAGTGTCCTCCTCTTAACCTTTCCTTCCTGAAATCTGCTACTGATGTGCCCCATCTACCTGAAATGAAAGGTTTTATGTCAATTTATAGCTAATTAATAAGGGAGAGATATTTTTGCCATAAACGAGGGCTTCCAAAAGTTGCGATCCAGATGTAAAATTTTAAAGCACGTCAGAGTCACTCTCACTTAGAGTAAACACCAGTCTTCTTTAAAAGTCCCTTTTTCTTAAAAAAACATTCCAATAATGACGGCAATCGCTCGATTGCTGTAGTTCACAAGAAAAGAAACCGCAAATTTGGAGTACATCGAGTTCTTCTCACATGTATTCCGAAATCCTTTACAAGGAATTTTCTAAGTTTTACATATATATATATATATAATATATATAAAATATATAATATATATAATATATATATATTATATATATAATATATGTAACATATATAATATATAATATATATAATGTACATGAAGTTTGCACCAGCGGACAGATAATAACACAGAAAAACACAAAAAATAAAATTAAACTCACTAGGTTTTGATTTTTTGGTGGTCCACGCCACCTTTCTCAAGGAAGAGAACGGCAGAACTCGTTTATTTTCTTTTTTGGTTTTTTCTGTGTTTTTGTCTATGCCCGCTAGTGCTAACTCCATGTAACTCCATATATATATATATATATATATATATATATATATATATATATATATATATACATACATACATACCTATGCATATACTCATTAATATAGAAACAGATATAAGGAAAAGGGATAGGAACACACATAAAGGACGAACACAATAGAGGTGGGGAGGGCGGAATCGAACGGATCACAAGAGTAAAAATATTTCCTTGACCGGGACTCGAACACCGGATCTTTCCACTTGCCGGGCGGATGCTCTTAACCGGGGCGCTTGGCGACATATAGTATTAGACCCACGGATCTCAGGGTAAATTACGTTTCCTCGATAACTCATGTGGTTACTGGCCATCCGTCAGTTCATCTTTCACTCACGAGACTAGGCCGACCACTGCGGTCCTCATCGTAAAAATTGGTTCGGCCATTTTAAAACTGAATGCACCACTGCCTCATTCAACCTTCACACAGAATTCGTTCTCCGTATGCTCCACAAAGTTGCCTATGAATTTAAATTGGCTTGTAGTTTTTTGCCGGTAGAAGCCTAATCACAGATCGCACTTTACAACTCGCGGGATTTTTTATTGCTGCACACATTTTAACAGTTCGCAGTGAGCAAATTAGAAGAACCACAGTCTGCACACTACCACAGAAAGATGCGTCCTGAGTGCAGGGGCGTTTAGGCACCAAGATGGTGACTCTAGCCGTACTCACCTCGTAAATGTCACTTTAGCTAAGAGTGAAGCTAAATTAATTTTTCTATAGTCCTCAGGTACAATTACCCTCCCCTCTTTTGGGATGGGAATAACAATGATCTGACGAAATATTCTTACAAAGTTCCTCCCTCATAAATTGCATGAATTGCAAGTAGACCAATTACATGTACATGCAGACCACAAAAAGTCATCTTTACACGTTTTTCTAAACCTTCAGGTAGTTCCGCAGGAATTTCGCATAGCTCCACGACCTTATTTGCTTTCAATTCCATTTATGCCTTTTCTATCTTGCATTCAAGTGTGCCTGGACCTGGATTTGAGGCAATTGGTGTGGATTTTACCTAATAATATTTGCATTTGTTAAGAAGGAAACATACAAATGGTTGTATTGAGAGATATTACACAGTTACAAGTTTATCCTTAAACTTTGTAAAAACAATTCAGGAGAAAATTAAAAGCATTTTTGGTGGGGGCAGAGTAATCTTTTTCAGTTGATTGAAAAAAAACTATTAAAAAGTTTAGAATTATTTTTACATATATTTATAAAATAAATAGTTCAAAGGTATGGGTTTAATGGCTTTATTTAATTCGTATTTCGATGACATAAAAATGCAGGGTTGGTAGTTTGAGTAGTCTTAGGCTTAGACGTTTAGTAAGGTTGTGAACAAACGAGTTTAACGATGACACTAAAGAAATTATAACGGCCCAACACTCCTTAGGTAGATCAGACGATTAAGATAAAATTAGGGAGATAGATTCCAGTAGAGATAGATACAAATACTCATTCTTTCCTCAAATAATTAGAAATCATAATAGTAAGAAACCAAAGTCACTCTAGAAATATGAAAAACACTGAATTTACAAGTCGGAAAAATTAAACATTACAATGATATTAGGTGTATTTGTAGGTGCACGTGTATGTTCGTTCGTGGTTTGAGTGTTTGCATGTGTGTGGGGCGTAAGTGTTCTTGCATGAATGTAAACCATGCTTTGTTTGTGGATTGTATAAATTTGTGGCTTTTGCATGCGGTTTTTTTCTTTCTTAATTACGGGTGGTGTCCTAACACCCCCCCCCCACACGGCCTTGCGGCGGCTTGTGGGGTATTAAGTGGATGTAGATGTAGTCTAAAAAAAATAAACCTGCCAACTTGTTTGTGCAAAAGAATGCCGCAAGAAATATAAAAATTTGCTTTAAAATAAACTTTGCGTTTAGATTTGTTTTAGGATACTCATCAAGGTAACACGTTCACTCACGGAAACGAATATAATCATTCATCTACATCTACATAATACCCCGCAAGCCACTGTAAGGGCGCGTGGCGGGGGGTGTTAGATCATTAAGTTTGGTCGGGAGAGAAACTGAATGTAAATTTTCTGGATTCGACTTTAAAGGAACTCACTTTCACTTATCGAGGAACTTGATAATAATCAAGGAAAGTGGTTAAGAACTAACAGAGGTATCGGATGCAATGGAATGGATCGCGGAAATCACGTCTTCCTTCCTTCCTTGAGATATGCCAATAACTAGTAATAGCATTTCATCACTAAACTTTTCGGTTTTTGGTTCGGTATTGGGTAAGCTCGATTTCGATAAGATAAATTTTACCAAAGAATCATAAACATCATTACTAATATTTCAATTATAAGGTTAGTATACTGCAGCCCTTCATTTTCTCCAATCCAGTGTTAATTCCCTCATTAACTGATAGGTTTTCTGTTTTAAGTTCTTAATTTATCCTATCTACTTATATCTACTTTAATCTATCTTATTCTCAGGGTCACCTTCAACTTTTCCTTCTATTATAATGCAACAATTTCAAAGTGTAAACATCAAACGCCAAGCCCGGAATTTGAACCCCGATCCTTCCTCGAATCCGGCTCCTTCGAATTCAGGTAAAAATAAATTGATTCATCCCCTGAACTCGTGGCATTGTAATTCACATTTTGCGGACGACTCCGTTGAAAGGTACTGCCGTGGTATCTACCGTAGTTTCGTGGAAACCTTATGTTATGTTTCCATGTAAACAATTTTAGGTGTCAAGGTTGGTCCAATTCATCCAGTTCTTCTCTGCCGTAGAGTTCTGCCCATATTTATCGGTCCTTTCCTCACCTCCTCTTCTATATCTTTCCTCACTTTGCCTGTCCATTCAATCTTCAGTATTCTCTTCTAGCACCATGTTTCATAGGCTTCTTGTCCTTGCTGTTCACTTTTCAATGCTCAATAAGAACATTTTGACGAACTACTTCCTTGTTTTCAACCTCAGGTTCTTTGAATTCAGTAGCGGCCTCTTCTTCACGAGCGCCCCTTTAGTTTGAGCTTTCCTTTGTTTGATGTTGGTCAGACTTCTTCCATCCCCTCTCATACTGCTGCCCAGGCGGATGAAGGATTCCATTTGCTCTAAACAGTTTCATTTCTCGAATTGTAATATTTGACATCCCGATCCAAATAATTTCACACAAATGGATTTTAGTTCTATTCCAAATTAATGCTCAACGTTACTCAATATTCCAGAAAAACTTCGTCCAGTGCTTTTAAAGATTTTTGCAAGTTCTCTCGCGTTTCTGCAATTTCTGCGATGTCATCTGCGATCCGGTTCATGTTTATTTCTTTGCATTTCACCTTGACTTCTTTAATGCCCAATTCTTGTGCTTCTTTTATTGATTCTTCTAGATATACTTTGAGTAATGACGAGAGATAGGTTGTACCCTTTGTTCCTCTGTTTATCTTGTGTCTATTTTCAAACATTTTTTCATTTGCAAGGTTGTTCCCTAATATTCAATTGTTCCCGGCTCAGCCTTGTGGAAGTTAATCTTCGTTTAATTGTTACCTAATTCTGGTTAAAGTAATTAATTATTCTTCTGTTGCTGTATCTTGAGTAACCTGTTTCATTCAATGTTGTCGAAGACCTTCTCCAAGTCCAAGAATGCTACACACAATGGTTATCGCCATGTGTATAATTTTACGACCAGTACCCTCAAGATGAGCATTGTCCCTATTTTCCGCGATTTTCTTTGAATCCAAGTTGGCTCTCCATTAGGATTTATTCCATATTTCCTTCTGTTCTTCGGCTAATTAGCCAAGTAAGTATTTTCAGTGTGTGAGAAGACAGGCTCGATTTTCTATGCTATTCGTATTTATTTGAACTTGGTTTCTTTGATATTCGAATCATTACACTTTTCTCGGATCACTCATAGGTTTCATCTACATCTACATAATACCGCGCAAGCCACCGCAAAGGCGTGTGGCGGGGGGGATGCTTCCAGTACTATCTTCCATTATTCCAAAGATGGTATCCTTAGCTTTGACCCCGAGTGCTTTGATTGCTTCTCAGTATATCCAGGCTCCGTCGTTCTTCCAGCAAGATTTATCCATTTTTTAAGGCACCTTCAAGTAGTTTGGGCCCTTGGTAGAGTACCACAATGCATTTATTTCATTTCTTTCCAATTTCTTCATCTTCTATTAGAATCTTTCCATTGGTATCTTTCGCATCAGCACATTGAGCATTAGCATTATTTCTCCGAGTTTTCTCTTCGCCAGTTTTTGGGCAGTTTCGCTCTTACTGTGCTCCTTCTCTGTGCTGTCATCTATTTACTCGTAGCATGTTGCTGTCCACTCTTCCTCGGCGTTCTTGCACTCTCGCATGGATTTTTGCCGCAACATTTAATGAAGGACTTCCTTAATTTCTTTTTTTGGATTCTTGTATGTTCTTCTTGGCTCTATAAGTTACCCCATTTGAGTTCTTATCTATGGACGCTCAGATTTCGTCACCCTACTCACGAGTTACTCGTCTGTCCCTTCAGCTATTAAATGCTTTATTCCCTTTCCTCTTCCTTCTGTATCAGTCTCATTTATGTCTTCTATTTTTCTGTCGATGCCCAAAATTAACTTTTGTCTCGCTTGCTTCTCCTCCAGGATATTTGTGGTCTATCTACATTCCTGTGCCACGTTCTTCATCTTCTTGTATCGCAGTCAGCTGCCAATTACCACGAGGTTGTGGTGACTATTTACGAGTACGGTTTAATAAGTATCGACAACAAAGGGCGTTCCTGAGGAAAGTTTATGTTATTATCGTGTGCTGCCATCTATTAAACGACGGTGAAACAAATTTCAGACTGATTTAAAGGTTAGTTTGGATTTTGAAGCCATTCGAGTAAGACGTGTTTCGTGATTTTTCTTAAGATGGAGAAAGAGCAGTATCGTTCGGTAATTCGCTTTTTGTTTTTGGATGGGTGGAAATGCGAGGAGATAAAAGCAAAGTTGGATGCTGTTTATGGAGACACTTCGCCATCTATGACCACAGTTAGATTTTGGTTAAACGAATTTGATGAGGAGCGACCAGGATGCCCGACAGACGTGATTACCGAGGAAATCATTCAAAACGTCCACGCCATGATTCTCGCTGATCGACGAACGAGAGTGTGCGCGAAGTAGCAGAGGCCGTGGGTGTGTCGACCGGAGCGGCAATTAATATTTTACATGACAAGTTGGCGATGAAAAGATTGTCGGCCCGATGGGTGCCGCGATTGCTCACGGTGGACAACAAGCTGATACAGAGTTGTCGCCATCAAACTGCATGAACTACGTCATGAATTGCTGCCGTACCCCCCGTATTCACCCGATCTGTCTCCCTGCGACTTTTTTATATTCCTCAACATGAAGAAATGGCTCGCGGGAAAAAAATTTAGCTCAAACGAGGAAGTTATCGCCGAGACAGAGGCGTATTTTGGAGAGTTCGGCAAATCCTATTTTTGTAGGGGTTAAAGAAATGGCCGTTGGGAGAGGTGTATCTTTCTCAAAGGGGACTACGTTGAAAAAAAAAATGTTTTTGAAAAAATGGTTTCTTCATTTCTAACACGGGTACTTATTGAACTGCCCTCGTATATCTGTGCCGGGGTAGCTCGTACATATGTTTTAGTTTAGTTAAGTTTATTTATTATTACCCCCATAGTACTACGGTAGCAGAAGTCATATCAGTGAAAATAAAGGGAGAAAGTGTAGTACAGTTGGATTTAATATGTCGGTTTTTCCACGAACAATAAGTGTTCAGAATAACAGTGTCCGACCGCGATACGGGTTATATTCGGGTCAGAATTAGTCTCGTGTGTATTCACCCCCTGCTACACACCCTAACGGTGGCTTGCAGGGTACTAAAATATCTTACAATAATTTAGTACCCTGCGGGCCACTACTAGCGTGTGTGACAGGGGGTGAATACACAGCAGACTACCCCTGACCCAAAACACGTTTCCCTCGTAGCGCGGTCGGACAAACATTATTTTATTTTGATCCCTTATCGTCCGAGGGGAAAATTACATCTTCAATCTATCTCTTCTGCTTTCAATCTCTCGAATTTTAACGACACGATCTCTCCTACCGCAATGCGATATGGGTTAATAACACATTTTCAACATCATTGCTAAAGAGAGACATCCTTGCAATTTATGCAAGAAATTTGATCTGTAATTTAGCCTTCATTGCGTGAGTGATTCCCAGGCTAGCTCCTCCAACAACCTTGATACGCTACTCAGTTTATCATAGCAACGTTTCACAAATCTAGCTCATCTACGCTGCACGCGATGCAATTCGGCATTCAATTTCAACTTCATGAGGATCCCATATACTAGCAGTATACACGTATTCTCGGTTGACGTGGTTCTTGTATGTCGGTCTGACTAGAATGTTTAATTCCAAAACACTGTGGGAGATGGCGTGACAGTAACTATTTTGACGGAGTCATCCGCTAACATGCATTTCAATGCAACAATTTCAGAGTGTTAAAATCATTCACCTTGACCGGGATACGAACCCAGATCCCTCGATGTCCGGCTGAGTGCTTCAGCCAGTTTAGCTATGTTAAACCAGTTAAGGCGAATAATTTTTACACTCTGAAATTGTTGCATTAAAATGTTCAATGTCTCTTGGTGACGATGAAATTTACACCCGCGTTTAGACGCCTATGGTGATGCTATGGATAAAAATTGTCTGATTGACAGACTGGAGAACGATACAAATTAATCTTCACATTTTTACCCGTATTCATGAAGTATAATCGAAACTAGGACGGTTCTTACAACCGAATATTTCTATAGGTTTCTTAAGTTGACTTTGCATTATTATTATAATTTAATCCATTAAAAGACAAGCTATGACCATTTTGGCCGTCTACCAACTCTTAATAGGTGACGATGTCTTCGAGATTCTAATAAAAGACATTCAAGGATGAGGAAGATACGCGAGCCATTCGAGAAGCCTATCATGTTGAGGTTATAGAACGCGACTGCGATGCCAGCATCAAAATAATAAAGTGTAAATACTTTTTGTTTACCTAATTAGAATTCAAGAGTTTAACTGAGAATGAACCTTCGGAATTTGTGACCTAATTAATGAAAAATTATATTTCTTCGGGACATGAATTTCCTTCTCTTTGGCAAGATGATAGGGAACTATTATATTCACTCTATTCATCATGCTCATCTATACATTCATAGAGTCACCCGTATACACAATTACCCTCCTATACTTGCTAGGCACAACAAGGGCGTGTGGCAAGGGTTGTACGGTCATCAGTCGTCAGGGGAACATAGGATTTAATGGGGATAATATGAATACATTTTGGTTATATTTTATTTCCAAGCTACTTCAGTGGCCATTATTTATGCTTTCTACAGTTGTCGTCACCAATTTGATATGGAATAATAATTCCTTTCACCGGCCTTTGCGAAAATCAATTTTACTCATTTTTCGTTATAGCTTCACCTGCCAATTTTAGGTAAGGTGTAGCCAGAATGGCTAGAATGTTTTTGACTAAATTCATTCATATTATTTCTCAACTATGTTGAGTCGTGTTTTTTATACTTTTTATCTCTATAGTCTCATCCCTCACCCCTGGAGTCCCTTTTTCCTTGAAGTTCCTCGGAATTTTGCGTGACATGCTAATGGGTTGTTGGTCATAGTGAATGGGTCATCCCAGCGAAATGAAAAAATATATATTTTTTTATCCGCACTTTTCAAAAAATACACGTGCCTTTTGTTTTATATTCTTGCCAATAGTACTTATTATATAGGTAAATAAATTAATACTATAATGTAAGGGAGCATCCATTTTTCTGTACGCTAATAATTTAAATTACATTTAAAATTAAATTCCTTAAAAATTTTTATTTTTAGTTGATGCAATTTTAGGTGAAAAATATGCTTTGGGTTTATCGCCAATATGTTATGGAGAGATAAATGAAAGAATTGGATAAACTTTGAATTCCGTGCCTACGCCGTGGGAAATCGAGCACAATCTCTCAAAGATAGTTCTTGCTTCGGTTCTGGAGAGAAACGCTTCCCTCCTGCGTGATCATCTCAAGTGAGTTCTCGAGAAATTATTTTTGGTTTCCATGTTCAATTCGTGCGTCGAACAAAAATAATTCCACCGTCTAGCATAGATGTCAGTAATGGTACAAGAGGCAATGCAGAAGCCATCATTTTCTCAGATTATCTAAACCCAGAATGGAGTTAAAATATTATTTCTCTGTTTTATTAACAATTGCATGGAAAAAGAATAGGGTGAAGTAGATTTGAATCGCACATCTCTTTTAATTAATTTTCAATCGAATCGAGGATCGAAGTATCACATCATTACTAATTACTAAGAGCAATAAATTGCTATATTTTCAACAAGAGACACAGAGCATAAGCCCAACTAGGCGACCTCTGATAAACAAAGCCGCCTAAAAACGGCAAGGCAAGTCGTGTGGGATGCGTAAGAAAAAAGCGTAAACAAGTAGCACTTACGTCTCAATTGTGACGATATTTGAAATATGAAATAGACGTATGTTTTTATATGATCGAGCGTATGAATTCTTTTAGGTATTCATAACTTGTATATCTGAGGGGCCACTCGCGGCCGGGATTCAACTCCTAAGGAAGTAATGTATTCACCAATGCCATGGTGAAGGTAATACAAAATAGGTCGTTCCTGTAGCCAGCATGACTCTGTTCTGAGCATGGAATCATGAAGAGTAGTGCGAGGTGGAGGTAAAAGACAGATTGGGAGTAGGGCATGGACTGATGGCGATAGTTTGGGGCACTTATGTGGATTACTTCATTAATCGCTCAATTATGTATTTATCCATCAAAAAGTTTAGCTATTGCACACACTTACTGTGTTGTGTGGGAAGAACAAAATTCTCATTCATAGATGAATGAAGTACTCGAAGCCCCGTAAGAGAAATGTTGAGAAATTTACATTCTAAATGTTCTAGGATATATGCATTAATTCTGTGTTGCGGGGACACTGCTTTTATAGCCTTGTAAACATAACATCATAGCATATCAAGGGGGATTGTGACGAATTTCCTGTGAATAATCAGCGTTTTTTTCCTTAAAGAAAGATTTTAGATGTTCCATATGCTCACGGGAGACCCTTAATTCACGAATATTTGCCCGACGTTGCGGTGGAACCACACGCCAGGGTTGCCATATAATTTTCAATATTAGTTTTAGAGAAGACATCTCAGTTTATTTTCTATACTAACACGAGTATTTCAGTTGATTTTAAGCTGATTTCAAAGTTTTGCTTCCAACCTGTCACTCTGAAAAAATCGAGTTACCCTGGAATTCTTTGTGAAAATTTTGCGGAAATACCATAATTTAAACACTTTCTTCAGCAGAAGCTCTGCTGAATGCAGTTATGAGTAAGTTTGGCATGACATATCTATGACAAAACATCAATCAAGAAATGTCACCGGGTATACTTCAGAAACATTCCAATACGACAAGACAGGTAGTTTAGGTGTACACTGTTGTAGCATTTATCTCGTAAGCGCCGATCAGCTAACCAAATCAAAGGCAACGACGAGAGAAATTCTGGAAGGGGCTTCCCATTAATCTGGTTTCCCAGCAACAGACGACACCGTGTGCCGCGAATAGAACCGCAATTATTACTTTTTCCCTGGATCGCCGAACTCTTCTTCCCCGCCACTTAATTTGGAGGACCGAGAGAATGGAACTGGCGGGAAGGAGATCATTACAACCGTCTCATCGCAGCTGCGGGTCATGGCGGAATCGACCCATATCCCTTCGGATATCCTCTGGGTGAAACACAGGGGCCCGGCGAGAAAGCCCAATAACACTCAACGCAAAACGATACGGCGGCGTATGCAGTTGACCCAACCGAAAAACTAAGGAATGGCAATTGCTTTGTGAAAAGAGGAACGACCAGTGTATGGATATTCCTCGCCAGTGTTGGTTAATCGCTCCAAATGGTACACTTTTTGGGGGAGATTGTAAATATTTCTCATCCACAGCAATGAGATCAATAGAAGTGGTTTTCAAGCTAGAGTACTCGTTTTCGCGAACGGTTCAATGAATTGATGGTCCGATACCTGGAGACGCGCTCTAAACGTTGAAGAGAGCGGGTTGGATATTTTCGTTGGCGGTTCGTCGCTAGGCAATTTGTTTGCTCGAGCGCGGCTTCTGCTTCCTGACGCTGCCACGCGATGCCATCGTAGCCCTCCCGAAGGTAAAATGAAGCGCGGACGGTGGACTTCACTCGATGCCAAAACGCCTATTTGACCATTGAGGCGGTTGTCCAAGGCTTGGAATGGAGGAATTCGAGACTAAGAAGGACGACAAGGCTAGCCTTTCTTTTCTAGCTTACGGATTATCACGAATGAATGGGGATTTACTTATGAACGTAGTTACATTAGCCCAAGGAATTTTAATTGGTAAAGCATGTGCCAATTGAACATTGCATAGCTTGCGAGTATACATAGGCTGAAAGTAAAATGATAAAATAAGTGAAAATGAGCACAGAAAGTATATCAATGAGCCATTTTTAAAATAAAAACATTTAAGGTACTCCTAATCTAAATTCGAGAAAGGCTGAAGGCGATAAGGGTTTCAGGGAGAACAGCATAAACTGAATAATATACTATTCACCGTCAATGGCAATACTTAGAGAAGGTCAATATTAAATTGAAAACAAAATATCGATATTCTATTAATCGATTACCTCAAATTATGACTTTGAAACTCTATATGCTATATGCTGTCCACTTCAAATACATTTTTAATCGATTGCTATGCTAAATTTTAGCAGATTCATCTTTAATATTTTGATGCGTTTCAGGATCCACACCTTTACTGCTTACAGCACATCCAAAGTTTGGTCTTAGCGATACCACATGATCGTCGTAGCATAAGCAGTGAAAGTGGCAAATGACGTCAATGTTGAAAAAAATGAAGCTCAGCCGTTTTGCTCAACTTTTTGGGACGAGATGTTTCCAGAGAAAAGAATTTATTCTGACGCGACCCAAGAAAATGATGTCAATCAATGAATTTTAGCGAGTAAATAACGGTTTTCTCGTTCCAAAAGAATTGATTTCTTTCGTGTTTAATTGAATAAAGTACCTACGACAGTTATTCTGCTATACTTAACTCATCCTTCTATCCTTCCTGAACGCATACTGATCCTCATCATCACGCAACCATTAACTCTCGCTTCCACCGTGTTACTGATGATCCCGAGTACCACTTAAGCTGTGTGCGAGATCAAATTTGTTGTTATACAGTCCATATAAATGACTCCCTTTCGCTTTTTTAGGATTGAAACTGAAACTGACCTGACGAAATCATCCAGTCAGATGCCTCTCTCATAAATGCTACGAGTTAAACCATAAGTATTCCAGATTCCACGTTTTTCTAAATCCTTAAGTGATTCTGCGGAGGTTTTATCAGTATCCTCAATCTTATTCGATTTAAATTCCCTTAATTCGCATTCTACCTCATAATCAAGTATGCCTTTTCCTAACCTCTTTACATCAGAGTCATATTCACTTTCTAAATCTTAACTCTGGCCTACTCTCTTTATCAGATATATCCAATAAGCCTTGTTTCTTTCAAATAACACTCATGAATATTTTCTGGTTAAGTCAATATTTTTCCTAACGTACCTTGGACGGAGTTTTCCTTCTTACTTCCTGATCGATCTTTCTCCATTCATTACAGCGCACTCATAATACCCTTCCTTTATTAGCTCCCCATGTCTCATCTACATCTGTACAATACTCCGCAAGCCGCCGCAGAGACGTGTGGCGGGGGGTGCTAAGTCACCAACCTTGCATGCGCCATCCCAAACATGTCACCTCTCCACAAATATTACTTTAATTATGCACTCTAAAAATATTAATTACACGAAAGAAATAACTTAAATGCAACAATATTCAATAACAGGATACGTATATTGAACTCATGGTGTAGAACTGTTAAAAATACAGCTCTATTTAATAAAGAGAAATAAAACGCAGGGTATGGACAAAACAGATAAACGGCCAATTCTAATGGTGTCCTACGCAATTGCTGTTATGTCTATTTTGATCTCTTATGGTAACAGGAAAACAATATCCTTAGGCTGCATCACGCTTCATTCGCCTTATCAGTTTACAGCTTCAACTTGTCATTTATTGATAGTATTAGTGGTACATAAAAGTAATACACAATAGTACTATGTAATATTATCCGTGTATAATTACCGGGCTCGGTTGTGGCGGGGTAACGTCGTCGACTGCGCATCCTGAAGTCGCGGGTTCGGTCCCCTCCTGGGTGAATTTTCCTCCGCCTAAGGCTTGGGTGTTTGTAATTATCTTCAAATGTAATGTACAGTGTTTAGGTGGAAGAAGGGACTATTGAGTTTCAATCTCACCTTCATAAAGTCATTATGTAAATAAAATATATAATAAATAAACAGTAATAATAATGACAGTAGTAGTAGTTTCTATATGATGGTGCATTTATTTTCTTAATATCTAACATTTCCTGAGAATTCAGAGAGCGTAAATGTTTTATTTGATATTTTAGCGGGTTAGTACTCGACAAGAGTGAATGTAGTACCCATTTGAATTTGCAATTACTTTCACAATGGTTCAAAATTTCCGTCAACGGGGAAAGCAAATAAATGCGATGGGTGGCGGGTGGTTTTTGGAGCGGCGCGGAGGGTCACTTCCCCGGAGCGGGGCAAACATCGAGGGAATGATTCGGGGGAATAAGGCCGGGAAGGCTTCTTTGATTCCTTCGGGGGAAGGGAAGGAGGAGGAGGGGAAGGAGGGATGGGTGGGTGGGTGGGCATGTGTATATATACATGCTATAAAATAAAACCGCGGAGCGAGATGGGAAGAGAGAGTGGAGGTGGGGATGGGATTCGCGTGGTATTCAAGGGGGAGGGGGGCGAGGATAAAAAGGGACCGGCATCGCTATCCTCTCTCTTACCCTTTCCACCCCTGCCTTCATATGAGAGAGATAAGATGGGAACGAGCGGAGGGGGCCGGGATATAAGGGAAATGGGAGAACGGCGAGATAAGGCGGGGAGGCACGCAACCTCATGCAAACACTGATGGCGGGTGGATGGGTTGGGGGGGAGTACATTGGGGGGGGGGACGCCGAAGGGGAGGGAAGGAGGTGAGAGGAAGGGCGCGGAAGGAAGTGGATTGACGGACGTACGGTCTTCTAATCGCGGGCGAAATTGGGAACGTCGTTCCCTCGTCTTAACGCTCATCCATCTCGCCTGCATAATTTATCCGGATGATGGCATAGGCACGGGGAAACCGCATTCTGCTTGACATTTATATTTCCGGGGAGTACACTGTAATCATAGTTTTAGACTTTTTCTTTTTCTATACGTCCAGTTATTCAAAACTATAGTATATCCAATTAATTTAAATATGGACACAACGGTAATGCTTCTATTTTATTTATGTCATCACATTGTTCCCCCTTAAAACTCTTGGAGTGAGAGGAGACGACGTACGAAATATGAACGCTTTTGGAACATGAGACCAGGTGGCACCACCAGAGCTTGAACCAGGGTTCTGGAGGTAAGTGGAGGAACTCGAGTGGTCAGGCAAATAAACAATGAAGTTTGAAGACATTGGTAAGAGGAAGATAAAAAACAGAAGAAATGAGCCAACATTTATTGACTATGTATAGAGGACAAATCTTTTGGAAAATTTAAGAAATATGCCAAAACAGGAGCATGCAGTGATAAATGCATTAAGAGGGATTAGGAATTAATCGAAGATTAACCCTTAACGCCCAACGAAGATTAACTCAATCCACGTTCTTGAGTTGCCGCCAATCATATGTGGATGCAATGCCTTACGAAATTTTGATTTGGAGTGTTCAGTCGAGGAATAATCTACTCATACGTAGAGTCAAAAACTAAACAAAAAGGTATGACGACAAAAAAATGATGGGATAAAATATATGCCACGATAAAAAATCAATCGAATTACGGTTATCATAATTAAGGAAATTCACGCCCAAATTATTGGAAATCTTGCCTACTATGGCTTCCAAGGTAAATGGAGAAGAAATCTACATGTTCCAGGAGTACTTTGGACCAAGCAATGGGGAAATATACTATGGATATCAACAAGAAGAAAACGGATATCCTTGTGCGAGGAAGAGAGAAGCTGAATGCAGGTGGGAAAATTCGAGGAGGGAAACTAGAGCGAGTGGAATCCTTCATCTACCTGAAAAGCAGTATAACATGGGATGGAAGAATTTCGACCGACATCAAGGGAAGAATAGCCCAAGCGAAGAACGCATTCATGAAGAAAAGGCAATTGCTATGTTCAAAGAACCTAAGGCTGGAAACAAGGAAGCAATTCGTCAAGACTTTCGTGTGGAGCATGGCACTCTATGGTTCCGAGACTTGGAACGTTGGAAAAGTGGACCAGTGAAGAATAGAAGCCTTAGAAACATAGTGCTGGAGGAGAAAGCTGAAGATTAAATGGAAGATGGACATAAGGTAAGGAACGAGGAAGTATATAGAAGAGCAGAAGAGGATAGGACCAGATGGAGAACTCTACGGCAAAGAAGAAATAGATGGATTGGACACACATTGAGGCACAATGGATTGATTGTGAATATAATAGAAGTAAAAAGGAAAAGGAAGGGAAGATTCCCCGAGGAAGACCAAGAGAAATGTACATAGGACTAGTTAAGAAGGACGTACAGCAGAGAAGCTATCAGGGATTGAGGGAATTGACATTAAATAGAGTAGAATGAAGGGCGGCAATAACCTAATCCTATGATTGAAATACTGATGATTATATATATCATAAAAACATATGATATATATATATATATATATATATATATATATATATATATATATATATATGTATAAACATATAAACACATGTAGATTTTATATATTTGTGCGTGGCCGAAGAGCGTTCCATTTCGAAGATATATATATATATATATATATATATATATATATATATATATATATATATATATATATATATATATATATATATATAATATCTTCGAAATGGAACGCTCTTCGGCGACACACAAATATATAAAAAACACAGATGTAGATTTTTAGAATATAGAGACACAAAGAAAGGACACTCACAATTTGTTATTTTACGTTTCGACAGCACGGCTGTCGTCTTCAGAATGGCGTTCTCGGGGAAGAGCGGAGAGGATGTGCGGGGGAGAGGTGGGGGAAGGAGAGGTAAAGGGACCAATAGGAAATGAACAAGGGGGTGGGGGGGATATGTAGGCAGCCAATTGATGCATTCAGTGGGCTTGGTTCAGCCCGGGCGGTTTGAATGATTGGGCCACCCAGATATGCGCCATCTCGCGGGTTCTCACTTCTATTATACTCGCAGATTTGGGAAGGATTTCAATAACCGAAACAGAGAAGCAGTCGTCAAAAGATTGGTTGTGGGAAGCGGTGTGAGTAGGGATGGGGTAATTAAGAAAGGTGGGAGATTTGGTGGAATATCGGTGGTTATTCATGCGGAGGGAAAGTGCGGTCGTGCATTCGCCCACGTAGAAGGCAGGGCAGAAGTTACAGGAGAGGCGATATATAATATTTTTTGAGGTACAGGTGGCGAGTGGTTGGGAATTGGTACTGAGTGAGGGGGAGGGTCTTAAAAGATGACAGCATTTGCAGCGTGGGCGGTTGCATGGTGCGGATAGGGGCGGGGGAGAGACGGGGGTGCTTGAAGTTGGATTTGTGGACTTAAAGATGTCTCGCAGGTTCGACGGGCGTTTAAATGAAACAGAGGGACAGTGTGGGAACAAAAGTGATGTGGACTGAGTGTTATTGATAATTGGGAAGAGGTCACGGATTAGATGTTTAATTTTGTGTGTTCCGGGGAAGAAAGTGGTGATAAGATTAGGGCATTTTGGGCGGTTTGGTTTGGGGAGGGGAGTGTATTGTGTTGACGGTTTGAGGATTTTACTGTTTAGCAGTTTTTCGGGGTACCCACATTTTCTGAGGGATTCATGCAGCTGGTCCAAGTATTTCTGTTGGGAGGGGGTGTTATTGCAGAGACCGAAGCCACGGATAGAGAGTGAGAATGGGATGGAGCGCTTTGTGTGAGGTGGATGGCAGCTGTCGAAATGAAGATATTGTTGCTTATTAGTTGGTTTAATGTGGACTGAAGTGTGAAACGTATTGTTTTGGAGGTGAATGTCGATATCTAGGAAGGTAATATTCGAGTCGAATACAGAAGAAGTGAATGATACTGAGGAGGAGGAGTTGAGAGAGGAAATGAAAGAGGATAAAGTTTCGCGTCCGTGGGACCAAAGGAGGAAAATATCATCGATATATCGGGCCCAGAAAAGTGGTTTTAGGGTATGTTGTTGCAGAAAGTCGTGTTCTAGTTTACCCATAAAAAGATTGGCGTATGCAGGAGCCATACGCGTGCCCATTGCAGCGCCTTTTATTTGTAAATATATTTTGTCATTGAATTGAAAAGCATTTTTGGTAAGAACGATAATTTGTCCACACACCCCATCCACAGATTTCCTCCACAGATTTCCTCCTCGAATTAAGCCAAATCGTACGCAAAATTTCAAAATGTTGGTTGTCCTAATAATTTTTCTCGTAGCGGGTGTAGGGTGTGGCAGGGAGCGAAATTGGAATCGAGGAAGCGGAGTTGACGGAAAGAAAAGGAATGGAGACGTTACGGCCGGTCGGATGGGAGAGTGGGGGATAGAAATCCGGAAGACGATCTGGCCCTTAGGGGGAGGGGAGGAGGAGAAGAGAGACGGGAATTGCTCCCCCGCAGTTTCTGTAAATGGCAAAACTCGGGCGGTATGGGCCGAGCGGGAAGGAAGGTTGCTTCGGAGGCAATGAGGTGAGGGGGCGTGGGGGGGAGGAAAAAGGGGGAGATGTGTGCGTCGAGCGACGGGGAGGAGAGTTCGAAGAACGATCGCTCGCAGCGTTTCCCACTGCCACGTTATCAATGAAATGGGGTCGAGGTGAATCGGATCGTGGACTGAGAATAATAAATATCTGGCTATACATACGTACATTCATGCCCTCCACATAGCCGAGTAAATATGTGAAATAGTACTATATATGAGCCCGCGAAGGGTGGCGATGGGAAGCAGTGATTCGCGACGAATGGGAAAACAGCAACAGGGCCGAGAATGTTTTGCCATTACGAGGTACTGGGGAATACAGGAGGCACAATAGTATTGCGGGGAGGGACATTATCATCATAGAGACATTAAATTCTTACCCAATGTCATCAACCATTTACATATATTTGTCTAAGTTATTAATTAAAATATCGCGGGCGATTCACTATCACAGAAAAGGCAAAAGGATAGGGGTCCTTTTGATTTAATGAGCCTCGTATCAAAGGTCATTTTATTTGCGAAATTATTAACTATTTAGTTTTGTATAAATATTTGCACTTGGAATATGCGTCGTAGCAAACGGCCTGGGGAGGAATTGAAATTATGGGTAGTACCCTGCAACCTTTCAAGTGTTGAGTACCTCAAGCTAATACTGAAGCTGTGCGAGTTGTATGGGAATGAGAACTTTCTAGGAGGCCATGGGAAGCACAGGATAAGGAACTGACCACCCTGCGATGCGTGCGGATTTCACATGCCGTAGGGCTCACAAGTTGAACTCTATCCTAACCTTTCAAAGCAGACCTTACGGCTCCAACGCAGACTTTGCAAATATTATGCACATATTTAAATAATTTTACACGAAAGAAGTGACTTGCCTCACGTTACTGTATTTATCATGGCTTTTTTAATCAAAATAATAACCATGAATGATTGACAAACATGGAATTATGGATAATTGAATTTGTTTGTATATGAATGAATAACTGAAAATGGAATGCAAAATATGAGAATTTATCAGCTCTCAACAAATATGTTTTTATCATTTATACTTTCAGAGATGAATTTCTTAATGCCGTATATCTAAGGTGTTTCTGGGAGAATGACAAACAAGTGAATGCATCATTTAATATCATCATAAATCCTCTCGCGCATTCAAGGAGATGGCTCGAGCTAATATATTTGCAAAATATACGGTATCTTACACTGGTCAAGCAATTTTCAAATTTCTTACCTAAATCTAAGGTTTGCACGTTGAGAAGTATTAAGCATCAAATGACTGAACCTTGATAATGGAAAAAAACACTGTGGGGAGAGAGCAACTCTAAGGATTGATACCTCGTAATTACCACATTGAGAATTCGGGAAAGCTATTTGGACAATTTGCAATAGAAATATAAAAGGAATCGTTCGGTTAACTCTGGGGAGTAAAATGTGATTTCATGACGAAAGTATGTATGTATATTAGCATACTGGAGTGGGTGCTACTGACCAGTTGAGTAGCCTGCAGCAGTTACTCGAAAAATATCCTAAGCAAGGAAATTCTTTTTCTGATTCGGTAAAGGAAAAGAATCAAGTCAATAATGTAACGCGATGGAGATATTTGAGGAAAGATGGGTTAAATGGGCAGCTATTGAATAATATGTGTGCGAAAATAGTAAGCTGAGCGACAGAGCAAGTGGGATAATAAACATATGGTTTTAAATGGCGCATGGCGTGAATAAAGCTAAGGTATGAAGGCAGTTCGATGTCTCTGCGAATGCTGATCCACACACGCGCATCATATCCCGCGAGGCGCCGTCAGAGGATGCGACAGAAGATGGGATCACCCAAGCATTTGACGGAATCGTCCTCAGTGTCCACAGGCTGACTTTACAGGAGGTCGTTCGTAATTTTCTTGGGCTATGATTCATGATTGAGGCATGATAATTATTATATAATGACTAAAATGATGTAATGATGGAAGGAGTTAATTATTATATAATTAATGCAACAATATATTGGAGTTTCAAAATTGTAAGGGCATGTTCATAGAGTGAAAGATTCGCCGTGCAGGTCCATGAGGCCAGAGAGATTGGTATGAGAGGAAGGTCTGTCAAATGTGGTTGAAGAATTTAAAAATAATGATGATAGATTTGAGACGAGGAATATTGGAAATCTCAGGGACAGAATAGTATGTATTAAACAGCGTATGAATGAGACAGAGTTGAATGAAGTATGCATTCATATAGCAGGACGGAAGAAATAAGAGAAATGGAATTAGCCTCATAAGCACGATCTAAAATTAGACGCAAAGGATGACACGTTTAGGTATTTACCTAGCCATACGTGTATGCCAATATGAGTTACAATGAAAAATCATGGTAATTGATAGTGTAGACTCATCACTACTTCGAATATGTAAATATATCATCATTCAGCTCTAAACGGTGACATTGGCCCCTATTATGCTAGTGTCAATTGTCTGTTACTCCCAGCCTCTATAACCTTTCTGCGTTTCACCTTGAGCCCTTTGAAACCCTCTCAATCATTCTTGAAGAGATTCAATTCATAGTGAAAGGAATACTTTCAGCAAAAATGCACATTTTTGATTTATTTCGAATTCCAAAGAAACTGCAGGAGATACCGCAACAGTAACTTTTAACGGAATCATCCGCTAATGTGCGCCTGTGACATTATATGTACGGTATTTCGTCACAACATCTTGTTCCTTTAAGAGCCCCAAAATTTCAGAGTTTAAGAGGACGCCTCGGTAGCTTAAGTGACTAAAGCACTCGACCGGATATTGAGGGATCTGGGTTCGAATCCCAGTCAAGGCGAATGATTTTTACACTCTGAAATTGTTGCATTATTTCGAATCCTAATTGTTTAGAATCTTGAAAGTAAATTGAAAACTCTATCGAGCAGAGCATGAAATAATTAGGTTAAAAGTCCGAGATCGGATTAGAAAAGAAACCCCACTTTAATTCAATTGAGAGCCAATTAATGTAAGGAAGAAAATAATGATGAACCATCAGCAGCTATAAAGGCCGAAGGAAGCAGGCCCAAAGGTGATATTCCGATTTCAAAGAGATTTTGTTGAACAATCTTTTGAAATTGACGTTTGGACGTTGAAATAGGAGAGCTAAAGCAATGAAAATGGGAATATGACAAAGTGATTGTTTTGCAATTCACTATAATACCACAAAGTGTGTCGACCAATCATCTCCTAAATTGATGGAACCAAGGAACAAAAACGCAAGAGAGGAATTGTGGAATAGCAGAAACTCTAAGGCTTAGGAAGCCTGTCAATGAAAACATTGATCATAGACCAACTTCTGATGTCAATAGAAGGGAATCAAGTACAAAATGAGAAAGATGTTAAAAAGAGTGAGAAATAAAATGAAATTAAAATTAAGAGAAAAATAGAAAGAGATGAATGAGGAACTTTCATAAAGAAACGGAACGTAACCTTGGGCGTCAAAAAGTTCTGTCATCTTGGAGAGCCGTAAAGCTCCATTTAAGTGAAGTCAGAATAATCGCCAATGACATTTGGGATGATAATGACGAAATTCACATTGATCACTTAAGAGCAAGCAAGTTGAAAGAATATTGAAACGTCTTTATTAAGGAGTAAATATGCACGTCAAAATAATAAAAAAATAATTAATCGTTGTTGATGAAAACAGAGGAACCTAGTTTGAATTTCACGCTGACATTAATGGAATAACGAGAAAAACAGGCACCAGGGATTCACAAAAAAACGTCGGAACGAACGTCACTAATTATGAGTTCTAGAAATAAGTCGCTAATGTAAGGTAAATGATCCATTTATATGGCAAAATTCACCAACAGCCTTAAATATAATCGTTATTTTCAACAAAGAGAAAGATAGACATAAATATTTCGAACAAATAGTATGATGACGCATAATAAAAATGTTAGGACAAGTATACTCTATTGCTATACTATTGTCCTTAGTACTTTAAAACGGAGGCAAGATCGTAGGAGTGCTTAAGTGGTGAAGGTTTGTATATCGAAAGGATCCCTCGGATGAAATAGGAGCAGTCAGCTGAAAAAAGTGGAAAATATTTTTAAAATTCAATCATAAAACAGATACAGAAATAAAATTGCCAATACTGTTGATATCAGACTCCTTTCCGGAGTCAATGCTCCTCGGAATATCCAAACAACATCCCTCAAAACTTTCCATTTTATTAAACTCAGTTGAAGAAGATATTTAAAATGAGGCTATGTGAGTAGATGAGGATTAAGAATAAAATAATTTCCAACTCTGGGAATAGGGATACCAACTATTACCTTTGTGTAAATTTTTCTCCAATAGAAATTTTCAATATGACTTTTTAGTTACGGAATTATCAGGAAGAATATGAGGAATTGTAGAAAATACAATTGAGAATACTGTTAAACTCCGAATCCCCAGCGAATGCTTAAGCGTCTGTGTTGTTAAATTGAAGTCTTTGATCAAACTTATTTTTCACACCTCAACTTTCAAATGCAATAGAAAAAGTAATCGAAACCTCATTCCATCGTCTTATCCAAGACTTAATTTTTCTTCCATTAGTACCAAGAAAGAAAATCGAAGTTATAATCAAATTTCCTCAATCCGACCAATCAAAGAATCTTTGATAACAATAAGACTCGTGTGCACCCATCTGAAAGTAAAACTTGCAGAAGAAACTAATTTAACATCCGGATTAGATATAACTTCAATTTGTGTTTCCTTGTAGTTGTAGAAATATCAGTGGAATCAGTTACGCCGAAAATTAAACAACTTTAGCTACGTTTTCAGTCGGTACAATAGAATTATAGAGCAAGTAGTTTGATTTTGCATGCAACTAAGTTAATACTTAGGATCATCAATAAGAGGATAGAGATAAGTCAAATGTAAAGGATAAATTGAGCTCCTTACGGCCTTTTTTCTTTTTAGACTGATTATTGTAAATGATATTTCCTTATTTATTTTTACGGCTCAAGGAAATGTTATTTAAATAAGAAGTCAAATGGTTACTTAGGAGATGCTCGGTTTGGGAACTGGTAGGGAAGAGGCACGCTTGATGCCTTATGCATAATGATATCACTAATAAAAAGTAGTATGGAGAATCATGAGACTGTATTTGCTTGCTCCGTAGATTGTGTAATGGCTTTTGATAAAATAAGTTGGGAGGAATAAATCAATGTGCATATTATTACATACGATAGGAGCTATTTTGAGAGATAGGTGAATTAGGAGCAACTTGTAAAAGTCATAGACTTCTCATGGGAGTGTATAGGATTGAGAGTCGGCATGGGTGTATCGTAAAGAGAGTATGACGGAGATTTTATTCCAAATGAGCCAAGATTTTCAACCCACAGATGGAGAAAATGGTGAAAGAGGTATGGGAAGAACTGGAGATAGGAATGAAAGTCGGTGAGGACTTTATAAAATAAGTAAGGTGTGCGGATGATCAAACTTAAGTTATTCATTCAGTCAAAGGGTTACAATTATTTCTGAGCTCATTGTAGTACCAGTGTGATGGCCATTTGAATAGAATCAATGTAAACAAAACAAAGGTTTTAAAGAAAAAGGAAGGCAAATTTAAAGTTTAGGAGGCCAAAAACTTGACTAGGCTTACCTATCTTGGAAATTTTTGAACTAAGACTGTCAAAGTTGTCTTGGCAGAGACGAATTGCGTCAGACAAAGAAGGCTTCACAAGAAAGAGGGAATTGATGACTAAGATTATTGTAAAGGTGTTGGAAAATCACTTGTGAATATTTTTGTATAGAGCTGGTTTTGTGTGGCTTGTAAACCGCTTGAGAAAGGCGCGGTGGGCGTAGGAAAATGTTATCCATGTTGGATGAAATAAAGGGCCGTGCAATGTTATCAGAATTGAAGAATATGTTATTGTAGCGTGTGATGCCAGTTTTTTTCTTATTATACATGGCTAAAAATGTATCTGTATTCTGATTTTGCCTGTCTAAAACCCGTTTTAAACGAAATACCACTAAAATTTATTAAGCCTTTTAGAAATTGCGCTCGCCCTGTCAAAGATTTCTTCGGAGTTTTGGATAGAGCAACCATGGCCGCAGCATTGTTTTTTTTTGACTATTTATCACTGTAACCGTTTAAAAAAGGGTGTTAAAATTGTGGAGAAATCTTTTCTACGGATAAATATCCAGAGAACTCATCCAAAATTGTTCTTAGGCGTTTTGTATGCATGTTTTTAAAAAGTTTAATAACGATTTTTATATTTATATAATATCAATCGATTTTGACGGGGTACATATTATCTATGTCATGCAACTTGATGAACCCATAAAGTGACAGATTATATATGAATTGCTTAATATGAAAGTGAGATAATTTGAAAACGGCATTGTATTTAATATTTCCTTAGTAAATAACAAATGTTAGGTCAACAAATGGAGAAATGATTAATTCAGCGATGCTCATATCTTTTCCAGCGGTTATGTTAGCCGGCAGAGGCCACTTGGTGAGACCACTTGTCTCGGTGGCACTAGATCCAAACACAACCGTGCAAGCATCTCTCATTTACCTTGGAATATGAGCGATGAATATCCAGCAGGAAGGGGATTAAAGAGATATGCACATCGAAGGGGGAGTGGGTCACATTAAACCTTGAAGAAAGTGGATGTGTCGCAAATGTGTTTGATGCGGTGAAGGGTTGACGATGATGAAGATCGTAAATCGTGGAAGGAAAATTTGTAGGAAAGATATTTTATGGAAGCAAAGCCTGGTCGATGCTGCTGATGGCTCGCTTCCTATATAGGGGTGGAAAATTTGCGGCTGGGCCTCCTTGATAAGAGCAACAGCATTTTCTGAAAATAAGATTATGTTAATGGAAATATTAAGGAGTAAAGTAAGCTCCATTAAACCTTCCCATGATCAAAACAGGTCTAAAAATGAAAAATTACTTGCTCTAGAATGACTCAAAATAATTCAATATTTGCATTGCATTCTAGTAAAACCGTGTACATCGTAGATGATATTTTATACCATTCCTGTATAGAGCCATATTCTATAAATAGGAAATTATTAGTTTTTATTAGAAAATGCAGATATTAGAGAGCTAGCAGTACCAATTTGGACGAATGGATTAATGACATGATAAATGAGTTAGATATGGATGAAAACGAATTCCGTAAATCGCAACGCAAAGAAATACGAAGCTTGAGAGAGAAAAATATAATCTGTCAACTGACGTTACTTAGTCAGACGACAGATTATTGCCATTTTATCGCATTATAATTTGAGGATAATTAAAAATTACTCTATTCATATAGACATGAAGATATAATTTTTTATAATAGTGGCATTGAATCTTTCTTGTTTCCTATAACACCTAGCAAGCAAAAAATATTGATAAGTTCTCAAAAGAGTTTAAAACTGTTTTTTATCATATTCAAATCAGTATAAATGAACACAACTCAAATTGGGAGTTGGGGATATTTAAATTTCGGATTTCGTACTTTTGAAAATGATCGACAAGAGATTTTTTAAACATTTCTAATTTACTTATTTACTAAAAGATTATTATTATCGATAACCTAACAGCAAAGGTAGGTTTTGGATGAACACAGGCTACACTATGGTACAACGATAATCCCCTGCCTATGCTAGAAAAACAAAACCCAATATTATTGCTATCCCCCGCTGGCTCTCTTCTCCTCCGCAGAATATTCCCTAGAAGATATTTCAATCAAATACGAGGAAATATTTGATTTACAAATAATATTGTTTTAGCGTCCCTCGAGAGATATATTTTACCCTCGAATTACACTTATCCAGTTTTGTTGATAAATGTTTCATCAATATTGCTGAATTTAAGAGCTGTCTAAGATCCTATTTCATAATTTACGATTTTGTACAGTCATATTAACGAGTAGGTCATGCGTCTTAAATAATGATCATGAATAATTAGCCATTATTATGACCTCGTGAGAAGGAAGGACGTCGGCGGGCATTGGACAGAAGCAAAGAAAAGGATATAATTGCTGATGGAGATTTGAATATGTTTCCAAGCATCACAGAATCCTTTCCCTAGTGATTCTGAAATTTACAACAAGAGGCTCGAGAAGGCTTCCTGTAGAAATTACTCATTAAGAACGACTTCATACAGGGAATTCATAAATGCCCAAAACATTGTGAAATGACACGGGAAACCATAAAACGATAACTGCAAGGAAGTCGATGAGAATGCAATGTGACCATTGCGAACTTTCGCGGAGTAACGGACCAATGATGAAAAAACTATCAGCATTGAAGGAACGCTTGATGGCCTCCAAGAACTTCCCAACCACGCAGCACCAGTATTTATGATCTAATCGGAGTAAAAAAGAAAGAGTTCACTCACTCGTCTGCCAAAAAAAGGGAGCCTTTGTGAGGAGAAGAATTGAAGACAAAGAGAAGAGGGGCATCAATTAAAGAGGAATAAGATCCCTGGCTCCGCCTAATCGACTGAAAAAACGGAGGAGAAGGGCTTGCCAAAAGAAGGTAGGAAACAAATGAGGAGAATTTATCCAAAAATCTTTTGGATTAACATGTCTTTTCCATACACTTGGCCCATAAAATTATTCCAAATTATCTGGATATTGATAAAATATTATAGTTGTTACTTATGCTGTAGGTATATACATGTAAGAAATAACTTAAAATTAATTATTTATACATAAAACAGAGTAATATTGCATGAATAGTGGCACCTTGCATAGATCTTACATTATTTACATGTGCACACGCAGAGTTAAAGATGGATGAAAACTCATTCCTTAAGTCGGCAACGTAAATATATATCTAGTTACAGGGGAAAAAAATAAAGTGTCCACTGACGTTACTTTCAGTGCTATAACTAACCCACTCCTGCAAACATCTCCTTCTCAGCATCTTGTGTCACACTAAAGCTTCACTTACATCGGTCTCACTCCCTCTCATTTCCCCCAATCACAACCCTTTTTACTTTCCAAGGACACCCGCAATTATTTCCTCTGACACACCTTATATCTTATCGACTTCTCCCTCCCTATGATTACTTTTGGTCATGTAGGCTTGAAAAATGACAAAGTTCGTTTGTTCACCTTTACATCTGATAATAGTATTCTACATGTATTGCAGTTCATGCAGTATGTACTACATGTAGTATTATATATTCCCTCGTATCTTTATCCTGCTTTATGTTTATGACGCTCCTCCCTCTCTTTTTGTTCAATACTACTTCAACCTTTCACTGGCTGTGATCCCTTCCGCTGCATAATATTCAATAACTATCCCTCCAAAAATTCTCTCTATCCTTCCATTTCACATCGCGCAGCCATAAAATATCTACAAGGTCTGTCCCAAAAGTAGAAGTACTTATTTTTCCTCGGATAGACTGACGGACGGCAGGCGGTTGCTTCGCCTGGGAGTCTCTCAGAAAGAGGAGTCTCAGGAAAGGCTGAAGACCGGTGGCAGTTGGCCTCCCAGCCTTTGCGGAGTGCGGATTGTTTGTTTGCGAAACCTCTAAAACCTGGCTACATTACGCTCTGTCATGAACTGGTTATTGGAACAGCGCTACACCATCAAATTTTGCGTGAAACTGGGCTAAACCGGGAAAGAGGCTCTTGACATACTCAAGGAAGCTTATGGTGATAACAGTATGGATAGATCAGGTGTCGTTCTGTGGCAAAAGTTGTTCCGGGATGGTAAAGAAGATGTCGAAGGCGCCGAACGTTCAGGACGTCCTTCGTCCTCAAAAAGGGACGAATATATTGCAACAGTTAAGGCTTTGTTGTACAGGGATCGCAGATTAAGTGTTTTCATGGCCTCTGATGAACTTGTCACCTCTAAAAGTGGTGCGTATCGACTTATGACCGAAAAAATGGGCATGATAAAGGTGTGTGCGACGTTGGTGCCACGAGTACTCTCAGACGAACAAATGGAAACTCACACGCCTCTCGACTACCCTACAGCCGCCGTACAGCCCTGGCGTTGCCCCACCAGACTTCTTTCTCTTCTCCCGCCTCAAATCATTTCTGAAAGGACGTCGTTAAGGCTCATTGGAAGCGTTATAACAGGCCGTGACGAGGGAGCTTAGTAGAGTTCTGGGCACCACCTTCCAGAAGGTGTGCGAGGCTTGTAAAACCCGCTGGCAGAGGTGTGTGGACGCACAATGATGCTACTTCGAAGACTTTTGAGTGAATGCATCAATCTGGCAGTATTTTTTTTATCGGCTGAATCTTACCTCTTTTTACTTTTAAGACAGACCTTATATGTAGACCAATCTGTTATTTTAGATAAAAAAATACCCGAGGAGCCTACGATTAATAAACATTTCTATCATCCGGCAAATTTAAACGTCTATATTTCCGCATTAGCAGAAAATGTATTTATTGACGGGAAAATCGTATCGAATAATATCAGTTCTATCCCTGAACATGATTTTCTTGGATAAACTATTGCGTTGATTATATTTCATATCTTAAGTGGCAGTTATTCCTGCTAGCGTCATCTTAAATCCCTTCTTATGCCAGAGTTGCCGTTAAATGTCTGTTTGCCGTATAAGAAACTAAGTTCTCTGGTTAGCCGCGGCGTTTGTTATAAAGGGAAGTTTTCAGACGAGCAGGGAAACGAGCGGGTAATCGAAAGACTGCACCGCCACCGCCGCCAAAGGGGTTCGGGGATGAGGGGGGAGAGTGGCTGTGTTGGGTGGAGGGGAAATGGGGGGGAGGCTTCCGTCTCCTTTCCCTAGGAGCTCTCCCCGCCTGAGCTTAATTCACTTCCGGAATGTTAAATTCAGGCTTAAGCGGACACTTTTCTTATGATTTACAACTAGATGCGGAGGGAGAGGGAAGAGAGAGGGTAAGGTTTACCGGGTCGAAAAATGAAAAGAGCAGAGAATATAAGGGCTCTTTTGGGGGCACTAAGAGTTATGTGCCCTTTCGGAAGTAGGTTTCACGGGCACGTGGATTTTATAAGGGTGAGGAGGGGGATGGAGGAGGGATGCAAGTTTCGGGGAGAGGGGGGTTTGGGGATTAGGACCAGGGGTTAGAGCGGGTGTGGGGGGGCAGGTGGAGGGGTGGGAAGATGGGTGGGCGGTGGATGGGAATAACTAACAAATGGCTCGCTTCCTGGGCCCGATTCCACGTCTTTGAACAGTAATTCATAGCCCCGGGGCCAAATATATAAATGATGTGCGTGTGTACACCTGGTTGGTTTGTGAGTCTCGGGATCATCATGATATTAAGGGGATTCACATGTACTGGCGCTGGGCGAATTCTTAAGCCGCCTTTGCAATAAACCACTCAAAAGAGATCCGCACTCTTTGCATACGAGGGAAGCGGTTGAGAGTAGCACAAACCCTGATTTATTTGCACAAGAAATTTTGACAAATTTCTACATCTGCTTTGCATGGAAACGTCTTCTGCGGGCATTTGTATGCTTGCTTCTCACCGAAACGGAATTTTGCGCACATCTTAAGTATTAAAAGTATCCAAAATTTCAGAGTTTAAGAGGACGCCTCGATAACTTAACTGGCTGAAGCACTAGACCGGACATTGAGGGATCCGGGTTCGAATCCCTGTAAAGGCGAATGATTTTTACGCTCTAAAATTGTTGCATTGAAATGCACATTATCGGATGACTCCGGTAAAAGTTACTGCTGCGGCATCTCCCGCAGTTTCTTTGGAATTTATTCAAAAAGAGTTTAAAAATCATAGGTACAGAAGATAATGTCACTGTTTTGGTAAAATGTAAAAAAAAGCACTTAAGAGGTCACCCCAAAAAAGTGCTGTCAATTGACGAAACGATTATTTAAATTCTGATGGTAAGTATTTTGAAATTGGAATGGTTTGCAACTGTCTAGAGGGCCCACGGATTTTCTAAGCCAAATTTTATGGTTTCAGAACCATTTCTATATATCTTTGTTGGATGAAGAAAAAGTGTGATAAAACATCGGAGAAATGTAAAAGGAAGGATTTCAAATGGTCCCAAATAGTAACAATATATTGATGATGTAAATGTGACAATTAATGACGGATTTCTAGTTTTTGTGATTCGATTATCACTTTATATATGTTTTCGGTGCGTTAGAGTTTTTCGAGACCCTCTTAGCGAGTGATATAAAAATGATTACTATTTTGTGATGAAGGAATCTCGTCCTCATTAACTGCAAAAAAAACTTAAATGCTATTAGACTAACAAATTGATCACCCAACCACACCGCTGATATGAATCAAAAGTAAAAAAAAGAGGAAGTGTACGAATTTTTAAATATTTAAAGCTACTTTGTGATGCCATACCGAAGCTAATTCCTAATGGTACCATTTACAGACTAAAATTGCTTGGGAGCCACCTGAAATAAATTCCTCCCACTATGTTTTGAATGTTTTTAGTTACTAGATTCCGAGCACTTAAAAAGAGCCTATGTTATTTTGAAAGTTTGTCTCAATAAAAACTACATTTCTCTATAATTTTCCACTGTGGGTATATGTTCCATTTCGTCTGTACGTTTTTAATTTTTGCTGATGCTTGAGGACCACTGCGCCAAAAATAGATATTTCCTCCAGAACCCAATGAGATCGTACCTATGCTCACCACAAAATGACGGTAATTTTTTATGAAGACTGAAAGCCGGGGACGCCAAAGTACAAAACAACTATCCGTATTTAGAAATCTAAGGGTAATAACTCCAAGCGTGTCGTACAAAAATTCTGTCAGATTAAAGGAGCCTCGTTTACCGATAAGAATTTCCTTCGGGCACCCCCGAGATTTCCATTTCATGTTTCTCTAATCTATTTTGCATGAAGATATAATGTACTCAGATAATTATGGAGCAACTAGAAAACAGTGCAGTAACGGCTTCGCGACAGAAGTGCAAGCACGACTAATGATTGCATGTAACCCGACCGGAGGGCATTGAAGTTTTTGAAAAAGATGACATATTTTAGCGCTCAAATATCATCTCATTCGATGTAGCGTTTTATCTTTCTCATGTGTGCATACGTTGCCCTTTTTAAGTGCATTGAATTGCACGTATGGACAAAATCAGTTGTAAGTTTTACTTGCCGTAGATTCTTTGATAAAGGGCTGCATGTGGTACTTGACTCAATATGGATACCAGAGGGATTGATCGAAAATTGACGAGACTCACCATTCTAAAGTTAAAGAGACTCTAATCGAATACCCAAGGCAAACTTGAAAAGAACTTTTCCACTTGTCTCAGAGCCACCACTGCTCTGCTGAACGACAAACATTTCTTCTTCTTACGTCTGACAGTAAATATTCTTCTACTTCTACCAACCCTCATCTTTAAAAGGTAAGTCCAAAAGGAGAAGATAATAACAATGAGTTTTCTATAAAAGACTTAGTTTTATTTTAGGCTTTTTGATGAATAGTGGTGGCATGATATTCTAGTTGGCAGAGTGTTCGCATACTGACCGGAGGTTCTGGTATCAAATCCCGGGTGATACCTTTGGACAACTCCATCCAAAATTCTTGCGGCGAGATTTTCTGGTTACGTGAGCATCGTGGGAAACAGCAGGTGCTCAAGAAACGGGCATATATATGGAACGGGATATGTGAATTGCCTTAGGGCTTAGTTTGGGGTGAGTTCCACTCTCACCCTTCAATGAAACATACAATTTGATTACTGTTGCTCTTCTTCGATGATTAGCTGCAAAATTTCTATCTGTATCTCATGATCTCCGTCTAAATATTTTAGGTATGGATAATTGCATTATTATTTCAAATCTAAAGCGCTGAAAAATGCTAATTTATTTGACATGCATTTCAATCAATAGAGGACGTGATAGCCCAGGGTTATAACGATGTACTCGTGCCCGAAGCGCCCGGGTTTGATTCCCAGGCATGCTTCAGCTTTGAGTGTTTGCATGTGTGTGGGGTGTATGTGTTCTTGCATGAGTGTATGCAAAACTGTGGCTTTTGCATGCGGTTTTTTTTTATTTCTTAAGTATGGGTGGTGTCCTAACACCCCCAGCCACACGCCCTTGCGGCGGCTTGCGGGGTATTAAGTAGATGTAGGTATGAACAAATTTTAAAAGTTCACTTGGTGTCTGTTTAATATTAACATTCATTCAAATCTTCTTAGAGAACATACATACATACATGCCCTTCTTCAATCTGCATCCAATAGGGCGTGTGAAGCCATTGCGACTCAAGCTCCCACTGATAATGTCAGCTTTGTTGTCATTTTCTTTTCCGAAGTTGTAATTTTAGTTTTACCTATATTATTATATGCAATAAATAATCCTGCATAATATGTACGCTTTAAGGGTATAAGAGTAAAAATTGTTACGGTCTCAATCTCTTACCATAGATAATAATTTAGTGTTCTTCATATATTAAGACGATGAAGAGGAGCAAAATTAAGTAACGATATGCAGCAAAGGCAAGGAACGTAGCATTAAAATGAGGATAGGAAAGGTCGTATTGAGAAAAGAGAAAGATTTTGCCGATGTAAGCAACAAGATCAATATCAAAGTTCCAGCATAGGTGTTTCCCTTCCAAGTTCGATGACAAAATATCCAGCCTCTTTGCCCAGCGTGGATATGGTTTATTGAAAGTCGCTGGTGACTTAATGTGCCGTCAATTAATTATGATAACTATTGCGTAGGAAAACCGGCAAAAAATTGCGTTAAATATCGGAAGTTTCTAAATAAATTCTTGTTATTATCGCGGCAAAAAACAGTTAAATCGCTGACAGAAGGTTAAAACATTTTAAATGTATTTGCAACTGATACGCAAGGTTATGAAAAACGTAAATATAGCTAAGGAAATTAGTGACCACAAAGCTATACTAGAATAAAACTAATTTGAATTGACCAAAATTATCAAGGGAAATCGTAAAGTATGTAAATTCAATTACATGAATTTTAAAGGGATTCGGAAAAAATGAAGACATGAACTGCAATCATTCAAATATTTCCATTCCCTACCCCTGTCCTTGGGAGAGGAGACTGTTATATGGTGCATGTCCATATGGTAGTGGAATTTCGCGTCTTACTTGTCAAATTCTAGCTAGTACGTTATTTGATTAACTTATTACTGCATCCTAAGGTGCAATTGTTTGTCAGTTGATAGAATAGGTTTTTTCAAGCGTGTAAGTTGAAAGGATTTTTTAATGAATGTATACGCCCCTGTGGGTATAGGTTTACATGGCTATGTTGATTTTGCATGTGATTTTGCTCCCTTTTACAGGTGGTGTCCCCCCCCCACACACCCTTGAGGCAGGTTGCGGTGTATTGTGTAGATGTAGATTTAGAAGAAGGAAACTCACAGCACTGAAACTTAGTAAACTTTGTCATCTATTTTAAATATTATAGGTGACTGAATAGAAAATTTTATTACATATAGACTCAAATGCAGCGACAAGTAACCGAAACACTGCAGCAGAGAAGACGAAGAGACGTAAAGAAAACATAGAAAATGTTGCTAAAATTTTAGATAAAGATGAAAACTAAATGAAAATAAATGAAAGATCTCAAAATACAAATTCATAAAATGACGAACCAAAACAAAAATATTATGAAAAAATAATTTCTTAGATTATAAAGCAAAATGTTATGCAAATATCTAGAGGACACTCAAAATGATTATCTTCTGTCAGGGAAAAAAAGGGAGACATCTTATTGTATATTATTTCAAAGCGGAACATGGCAACATTGTTACACGCAGATAATATAGGGCCAAAATCCTATATTATTTCTTTAAGAACGTTAACGACAAATACTTTAGTGCGAGAATGAACTTACACACCTTAAGAGCTCATGAGCGGCATGGTATTGTGCCAGGGAGGTATAGAAAAACAACTCCGAAAAATAAATCAAACCAAGTCCCAGTTTAGGAAGAAAACTCCGTTACGATAGGTGCTAAATAAGCTCAATGACGGTATCAAACTTATTTTTTAAAACTATTTTACAACTCGATAGAAGACTAAGTACCGGGACTGGAAGCTGGCTCACATAATCCCCCCTACAAAAGCGGCGATAGCAGGACAAAACGACTTATTTAGCATTGAAATCTTTAAAAATCTAATAAAATATCATTTTTAGCAATAAAATGGCCTTCCTCGACAGTAGGAACATATAGTATTCTGCCTTAACTAATTCGGGTTTATGGAATCATCATGCAAAACACAATTGGTTCGTATTATTCATTATATTATGGAATGGGAGGAGGGAATTAATAAAGAGATGCTGTAATTTTAGATTTAAAGGAATACATCGACGCAATTCCTCACGAGATATTAATAGAAACACTGATATTATCGTATTAACGAGAAAGTGGCCAACTCAATTTGGTACTTTTTAACCAACCGTAAATAATTAGTCGATGGATTGAGTTTATTTGAGGCAGATATGACTTCAGAAGTGCGGTAGGGAAGTATTAGAGTTCCCCTATTCTTCTTCACATACATGAATGACCTAAGTTCCCATTTTAGCAGCAACCAGAGAGTAATTGGAAATGATACAGTGATTTTCATGAAAATGAGGCCATTTACAGGGGCGTGATGGGTATGCTTCAGGAATTTAGTTAGGAGCCCCTTGATTCACGGAGAGAGGAGGCAAGGTGTTAAGCTTTTAGTCAAAATGGTTTTAGCTAAGAATAAATGAGTTCTATTTGACAAAAAAGGTATTGTTATTTCACCAAACTTATATTAATAAATTTGAACAACCAAGATAAATTAAGAGAAATTTCACCGACGGATTCAATACTCATTCATTCTTCGTAGTTTACGCAGTCATCAAAAACATGACACACGCCCCGAATGCATTTGCTTGAAGACCAAAACTTCATGATTTATTCAAGCAAAGAGTTTATTATTTAATATGCATGGATATGCGTAATATTGTTTGCCAGTTTGAGTAAATAAGTATATATTGAAATACATTTATAGACTAATATTTGTGGATATGTGATTGGTGCTCTGACCCCCCCGCCACACACCCTTACAGCGACTTGCGGGGTCTTGCATCTCGTGCATGTAAGTCTGACGACGGAAGAAGTAAGAAAAGTACGCATGGCAGGCAGAATAAGTATTGTGAGGAAAGCGTTCTCACTGACTGCGAACGTCAAGTAGTATTAACCTAGGCTTAAGATGACGATTCATGCAAACCAATATATTGGAGACAACTTTCATAAAGCTGTGAGGCATGACTAATAGGAGTAGTAGTGAATAGAAGGTTGGAGGTGATGGAAATGTGGTGCTGCAGGAAGAAGATGAAATTGAATTGGATGGACAGAGTAAAAAATAAAGAATGAATTCTAAGTGTGAGTGAAGAGAGAAGCTTATGAGGAACACTTGAAAGAACAGAAGAATAATGGGACTTACCTTGAGGCACGATAGCATTATAAATGCAACAATTTAAGGTTAAAGAAAGGGAGAGAGGGCTAAGAAAGAAAACTAGAAGCAGGTGATGGGAGTTATCAGTGCAAAGAACGAATAAGAAATAATAATATAACAGCTAACAAGGTGACTTCGACAGCAGGTAGAAAACGACCCTGCATTGACAATGGGGGTAGATACTAAGGAAATTATTCAGTGTCTCTAACACACTTGCGGGAAGGTATCTATTTTATATTTCCCTCTAACTGCCCTCCATTTATGGCATCATGTTTTCAAGTTTAAATAAATATAAACAAGTAGCGACGGGGGATACGTATTCGCTCAGGACTTTGAACAACATTTCTCTTATGTTATGCTCTTTCCTCCCGGAGGGAACGCCACCAAAAACATTTTATAAATATATTTACTGACAAACATCAACAAAAATGGGTAGATTTATACTTGTTTAAGGCAAAATGTTTGCACAAATTCGCGCTGGAGAAGAAATTACCACTTGGTAAATAAGTACTACACTTAAAATTCATAAATATTGTTGTCCAGCGACTTCTATAATCAGTACCGATTGCTAAATAGTAGCTGCCATAAAATCGATTCTTATTTTCCTAAGTCAGAAGAAATATTACGAATGAAATAGCATTATATGAAATGCGAGGATTCACTTCCACGAATAATTGTACTGCCCCTTCCAAATCAAAGGAAATAAACGTGCGTTAGTCTGGAAACCTCCCATCCCTCAAAGGCAATGGTTTCCCACGAATATTGGTTTTGGTTTTTATAAAATGTAACGGGAAAAGTTTCGGAAAAACAGGGTTAGTTCAGATATTGTTAAAATGCATCAAAATTCTTCAAGGCACATTCCTTGAACGTCGATACACTTTTTCCAGCGGATTTTCTACGACTCGAAGGCTGTCCGGTAGGCGGATTCCGAAAGGTCCTTAAGGGTACCCATGAAAGCTTCTTTAGCCGCTTTTAGGGTTCCATGGTGGTGTCCTTTGAGGGAGGATTTCACTTTTGAGAATAGGAAATAGTCAATGCCGATAGGTCCATTCTTCTCCACACCCACATTTCAAAAGCCTCCAATCTACGTCTATTCACCTGCTTCAATGACCACGTTTCCGCACCGCACATAGCTACGCTCCATATCAAAATTTTTAGGAGTGTTTTCTTAATATCCTTACTTTATGTCCCTGTCATCAACTTCTCCTCCTTGTGAAAGCCTCTTTGCCTAGGGCAATTCATCTCCTTATCTCCCTACTACTTTGACCGTGTTGGTCCCAAACACTTCCGAGATACGTAAACTGTTCTACCTGCTCTAGTTTTTGCCCTCCTATTTTAATGTTTAGCTTAGCCTTTTTCTTTCTAGAAAATCGCATAACCTTTGTTTTATTAATATTGATTCTCATCCCATACCTGCCGCACTGAATTTCCAATTCACTCAGCAATGCCTGCAACCCCTTGGCTGACTGACAAACTAAAGCTTGGTCATCAGCGAACCTAACTAATTTCATGAATTCTCCGCCCACTTTCATTCCTACCTCCAATTCTTCCCATGCCTCTTGAATCATTTCCTCTGCGTACAGGTTGAATAGCAACGGTGATAATGGGCAACCCTGTCTTACACCTCTTCCTAACACTGCCCATCCGGACTCCCCGTTCCCAACTCGCACCTGTACGCCTCTTATATTTTCCTTATAATTTCCAATTGAGCTCTCAAAATATTGTTAATAATCAAGGGTAATCAATTGCCACTCTAAATTATTCCATTTATTATCGTATTTTACATTCTTCCTCTTATCACCACACTAAATGCTTTTTTTTAGTTTAAGACATATTTAATTTTTCTCAAAGTAAATCCTTATTTCTTTTCTCTCATAATCAACAGACTGTGTCTAAAAATGTTTGCATTGGTAATAATTGCAGAAGTAATATGTGCTATATAGTATGTTTAACTTATAGTATACTTCATTTTAAAAATTCAGTTTTAATGTTAAGGGTGGAATTTTTATGCTGAAACAGAACGGTTCAAAATAATGTACTGTTCAACTCGATTATAAAGAAAGAGAAGATACCGAAGTGTACGAGGTATGGCAAAGTATAGGTTGGATGATACGGGGAACGCCCCTTCCCCTACGCTCCCGGCTAGCGCGGAGTACCGCCTTGTGTGAGAGATTTGTGTGTGAACTCCGTTAATTTCAATTTCAATGGGACTTTGGTTGTGGTAAATCTGGGGGCATACCAGGAGAGACTTGTAATGATTCCAGCAACACACGGGCCAACAAAGCCGTCCGGAGAGCAATGAAAAATACTCCGATGCTTTGATGAAAGTTACCGTGCTCTACATTCCCCGCAGAACCTCTATTCATATCCTCTCAAGTATTTTTTTAAGGCCATTTCTTCTGTTCGAAAGTCGATGCAAGTATCCTTGCGTCTACCAAGTTCGGAAAGCGGCCAGATTGAAGATTTTTTTAACCGCCTTTGCACCTCCTGGTCCGGCCAGAACACTTGTGTCTCAGTGCGTCGGAACTTCACTCGTTTCTACGCTGAGGCCTTGATTTCTGGAAATTCATGTTTCCCAAGAAGAAAGGATTTTAATGACGACAAAAATAAATTGCCGTTACTCTTGAGTTCTTACATATTTCGTTATTAAACATATTATGCTGCAGTGAATGCATATGATTTATATGAGTTAAATAAAATGAATGGGCCATTCGGATAATAAATGTAGCTTTAAGAGAAATACTTTAATGCATGTAGAATCACATTAATATATGAGGGCTGACCAGAAAGTAACTTCCGTTACGCTATAAAAATACACTGGAATAGACCACAAAACTACTTAAGCTATACTATTTTATACATATTCTCCGAACAGATTCAAATATTTTTTATTTTTCTGAACTAGTCTTAAATTCCTTCAGCATAAAATTCTGCCGTCTAAGATCGCAGCCGACCGATGACGGCATCTTGAAATTCCTCGTAAATACGAGCATAAAACATGTAGTACCCTAACTTTTCAGTCGTTTTTTTATGCAATACAGGGTCGCACCCAAAAGTGGTAGGACTGATTTTCTCTGGCACGAACGGAGCGGTGGAGGGGGGTCTGTCTGGCTGGGTAAGGTGGTGGGGGCTCTTAGCAACAGACCGACATCAACCTCAGTCGCCTGCGGGCTGTCGTTGATTGAGGACACCGTTTTTAGTGAAGCAAGTTTATTGTCCGCGTCGAAAAACAAAATGAATCTGAATTTAGAGCAACGTTATTCCGTGAAGTTTTGTGCGAAACTCGGGAAGACGGCAACTGAGACCCTCGATATGATCAAGCAGGCTTATGGGGACACTGCCTTAAGCCGTTCCACAGTATTTGAGTGGCACAAGTTGTTTAAAGAGGGTAGGGAGCTCGTTGAAGACGATCATCGCTCCGGACGGCCGTCGCCGGCAAGAGCCGACACAAATGTGGACAGAGTGAAGACACTGCTGAACACAGACCGACGCTTAACCAGTGAAGAAATTGCAGACCAGTTGGGTCTGTCTGCATCCAACGTCCAACGCATTATTTCACAGGATTTGGCCATGCGCAAGGTGTGCGCCAAGATGGTGCCGAAATTTCTGCCATGGCGCGCTCGTCGTCAGACAGCTCCTGGCCAAATACCTAACCTACTGTGTGCGTGTCAATACAGTGACCATTCGTCTCCCTCCATCAATTATCACGCTACATGAAAACGGAAATAACTACATGGGAAGCCCTCGTATATCAATTTTATTGTGAATTTAAAAAAATGTTCATTTGAATATTAACTTGTGCCAGTCAAATATTTTAGAAAAAGGGTTTGAAAACGACTTTTTCAGTAAATAATCCTAGGGACACCAGATGCTTTTACAGATGCTTCCGAGGTATTACAATTTGTAAATTGGGTAAGCGGCTTTCGTAAAGTCGTGCATTAAATCCACAATCAGAAATAAAAATTACAATCAATTTATAGAAACTGTAAAAAAATCCAGCAGAAGAACCTTAAGTGGGGTCATCCTCTGAGGAGTACACAAATTCAAGAATTTTACAGGCCTAAACTCGTAGATATTGACATCAAGAAAGATCCAGTAATTGTTCAGTACGCAAATTCACTCGGATTAGAAATTGACGTATCCATGCATTAATTTCACACAAGACGAATGACTTTTGGACTACGATGGTCTTGAAACATGCATAATTTGAAGATATTGGTTACGACGATGGAATGAAACATCATTGCGAGCATGTATCAATACGTATCGCACATCCCTGCTCTACCCTCCCTCCGGAATACAAAAAAAAAGAATCATGTCCCCGAGACGGAGTGCGGCGGTCCCATTGGTGCAATAAGTATGAAGCTGGCAGGAGGCGGACGTGGTTTAGGCGAGCGGGCTTAAGCCTCGGATCAGGGGCGGCGTCAAGTGCGGAGGGAGGCGAAGAGGAGTGCCTCGGGGGCCGTGGGAACCGAGCAAGAGGTGGCCAACCCCTGCCCCTCCCCCCTCGGGGACGGAAAGAGGGAAGGGGGATGCCGTGTCTGTGCGGTGGGGAGATTTGTAGCTCTGGTGCTGAGCGGGGGTGCAGGGGGGGAAAGGAGACGTTCGCTCGGATGGAATAGGAGGGCCGTCGCTCGGGGGGGTGGGGATGAATGGTGCGCCATTGGTGCGTGCACCGGGCGGATTGGTGCCGGGATCATTGGCGGCGTGAATGCCACAGAAGATGACGACGTCTCGTCTTTCCACGATCTCCGAAAGGAGAAGGTAGTGCCGCCCAGGGAGTAGTTCGCTCTCTCCCCCTCGTCTCGACTCGAACCCCTGCGTGAATGTTATTCGTGGGCCGATCGGTGCCAATAATTTGATGTCCCTCACTCTTTCCCCCCACACCCAAAGACTTACTCGGAGAAATAGATTCATTCAAAGGATAGTATAACGCGTTACTTAGGCTCGACCCAACAGCATAGGTTGGTTTCAATGCAACAATTTCAGAGTGAAAAAATCATTCGTCTTGTCCGGGAATGTTGAAATCTTGAAATTGTTGCATTGAAATGAATATTAACGGATGACTCCGTTGAAAGTTACTGCTGCGGCATCTCCCGCAGTTTCTTGGAATTAGCATAGGTGGGATTGGGTTTTCATTTCGTAGCCATTTTTGCAGGAACGGCTATCGCTTCTAGGGATGTGTATTCACACGCCAATGAAAATTTCTTGAGGAGGAGATCGCTGCATGTTGCATGCCCATGTGGTAGTGGAATTTCGCCTTCTTGCTTTTCAAATTCTTACCTGCACTTTATTGGATAAATTGCATGCTAAGGTGCAATTTTTGTTAGATTATAGCATATGTGCATGCATGCGTGTAAAATGAAAGGATTTTTGCATGGATATATGCACCATGGGTATGGGTTCGCATGTATGTGTTGGTTTTGAATGTGGTTTTGTTCCCTTTTACGGGCGTTGACCTAACACCCCCCACCACACGCCCTTGCGGCGGCTTGCGGGGTATTAAGTGGATGTAGATGAAAAGGCGCAGTCCACGCACTAGTGGGTTAAATTTACTGAATTTTATATCTCTATTCATTAATGAAGTTTTTGAAGGTGCATGAAAATAATCTACTACGAGCAATGTTCCTGATTAAATATTATTTAACGGTAAAAGAAACATAAAATTAATTTTGACCCCTTAAAAATCTTGTTTGTTCAGTAGAAATTGTGAAAAAAATGCTTGGCTAAAAGAGAATATTTTATCAAATAGTAAAGCTCTGATAGCAAAGAGAGCGGGAGCACACAGTCGAAAAACCTTTCTAATCCCATGATTACTTGCGTGATTCACGGAACGACACTCATCGTGAATTACTTCCATTAGTATAATAAGTCAATGAGTAAACATGCCGTGAAATTCAGCTCGAGAGACGAAAGGTAAAGGGCATTAAGTTTTGCGGGTTCATAAATCCGAGGGCGGATGGCGAGGGTGATTATCCCTTTCCCTCTCTAGCCTTCAACACCGGCGGCGCGGAGATTTGGAGGTCGGACGGAACTCAAATGTGAACGAAGGCAATTTCAATGATGCAGGTGAGGCAAAAGAATAATTATTTTTGCGTGAGACCTCATGCGAGACGCATTATGGCAAGAAGCGCATTAGAGCATCGTCGTCTCTGCCGTGGACGAAAGTGGGAACTGCACGCGGAGCGGTGAGCTCGCTTTTATGCCGCGGGCCTCCGTGATTGGAGTCACTCCGGACGGAGTACGTATTGGGGAGCCATTAGGCTTTTACTTAAGTTTCGTTTCACGAAATTAGATCCGGAAACTCAGTTCCTTCTCTCCGCTCTTCAGTGATCACTTCAGCAACCGCCCCTGATGACGTCACCGCCACTTGGAATTCCCTCTTTCTCTTACACACACACACGCGCACTCAAACGAAGCGGGCGCGACAGGGGTCCATTGACTCCATTTCGCCCACTTTTGTCTCCGACGTGCGCGACCGGCAAATTCCATTCAGGGATCGTATTTTGGGGAACAAAAAGTGAAGATGTCTGTGGCTGGATCTCCCTTAAAACACTCTCCAGACTCCCCTCCTCTCTGGATCGTGTTCGTCACCGTTATTGCTTGAACAAGCTCCATAAAGAAAAGTACATTAGGAAGATGTCGGAAATCCCTGCTCTCTCTCTCTCTGTACCTCACTCAGCATACCTACACTATGGACCAGTTACGGTGACATAAAATGTCGCTCAATTGGAAGCCATTATTATTTTATTCGACTGCTGAGGTTTCGAACGATCTATTATGAAATTAAGCCATTGGCACGTAGTTCAAACCAGACGCTAAAACCCTTGTGGGTAAAAATGAAAACACAAAAGAAATCAAATGTGCGCAGGAATGAAAGTGAATGAGAGTGAATGAGTTGGATGATGACGCGAGGAAGAGAAAAGACCAAAAGTGGGAGGGTGCACACACACTTTGTCTGGCAGAAAGTGAAACTTTGGTAAGACATTCCTCCAAATATTGTTGATTTTAACACTTTCAGTGTAAATTATTAGTTCAATGTGTTTTAGGATATGGGAACAGTAATCTTTTTATCACTTGGAAGTCTTCCAACAGAAGGGAAAATCTTTTTTTAAAGCATTACGGGTGGTAAAGTATGGGTTCGAGCCGTTATAAGAGATTCATTAAGTAGCGAAAGAATGTCAACCTGCAAGGCATTCAATATATTGATAATACCATGTTGTTTCAGAACCTGTGATTTTAGGGACGGAGACCATGGGTTTCATGTCCAAGTGATAGTAGAATCTCCCCTTATTATTTTTCAATTCTGCATTACCTGCCTTGATATGGTGGAGACCTGTCGTATAAATTTGTGTGATTGATTTTTATTCGTTTTTTCGTATAACAATTAAATTATTTACAAGATGAATTTAATATTTTCTTGAATTTAGTCTTCCTACAACGTAAATATACAAATTAGCTCGTTATATGATGGTTTTTCTATGAATATTTTCCCCTATTCCCTTACTCTCCCATACCCTCCCATATCACTTACCCTTCCAACCTGGTACTTGCACCCCCTGCCACACACCTTTTTGGTGAATCGCGGGGTAATTATGTCTATGTCAAAATATTAATGCTAGATAATTATTCCAAATGGAGAACGGTGATAAGGAAATGACACTTACATTCAGAAGTTATTAAATGCAACGAGGAACATTGAAGTTTTCGCATTAAGATTCTGAAGAGGGGTAGAGCTAGATTTCGTAAAACCGTCAGTGAAGTAATCAGGTCAAAGTACTTGATTTCTGGTATAATCTATTAAATACACGAATAAACAGAAACTTTGAGTTGGTTTTTTGCCATATAGAAAACAATGTAATGAGATTTTGTCAATTAAAAGAATCCCGTTAAATACTTGAGCGGCAGAATAAATTAATATAGGAAAGTTGTTTTCATTTGGACAGCTTTTTAAGTAAAAATTCATTGATTTTCATGGAATGAGAATACTGGAAGTTTAAAATTTAAATAACGGAAGCTAATATTAAACTGAAAAATATGCTGATGACCTAAGTACTTTTATTTTTGTACATGACAAACATATCATACAAAATTCTTCATGGTATACAGGATGCATATTTGGACATTACGAAATATACTCCTCAAACCTATACTCTCTTTATTCCATCGAAAAATTCCATTTCTGAAATATCACAGTTGAATTTGGGGCATACTTCTTACTCCATAAAGTTCAAAAGCACTAAGTGTATTAAGCATTTCATTAGCTCAGGTCTTCGATTAAAATTTGCTTGTAAGATGGGACTTGCTAGTCTAGAAACTAGAAACTCAATTAATGAGGCAGTAATTTTTAATTAAGTAATCTTTAACCTAATCATCATTCCATTCGTTCGGCATATCTTGTGAATACGAGTACGTTACCAAATGAGTACCACAAAAACTCTAATCTTCCCAGATAAATCACTGCCTGATAATACAAGGCATACGAAAACGTGTGGCATGACTCCCGAATGAAATCCCCCTCTCAAAAGGATTAGACGGTGAACGATTCCCTTCTGCAGTTCCACTATTTAGTTTTCGGCACTTAACCCGGCGGTAGGAAGGTTCCTAATTTCACCCATTGCGTCACGAATCCTCGGAAGCAAGGATACTGAGTAGCGAGAAAGGCGAGGCGCTCGGGGAGGACAGAGAAGAGGAGGCGCTGGGGAAAGGAAAGAACAAAAGTTTTCCCGCTTCCTCGAGTCACACGCCGGGCCTCCGCCTCGCCCCTCTGGGGCCCCGCGCATTCTTTCCCAGGGGAAGGGGGGGCGAAAAAGGAAGAAATAAAAAGGTACTGCCTAGCGGGAAGAGGAAACAGGGGCGTGGCGGAGGGGGGGAGGGGGGAGGGGGGTGGCGGAAACTAAGACGCCGAGTGACAAAGCTCGCCTTCGCCCGAGCGAATGAGTTGTGAAATAATGCGAGGACATTAGGAGGGGATTATTCGGCGGCCTCTGGGCCCGGAATGAGGTATAGAGGTGGAGGGAGAATATTAGCGCCATGGTGTGCTGTGGGTTAAAGCGGTCGAGCCTGGGAAGGGAGGAAGGGAATGGCACTCGTTAAAAATGAACCTCTTCCCTCCGGTCTTTCCTTTTCTTCTCTTAAAGGGTTCATAAAATATCTCCCAAGTTACGATGGTCGTGGAACTAACGCATTTCGGCAAATTTATTTTTCGCGAAAAAAATTGAAATCGGGGAACTAATGTCTGTAACTGGGCCAATAAAGGGTGGGAACCTGTATTTTACCGAGATTCTCCCATGTCCATTCTTCCTTCTTTCCTTGGTATCACGAAAACCCAGAATTCAGTGAAAGTCTCTCCGAAAAGGATTGATTGAAACACTCGTAAAGAAACACGCGACTTCCTTGCGAATTCGCATGGTCCAGGAAAAAATATTAACGCGATAAAAGGGCTAACAATATTTCACTATACATAAACTATATATTTGCCAGCAAATTACACAATGATAAACTATAATGGCACACAATCATTTGTATGAATTCCTTTGCGATAGTTACTGCCTGTTTTAACTTAACGTTTACAAACACAGCTAATTTAGGTTTGGTCATCAGCACTCACGATGACATTTCAAAATTTAAATAGCGTCGACGAAAGCCACTGCCAAATTAATCTACATCTATAAAATACACCGCAAGCCGCCGCAAGGGCGTGTGGCGGGGGGTGTTAGGACACCACCCATTATAGGGAACAAAATCACATGCAAAATTAGCACATACATGCAAAACTATACTCACAGTGACGTATACATTCATGCAAAAATCATTTCATCCTACACGCATGCAAATACATATACTATCATCTAAAAAATAATTACACCTTAGGATGTAGTATGAAATTTATCCAATAAGGTGCAAGCTAGAATATAAAATGTAAGAAGGTGAAATTCCACTACCACATGAAAATGCAACATAAAACTCTCTCCTTCTCAAGGACACAGGTAGGGAATGTGACCTAACGCTGCAGGTAGGGGGAGGGTCCCCCCACGGAGAGAGACGAGGGATGGAAGGGGAAATCCAAAAAGGGAAAAAGCAGAGCAAGGAACGCTGTTAAGAGCACAATACTATTTAAATGCATTCTAATGAGGTCATTCCGAAAGAATGGGTTATTATAACAAAACACACGAGGGCATTTGAAAGTGCATGCAATTGAGTAGAGCTAATGATTCCCTAGACGCTGAGGGTGGCAAGTGGAATTTTTGCTATCGGTAACCTTGCAGTTGCTATCCCGTATTGTCCGTGGGAAGAAGGAGCCCTTGAGTCTGCTAGTTCTGGCATCTATTTCCCGAATTTTATATGCATGATCCAAGCGCCCAACGTATGTTGGAGTACATACAATTTGCGAGACCTCGGTGCTGAAACTTGTGAATCTGAATTTATTTAGTTAAGTTCAACTTAGCATTGAATCGTCACTATTATAAGGATTTCCACCCCAACTCCTTAAGCATTTCAGTGACTCCTTTCGTTTTATCCTAAGAATTTTTAACTGAACTGGCTGCCCGGCGTTGAACCTCAATTTCCTGAATGAGGCCTTTTTCACCCGGATCCCATACGCTACTTGCATATTCTAAATGAGGCCTTACAAGAGCATGACAACAACGTTCCTTGACCTTCGAGTCACTTCTGCCGACAATGCGTCTAATAAATCCCAATTTTTTATATGCTTGACCTCAGACTTTACGTATGTGAGTCCCCCAGGTTGTCTTTTGTGAATGTAACACCTAGGTATTTTACCATATCAACTACTGCTAGGTCACCTCCAGCTATTTTGTAAGCTGTAAACGCTTGTGAACAGATTTCCCCTTCTTACTTTCCAGTTCCGTATGACCTGTCTTGCTCTGGTGGAGGTCTGTCATATAAATGGTTGTGGTTCATTTTTTTTCGTATAACAAAGAACTATTTTACTGTGTGAAATTTTTCACTTATTTTGAGTTAAGGCTTCCTCCATTATGTATACAAATTTGTACATCATTTCAGGTTTTTTACTGAATATTTTTTCCCTCATCCCTTTTTCTCCCATATCCTCCCTGATCACTTGCCCTTCCCATCTGGTTCTTGCAACTTCTGCCGCGCACCTTATAGGTGGATCGCGGGGTATTTACACGTAAGTAGATGTGTGCATAATAATAGAATGACGCTACATCTACATCTACTTAATACCCCACAAGCCGCCGCAAGGGCGTGTGGCGGGGGGTGTTAGGGAACCACCCATGATTAAGAAAGAAAAAAAACCGCATGCAAAAGCCACAAATTTATGCTAACCACAAACAAAACATGGTATGCATTCATGCAGATACACTTAAAAACCACACAAATGCAAACACTCAAATTACCAACAACATACACATGCACCTAAAAATATACTTAATATCATTGCAATGTTTAATTTTGTTCCGACTTATAACTTTAATGTTTTTATTGTTTCTAAAGATGTACTGCAATCTATCTCCCTCATTTTATCTTTGTGGTCTGCTCTACCTAAATTTTGTGGGGCCATTATAATTCCTACAGTGTCATCGTTAAACTCGTTTGTTCTGAACCTTTCTAAAAGTCTAAGCCTCGCTTGTTCCTTTAGCATATCAAGCGGTTCCCAGCCTAATTCCCTTATAAGGCATGTCGCCCTCGCCTTCTTATTAAAACAATTTTTCACGCATCTGGCGGATTTTCTCTGGACCTTCTTCCTGCATAAAGACAACAAACTAAGCGATTAATGTGTTATCTATGAAATGAAAGTGCACTTCACGGCCATTCTTGGTTACGAGGGTAATTTGAAAAGCTCTCGGAATGAAATAGATATGAATAACTTAACTAGTGAAACTTTTTTATTTTTCAATTTAGTCTCCATGCACACCAATGCACTGGGTTCAACGTATTCCAATGCCCTGATCACATCTAGAAAATGATATTCCTTCAGGTATGAAAAATACCCGTATACTTCGGCTGTTAGTTCTTCGTTTGAAGAGAATCACCGCTCACAGAGGGAAATTTTGAGCTTGGGGAAGAGCCTGGGCGTCTGATGGAGCAAATAAGGCGGATGTGTTAACAACTTATATCTTAGTTCAAGTAGTTTTGCCATGGCAACGAAACTTGTATGTGGGCGTGCAATGTCTTGATGAAAGACGACTTTCTTTCATGCGAAAACCTGGCTCTATGTATTGCTTGCTGTAGGTGGACAAGGAGAATAGCATGGTATTTTCCAGTAATAGTTTGACCAGTGAGAAGATAATCCATCGCATCCCGAACTGTAGCCTCTCCGACCGACCGTATTGCCTTTGCTCTCTTTGGTAAATCAACATGATTCCGTCATAGCACACATTAATCTCGTAATATACATCTCGATGCGTACGAGACGTGAATAATGGTTGTGGTGGAAGGTGATGATGACAACTTTTGTCAAAATCTTGGTCGTGGAACTGGAAAGGAAACTTCTTGGTGGAACTCCTTTTATCATTCCTCGGCCTTTGTATTTCATCGATGATCACAAGCAGTCTTTGGCTTCATGCGACTCCATCGGGATCTCTAAGCTCTGACTATCTTCTGCGACACTCTCCTACTACGATTCTTTTCAGCGAGCTACTTTATCACAGACTTCGAGAAAAGGAAAGAAATAAGTTTGATCACTCCTTTTTCATTGTTTTCCATAGATTACACGTACCCAACACGTAACAACAAATTCGCCCAATTTTTCATTCTAACGAAGTGCACTGTAACATTGACGAGGTGGAGAGACATGGGTGTTCCCACCTAAATTGCACGTCAGCATGTTGCAAGTTATGAGAGGGAGCACACATTACTGCATCCGGCGGATCGACTATGTCGAATAGATGGAAGATTAAAGGTTTCACCCTCAGATTTCGTAAATCAATGCAAAGACAATTCAATTGATGATATAATGGTAAATAAGCACTTGAGGAAGACCACGGGAAACAAAATCTATTGTATTTCCACGATAATATAATAAGGGAAATAAGGGAATATATATGTATAATAAGGGAAAAAAGTCATGACGCGGGTACCCACCCGTGTCATGACTTTTTCCCTTCCCCGTCCAGTCCCCGGCCAGTAGGGACAAGAATTGGCCGGAAATAATGTAATTATAGTACATGATTCATTAGAGGATCTAATAAAAATATTATTGTGAGGAAGCACAGAAATGGTAATGAGAATGGTACATAGTGATGTGCAAAGGGAAATAAGGGGGTAAAATAGAGAAGTAAGTTTAAAAAATGAGGAATGACCGCAGGGAGAAAACACTTTCGTGAAATAACTTGAGAAGGGATTTAACAGTATCGAACACCTGGCTTCAATCAATATAACTGGAAGGCACCTTTGCAGTTTTGCAGGGTCTTATGATAACAAACACCTGGTTTAATACCATAACATGCCTAAACTCATATGGAGATTCCAAGTTGTAGCGGGAGATACCCACGCAAGTCCCACAAAATGAACTTTAATATTTCAAAGGTTAAGGGTTATATAATGGTTAAATATAGATTAAAAACAGCGTGCTCAATTTTTAAAAAAATTCCCTCAATCGGATGCATGTTCATTTGAAGACCAGGAAATTATAATTAAAAATTGAGATTATATAAAATTTTAGTTAAGGGCAATGTGGCATATGCAAATCTTTTAGAGGACTCAAAAATAATGAAAACCAATAATCAATCCAGTGAATATTAAGTAAGGAGAAAGTGATAAGGAGAGAAAAAGTGAGGTTGCCTAAATGCGTAAATCTGAAAAATGATGTCATTATCTTTGGTTACGAGACATTACGAGGAAAAAAACAGAAATCAAAATACAAAAATAATTTTGAAGTGAGCCTCGCGGTATTAGGAATGAAAATTTTTGTGAAGTGGAAGAGCAAAGGGAACGGGGACTGCCTTTGGCATCGGCAGCAATGCCATCAGAATCGCACCCACTCTTCGCACCCCGTTGGCGGGTAGGATCAACCATACAAACTTCTGCAGTTCATTACCTGATGTAGTGGAACTTCACTCGTGTCGTGCACAGGAAAAACAATAAATCCATTTAGTTCATGATATAAGACCCTCGTATGTAGATATCGATGGAAATATTATATGGATTAGCATGGCTGCTCTTTTGCTACGAGATATATAAATCACTCAGGTATTAAAAAGCCCTAAAGAGCCCTTGGGCAGATGGCGTAGTCTTTTTTCTAGAATAAGGCAAGGGACTTAAGGAAACGTTAGAGGAAAAGTTCATATGAAATGCTTTCAGGAAGCAGTGCAGCGAGAAATTGTTTTTAGATCCGAATTAGCTCCACCCTAAAAGAAGAGAAACCCAATATATGGGGACAGTCACATACTGAGTGCCTCTTATTTAAAAGAAATTCAATCCCCATCGCCTACTCATCATCTACATGAAGGTGTTAAGTGCAAAATAATTTGCGAGTTGCCGGTCATTCGTTCTCAGCAGTTCTCTCTTGTCTACTGAGTGCTTCAAAAATCCTATGTGTTAGTGCTTCTGATTCCGTCTCAAAAGACAGGGAGCGCACTCCTAAAATTAGATGAGTGAGCACTCGGAAGGGTTAAAGGTCATAGGGCACACGTAAGAGAGAGTGTGGGGGTAGGAGGTGGGCAATTTGACGGACGGGATTATTTTTCCTGCGCAAAGGGAATGTGCGATTAAGACCGCGGGAACGAGAGCTGGTTGGATGGTCGTCTCGTGCGTAGCTGCAAGAATGGGGGAGCGGGGTGAAAGTTAGACATTCCCTTCGAAGCTCCCTCCTACCTTACAACCCTTACCAACGTAAGTCCTGCAAGGTAGGAATTGTTAACTGAATAGAATAATCAATACATCCGTATCGATTCATCGGAAGGCTATGTGGACTTACCTATACGTATCACATACGGACACTCAATGCACAGACCTGTAGAATCAAATGCCATATCGGTTTAAGTGCCAATATGAATTACATTAAAGTTTTTTACAAAAAATACCATAGCATTTATACAGACCAAAAGAATAGATTACTAAAACAATGCACCACGGATTCATAATAAATTGGGTTGTCCAAATATAAGTGAAAGTCATTGTTACGCATTATTTCAGTGCTTGAACATAATTAGTAGAGGACAAATAAATTACACCAAAGAATTATGCGAGACGCACATTGGCGCCTAATAAACCTGTATAATGGTAGGTACTAAGTATTTAAAACCTACATATCTTATTTCTATTACTTTCATATTCATTAAGGTATCACCGTAGCTTTGTATGTAATACTGTATGCATGTATACATGTAGTACAGTAGTACATGTTTATATGTAGTATACATGCATGTTATAAACAGTAGCTTAAAGTCCATGACTAGGCATTATCCGCTATATAAGCGCATATATGTTGATGTTTAGATTTTTAAAAGATTTGCGTAAAATGCAAACCCCGACCCTATATAATCGATAAACAGGAAACTTTCAATAGAATAATAATGACACTCTTATGAAATCATCCAAGGGTCGCGGGTTCGATTCCCGCCTGGGTGAATTTTCCTCCACCTAGGGCTTGGGTGTTTGTAAATGTGATCATTGTTATCGTTGTTAATAGTTCGATGTAAAGGACAGAATGTGCTGTTTTCGGACTTATACTGAATAAATAAATAAATAAATAAAATAAATAAATAAATGAAAATAATGGAATATAATCTAAACATATCGCCAATCCCTGGCGTAATGGGCAAGAAGGGCCACTTATTCTTATTTGCCATTAACATTTATTTACATAGCACCATGCAAGCCACCGCTAGGGAGTATGGCAGGGGGTGAACACCCAAAAGACAACTTTTGATCGAACATATTATATGATTACCTAAAATTGGACTCAAGATATTATATTACATTTAGAAAAGGACACCTCGATAGTTAAGAGTTATTGATGAAAAACCATTACGGTATCCGAAAGGGTAAATCCTGAGAGACACAACAAAAGCTTTCTGCTCATGGTATCCTTATTTCGGGAGAGGGTAATGTTCCAGTGACGCAGTTTTCCTAGGTTTTAAAAAAAGCTTTCGACTAAGTACCTCATAGTTAACTACTCACAAAACTAGAAGCATATGACATAGATAGAAATATCCTGGGTTAATTGAAAGACTTTTTGAATGTTCAGGTACAAAGAGTAGTCACAGATGGAGTTAGCTCAAATGCAGGGAAAGTCGTTTCAGTTGTTCCCTAGGGAAGTGTTATCGGACCTGTTTTATTCTTTCTTTAGGTTAACGACATCGACTCCGTAGTCACCTGTAAGATACATTCATTTGCCGACAATTCAGAGGTTTAGAAAGGTATCCATGATCCTGATGATGATGCAGATTGCCTAAATGCTATACAACGCTGGTGTGACAGATGGAAATCAGAATCAAACTTAAAAAAGTGTGTAGTAATGAATTTTCGGAAAAAGAACAATTCCCTCCAGCCCACTGCATCAGGAACACCGAAATAGAAAGTGCAGACTCAATTAAATACCTAGGCGTTACCCTCACTCACGACCTTTCCTGAGTGGAACATACACAGGCAATATGTTGGCAAGCCATTAAAAAATTAGGATTTATTAGAAGATTATTGGGGAAAAGGAATGAAAAAAACGTTGAGGAGAAATGTTACTTTTCGCTGGTTAGGCCTCATATAGAATATGATGCGAGTGTACGGGATGTTGGAGTGATTGCCTAGTTGGATCGCGTGCTGCGTAGAGAAGCTAGATTTGGAAAACGTTATTAATGATAAACTTAGTAGTGTATAGAAAATATTAGAGCAGCTAGGCTGGGAATCACTCTCGGAGCGAAGGTTAAATTACAGATTGAATCTCTTGCATGAATTGGATGGATGTCTCTTTAGCAGAGATGTTGAAAATGCGTCATTAACCCTCAGGAGAGATCATGTCACTGAAATTAGAGATTAAGTGTAGAAGAGATAAGGGATCAGAATAATGCCTCGCGAGAGATTAAGGATAAAGACGAGTATTTGTCTCGAGTTTGATACAGGAATATAAAATACATATACCGGTTGCTCACTGCACTCGCTGCATCACTTTGTGTGAAGGGCTCTATTGCACATTTAGTATAGTTGTCTCGGAGATAAGATCTAAAATAGACATCAATTTGACAAAATTAATTCTAATTAATATTTTAATAATGCAAAATTATGGCTCAAAATAATTTATTAACACTTCCTTGCATTTACTGCATACTAACCCGCCATTTTGAATAGTATTTTCCAAAAAAAAATATTTTTTCTCATGAAAATAATTATTACAGATTACTCGACAGTTCGGTCCCGGAGCCAATACGTAAGTTGCGGATATAATAGAATTGGCGCCGGTTCCGAATGTGGTCCACGGGAAAAAATCCATATGGTTTTCCGGGCTGACTTTTTCCGGTCTTGCGGTCGGCTTACTCGGATGGACAAAGTTCCAGTTATCGGAATTCCTAGTATGGACCCTAGACGATCAAGCCTTAATTAGCATACAAGAAGTATTCATATTGAAATGAAATTTTGGTTCTCCTCAACAGATCAATTTAAGGCGGATCGCTTTATTAAGGTTCCCAAAACTGTTGTATAAAGTATTTTAATCGTGAAAATTATGACCGTATATTACATTAGAATATGTAAAATAATGACATATTTGATAAATTTGAACAACTGTATGAATAAATTGAGTAGCTCCAGTAGACGTGATGTGGTGGAAGTCGAACATAATGAATAACTGATCGAAGCACTTTTCCACTTGATAAAATTTATTTACGCCCGGGTTTCGATGTATTACATCACCATCAGGACCTGATGATGATGTAATACATCGAAACCCTGTCGTAAATAAAAATATTTTTATCAAGTGGAAAAGTGCTACGATCAGTTATTCAACTGTATGAATTTTAACTACGTAACAATTTGAAATTAAAATTTATTCTTCTTAAATGCGACAGAGTGGTCAGATATTATTTAAGAATATTATGCACTGTTACTTGATTACAGATGCAGTAATCGCGATTCAGCAGGTACCAATAATAATTAACATCTTCATGATTTTTTCCAAGTTAAAATCATATTCCTTGGAATTTTTTCCTTGATTAACGTAACAACAGAAATTTATGTCTTCGCCAAGATGCATACTAATTTTTTCTTCCCCGATACACACTACTTTAGCACTCCGAGGAACAATTATGTTAATTATCTCTTATCACGTGGGCAAAAGCGCTGTTTCTCCAGCCGCTTCCCACCCCAACCTGCCTCGTTACAATAACTGTAGATCAAGTGACGAAGAAAAAGCAAGAATTTAGCTCGGAGAAGATTTTGCTAGGTTTTTACTTTTAGGCGAACATCTTCATCTTATTAAGAATATAGGTTCGCAGCTGTTGATCGCTAGACGATTTTTGCACATTTAAAGAAATAAACAGACCTACAATTAGTAACTCTCCTCGAGGTTCAATTTAATCTATGTAAAGTAATTTTTGTGAGAAATTATTGTAAAAAGTTTCTTCGCCACAACTAACCCAAAATAATTTGCCATTCTGCTTGGATGATGCAACATAAGAAACTGTAGCATTTCTGGATATTCTTAGGCGGCATGTCGGAATATTTTTCATGAATACGCAACACACCAAAGACTAATTTAGATTCCAGGTAGTCCTGTTGAGCCTCACAGCTACATCTGACAGCGGTTTAACTATAGCATACCCAGTAATCAGCCCGAAGATCAATTTTACAAACGAGGGGAGAGCTTACCTAGCACTAAGCTCAACGTCGTGTGAAATTCACAATTATAGTATGCACTACCACTTACTACCTTGATCAAAAATTTCCTGGAATTTATTCAGAAAATTAAAAATACAAGTTTATTCATCTAAATCTATATTGTCCCCTTCAAAGTAATCCCCATCGACTGCAACACACTTATGCCAGCGCTTGATCCAATCCTCGAAACATTTTTTATATTCGGTTTTCGGTATGTCCATCAGTGCTTCCTGCGATTTTTCCATTACTTCCTCTCGGCTGCTAAAACGCGTTCCCCGTAATGGTTTTTTAACTCGATTGAACAGAAAGAAGTCACAGGGAGCCAAATCAGGTGAATTCGGTGGCTGTTGGATGGTATTTGTTGCATTTTTCGTCAAAAAATTACGAATAATGATAGCACTGTGCGACGGTGCGTTATCATGGTGCAAAATCCACGAGTTTTCTGCCCACATTTCTGGTCTCTTTCGGCGAATTGCTTCACGCAAACGTCTCATAACGCCCAAATAATACTCTTTGTTTACTGTCTGGCCTTCTGGCAAAAATTCATGATGCACTACACCGTTGTAATCCATGACAACCGTCAGCGTTGCCTTCTTTTTTGACTGAAAACGACGTGGTTTTTTTGGTCTCGGCTCATTTGGTGAACGCCATTCACTTGCCTGATGTCTGGATTGCGTGTCGTACTCATAAACCCACGTCTCGTCTCCAGTAATGATCCTTTTGATGAATGTGGGATCGGATTCAGCCTCGCAAATCATGTCTTTTGCGACGTCAACACGGTCTCTTTTTTGCATGAAATTGAGGGGTTTTGGCACCAACTTTGCTGCTACACGACGGAAACCCAAATCATTAACCACAATGTCTTGGGCGGATCCATAGGCAATGTTCAAGTCCTCCGCTATTTCTCTGATGGTTACTTTGCGGTTATTGACCAACATTTCTTTTACTTTATCAATTTTTTCACCGACTTTCGATGTCGATGGTCTGCCACTGCGTTCATCATCTTCGATTGACTCACGACCACTTCTGAACCGCTCGTGCCACTGGTAAACGACCGTTTTATTTAGAGAATCGTTGCCGAAACACTTTTCCAACATTTCCAACGTCCGTGCGCCACTAAATCCGTTTTTTACGCAAAATTTAATACAAGTTCGTTGTTGCAAATTTAAATCCATTTCTGCAATTGTAAAAAATCGCCAACACACACAGAGATAGATGTACTCTTGGCTACGTAACTTTTGCAAATGTCAAGTTATGACACTAAGATTTAAAGGGAATATCAACAACAGATGTACCAATTTAACAAAAAAAACAGAACTCAAATCGAAACGATGGGAGCGCCACACGGTGGTTATTCCGGGAACTTTTTGACAAGGTAGTATATCCTAACAGAACTGGAGTTTTGTGAAACCGTGAAATCCTCATTCAAAGTAAGTAAATCTAGAAACCATTGCTACTTACATTGCGCATTTTTAGAGGGTGAAAAAACTTCATGCTCTAAGTATAAGCGAGAAGAAGGTTTCACTCATTCATTGAACTTTTTACTTTGTATTTAGGTATTTATGGGTTTCTTTATGCATGTGAGAAATGATTGAACTTTTTGGCGTTGATTCTTGACGTGCAAGTATTAATAGAAGCAAAACTTAATTCTGCCAATATCTTTTCTATTTTAACGGTTTTACTAGTATTTGTTTTAGAAAAATAGACAAAACGAATATAAATTAAGGATTATTTACGGTAATCAGTAGATATCCTCATGATGAAAGAATAATCATAAATTAACAAAATATATCTTTCACGAAAAAGAACTGGTTATAAAAATTATTTAAACATGAAATACATTTGTATTTCCACTCAAATATAATCTTTCATCATAATAAATTGACAGCGAAATAGGCGGGATAAAATAAAAAATATCATAACTGGGATACGTTCAAATATGAAGGAAGAACTGAATCGATCATAGATAAAAATGCAGATGAATCAGGTTGGTAAAAAATTAATTAAAGGAAATTAATAAAAAAATTAAAATCTAATTTTCTCAATTCCGCCAATGAGTTGAGTGTTACCGGAAAATATACCGAAACTGAAGAAATTTGCTACAAAGAAGATTAGCCATCTCCTAAGCTCAGAGGGATTTCAATGAACACCGGGTGGAAATAATCAACTTCTGATAATATTCAGTCACTTCCAAACCAAGTCACTTCATATATTTGATTAAATCATCACTCATGCGCCAAACAGTTCGGGGTGGTGTTTTTTCGTCCCCAAAAACATTTTCGGAAGAGGAAAAAACATCAAAGAGGACTGCGAAGGAGGAGCGGGAAGTGTAGGAGTGTACTCGGAAGGGAGATGTGGGAGAACGGAGGGAAAAGAGCGAAGTAGAGGAGGTGAAATGGGAAGTAGAGGTCGGAGGAAGCCCCCCCCCCCCCAGGGACAGGAGCGCGAAAGAGAACCGCGAGGCGATGGCCTCTAAGACTACCGAGAAAAGAAAGAGGGGGGGCGGGATCGAAGCGGGGGGGGACGCAGGTTGACGTGCAGTGTGAAGGGTGAGGTAGGTGCTAGTGTCCGGAATGACATCTTGGAAGAGAGAAAGGAGAAGAAAGGGCGAGGCAGGGGGGGGAGAAGAAAAGATGGATTGTTTAGGGGGGCCGTGGAGGTCGAAAAAAGAGGTTCAGGGGTCGGGAAGGGAGGAGGCAAGCGGGGGGGGGGTTGGGAGATGGGAACAGGAAGAGGTGTGTGGTTGCGGGAGAATAAAGGTGGCGCGGGGGTTCAAAAAATGAGGAGGGTGGCGACGGCGAAGTGGAGAGAAGGAAAGGGGAGGAGGATAAGGGTACAGAAAAGGGTATATGAGGATGAGAGGGGGCTTGGGAGACAGGGGCAGAATCGGGAAGAATAAGAATGAATAAGGGTCTCCTTTCTGCTCCAACAATGAGGCCATTGTTATAATGCGCCGTGTATTACACTGCTTTTATTTCCTCCGCTGCTTCACACACTCTCCTTAAACCCCCTTTCACCGCCCCACCTCTCTTCGCTCCCCACATCTCTCCAAACCACCCCCTGCGCCCCTTGCTCCGTCGCTTCCTCTTCCTCCACCCTCTCATTCTTCTCGGGGATTTAGTGGCCAGATAGAGAGTGCATTATGGGCTTAACTTTTGCCTAACGCGGCCATTTCTCTCGACAAGCCACGGAGACAAGAGTCTCTTCCCTGATATTCTTCTCATTTCTTTTTCCCACTCATTTTTAATTCCTTTCACCGCTCCCCCTTTGGGAGCTTCCTCCTCGCTCTCCTAAATCGTTCACGAATCCCTCACCCTCATCTCCCTCCCGTCCATAGATCCGTCGCTCCAGGGTCACGAGCGGTTTTTTTGCTTAAGTTGAAATTGTCGGGATTTCACATTTCATTCACTCCCCTCCACCTGGACTCAGGGAAAGATTTTACGCCTCACCCTCCTTCTCCCTGCGTAAAGAATTTTTCCTGAGTCCTCGGTGGGGAGCCATTCAAATGAAAATATGCTTTGGTGGATGGAAATTATTTCCTCAGCCCCTGACTACCCCTCTCACCCCATCCTTCATCTAATTCTCTATGCAGTGTACATGCACAGGGAAGGCTGCAATTAGTAGTGGGATATAAAGGTCTCCCAATGCCCACGGAAAAAAATCTCCAGTTAGAAAAGCGGACACTTTGAAATTTTCTCATGGACTATGAAGAAAGATTGTTTTTAGATTGAGTAATACCCCTAGGATAGGAAACAAAAAGCTAAGAACTGGTTCCCCTAAAATATAACCAAATTTACTTGTGCACAAAAAGTTTGGGTTTTTCGAAAAATTTTCCCCGGGAATTTGGTTTTGATTATAAACAGAGATTTGAAAATAAATATTATAAAAACTTAGAAAATGTCTAGTACTAGCAACAAAGTAGGGCTATCAAGTTTTCTGCAAGTCTTCACCAGGGATGCCAAACTACAGGCTGCATCATATAGCCCATGAGGGTGGTATTTTATCTCGTCATAGCACGATAAATACCCGAGATTATTGTGAAATGACTTCTTCAAAATTAGGATTAAACTCATGTCTAGTCGATAGTTTTTCGGAATGAACTCTTACTGAGTAATGCAGGAATGTAACGTACCTAATTTTGCACCCAAAGAGCGCGGGTTGGTGCATAAAATCAGTATTGGTGCTATGTAAATTCCGCTGACTCCACATTTACGATGAACAGTCAATTATTTCACCTAAGTTCTAAACAAAGAAAAATCACATTAAAATTCTTATTATAGTCGTAATATATGGCATAATAAATTGAACCATTGAAAAAATAGTTCGCGGAAAAATTGAAGCATTCAAAACTTGCTTGTGAAGATTACTCCTGAAGATTACTCAACGACCAAATCAAAAGAAAAACGAAGTCCAAATATGGGGTGGATAGAAAAATGGATAAATGAGAGTCAAGGGGGAAATAATCAGGTGCTTTGAACACGGGAGTAGGATTAAATGATTCTCTATATGAATCAAAAGGAAAAATAAAATGGAAAATCTTACCAGAAAGACCTAGAGACAAATAGGTGGATTATTTAGAGAGAGAGAGTGAAATGTTATTATTAGAGCTATTTTGGCTGTAGCGTAGAATTAGAGTAAATCAGAATATTCGCTGCCTCTATAAATCATAAGAAAGTGTTCATTTTATGTAAATTATATTGATAATAAAATGGCGAACAAAGTTTTAAATACTGACCTGCTACAATAACGGCACGAAAAGAAATAGTGTTATTTAGACGAAATTTACCAGCAAAACGAGAATTAAAAAGATCATCCTAGACTAAACACATCTTGAACCCGACTGGAAAAAAGTATAAAAATGGTGTTTGGTATCTTATTAGGAATAGGATCTAAACCATTGTACTGGCCACGCTTTAATTACTTTTAATCATCAGAATTTACTCAGATATTGTAATGAATTACTGATCGTAGCACTTTTCCGCTTGGTGAAATAAATGCTATCAAGTGGAAAAGTTCTTCGATCAGTTATTCATTATGTTCGACTTCCACCACATCACGCCTACTGGAGCTAATCAACTTGTTCTCTTTTGTTATTTACGATCGACCTTCCATGGATATAATTCGTATGATTCAGCCTCTGGAGGATCTGAATCCGATTGTTGACCCCGGATACCCGGTTATGGTACGTTACACCCTCAGCGTCTAAAAAATAATTAGTTGTATTTAAATGCATGCTCTTCCACTAACCTTATGTGTTTTGCTATAATAACCCATTCTTTCCGAATGACCTCATTCGTGTTCCGTTCATCTGTTTTTAAGTTTCCCTTTCAATCCCTCGTCCCTCTCCGCGGGGGCAAATTCCTGCTACCTGCAACGTTGGGTCGCATTCCCTGCCAATTAGAGACTCTTTGGGGGTAGAGTGTTTCGTGGTGCATTTTCATGTGGTAGTGATGTTTCAATTTCTTGCTTGTTGTGTCCTGGCTTCCGTGTTGTAGGATGTCTTTCGTGCTGCATCATGGGGTGCAGTGTTTTAGTTGTTTTGCGGTATATGTGTTTGCATGAGTATTGGATGAAGGGATTTTTGCATGAGTGTGTGCGCTGCTGTGGGTGTAATTTTCCGTGTTGTTTTTTGCATGTGGTATTTTTCTTTTTTACGGTTGGTGACCTAACACCCCCCGCCACACGCCCTTGCGGCGGCTTGCGGGGTATTATGTAGATGTAGATGTAGATGGTGAGATTAGATAACAGGGAGAAATATCCAAAGCAATCAGAGAAAAATATGCCGCAGTAGGACAATTCCTTACACTTTGAATGGTGTTCTAGGATGATCAGATAAGTGTAAAGGTTACAAAACTAAATGAAACGCAGGGAGTAAAACTGAGAAATGAACAAGGGTCCAATAATTAATGGCTGAGCGCCCTACTCATTGACTGCCACGACTCCTCTGAATAAATGGAAGCCTCCTGTTGGAAAGTGATTTATGCAACAATATTTAAAGAATAGATTGGTGGATTAGTCATTTACTTGTAAATCATTAAAAATAATCACTCGAGTTGAAAGGCCAAGAGACCAGTCAAACAATTCCTCTCACTGAAATGCTAATAAAACATTTATATAAAGAAATAAAATATTGAATGACAGGTTGTAAGCGTAGAAAGAACGATCTTAGAAGGTTAGGGGTCCTGCGAATTTCAATAGAAAATGCCATCAATCGATTTAGACTGAATTAAAAGGCATTATTATGACATGTCACAAACGAATGAACTCGGATTCGTGGCGAGGACGATTTGTATCGGTTCCAAGATTTCATCGGGTGCCATAAGTCTGGAGGGCATTGGCTGGTCATCTTTCTTCATAACGCTTAACATTTTCCGCTTGAAAAATTTCAAACTTTGCTTTATATGAGAGTTAAACCTGTTATTAATATATACAATATTAAATTAATTTCACGTGAGTAAAATTAGGGTGATAGAAAGTAGAACTGATAGATTTAAAATATCAGGGATCAAAATAGATATGACCGCAGGCGTGAAGAAGATAATTAGAATTAATAGTTTACATATATTTTCGATATCCTGCAGGTTATTTTTTTATTTAACATAGCCAAGTTTTAAAAGTTCTACTGCATGATTTGAATATACGTTTCCTGTTATTGATTATTGTTGCATGTTCTTACACTTTGCATATTGTTGCTTTTCTCTCACGTGATTAACATTTTTTGAGTGGAAGATCAAATTAATTTTTGTAAAAAGGTGACATGATTGAGGTTGTGCATGGATGGCTGGTGATTAAACACCCCCGGACAAAAGTGCTTGCAGGGTTTTGTGTAGACGCAGATGTAAATAGATATTGAAGACCACTCTAACCTGTGGCCGCCAATCTATATCTACACACTGAGGCTAGAGGTAATTTAAAAATGTGCACATCATTTCAAAAGTATGGCGAAGTATGACGTAAATAACAGATTGTGAATTCTTCCTGATCATACATTTGAGAGATAAGTAAATATGTCAGTTAAAAAGAATTAAAACTACAGGATTAGAATACCAGTTGAATAAAATACTTTTTTAGATATTTAAACCAATTAAATCTCTCATTTGAAATGAAAAGTTACACTTTTAGCATACTCATTTTATGCCATGCAATTCTAAATAAATGAAAGGACTAACTTTGTAGTTCCACCCGAACGATATACATCGTTCGTGTGGAACTACAAAGTTAGTCCTTTCATTTATTTATAATGAATCGGTTCCATAAAGTTACGCCAGAAACCATCAATTATGCCATGCAATTCTAGTTCATATCATCGTAATATCATGGTTATATATAAATTATAAAAATTCAATTTATCTTAGAGGACTAGTACCCTCTTAGCAGGGATGGATGCTTTAAATGAGTGCCACATGATCCACAATATTTAACTGACTTGGCGATTGAGGCTATTGTATCATTTAGTTGGTAGATTTAAGTATATTAAGAATAATAAAACTTTGAGTACTCGTGCACTACTCAGTAGATGGCTTTCCATATTATAGTTGCAATACAGTAGTTGTAACTATGTAAATTTAGGTATACTGTAGAGGGAACACTACTCACTTTCATCTCTGGTTGACAGTCCTGAAGCTGGGTTGACTCAGCTACCCACCCACACACATTACTATCAGCCAACCTCTTCGCGTTTGCATATTTCTTCTCGTTGACGTCTATAATTGAATTTTCTTGTTATTACACTTAGACTCGAGTCAAAAGGTCATTTCTGCACAGAAAAATATTCCCTAGTTAAGAATAAACAATATTGAATTCTGATTACAGCTCTAATATTTCAATAAGCATAATCATTCTCAGCTTAATCAGACGCGGAATTAATGTGAGAGCAATGAGAATTAGTAGCATCGGTTGTGATCGTAATTTAATGTTTTGATTCTTTATAAATCTATTTTGTTACCCCCACTAACGATTTAATTTTACCTATTAAGTTACAAGTTGCAATCTACGCAGCATAGCAGTATCAAATAATATGCTACGTTTCATTTTTCGCCATCAACTATGCAGCAAGGATTTTGACGCTTTGTGTAAACACGTTTTAGAATTTAAAAATCTTTACGTCTATAAATACAAGGTTTAACCCAATGAATTAGGTTTATGAACAATGAATAATGCTACAGATTTAAGGTTTCTAGCGGGTTCTACGAGATGGCAACGAGGAGGTTGAAACATTTCTCTATATTTCGTTTGAAACCGCGTAGAAAGCCGCTCACGTAACGAGAGCAGACTTGGAGGAATATCTAATGAATAACTTAAGTTTTAAGGAAACAAAGCCCAAGACGAAGGTTAAGGAGAAAAGTTTTGTACAGTCCTAAGTAGGCCAACTACGAAGGTAAGTCAAGTACCCTGAACTTTGATTGCCTCGAATGAAATAACTAGGCAGAACGTAATAAGTGTTAGTTCCTTACATGCTAATGTAGATGTAAGAGAAGGACTGGAGAGACAATCGATTTTTCAAAGTTTTATTCAAAAATATCATCTTGACTCAATTAAATTGAGGTCTGAAAGCACCTAAAAACCCACCTATAAAATTATACTAAGAAAATAATTCCAGACAAAATATCAATGACAATTATTTACATTTAGCATTCACGTCAACATAATTTCATGAATCCAACGTTTCGACATCAGATATATTACGTTATTTGTTTATTCATTAAATTAAATCGTTTCTTACATCTATCTTGTAGTATCTTGCTTCATTTAATTCTTGGATTTCTACTAGGATTCAATTCGCCAACTTATTATGCATTTATTTTAATTCTATCTATAGAAAATCAACATAAAAACTTCCTCGCAGAAGAATGGGTCCTTTTAATTCACTTTTGTCACACTAAATAAAGCCAAGGAAACCAATTTCCACCTCCCGGTATCGTATTTGTCATACACTAGTCTTCCAAAGCGTTAAATATATAAGTGATTTCGTAAAATAACCAGGTATACATACATATATGTTTTTGGCATTTCCCAAAGATTTATATTTCAATCACTGTTTATTATATTATTATTGCTGCTTATAATAAGTATTTAAGCCTTTATTTTCACTATTTTATTTTTTCTTTCATATATTCAACACTAATGTAATGATTGTAATTATTCACTGAAAAAAGGTACCACCTAGACTGCAAACTTTGTGCGTCAATTCTCAACACGCTTTAGTGACTTAGCGTTGCGCCTTAGCAATACATCTACATCTACATAATACCCCGCAAGCCGCCGCAAGGGCGTGTGGCGGGGGGTGTTAGGTCCCAACCGTAAAAAAGAAAAATACCACATGCAAAAAAACAACACGGAAAATTACACCCACAGCAGCGCACACACTCATGCAAAAATCCCTTCATCCAATACTCATGCAAACACATATACCGCAAAACAACTAAAAACTGCACCCCATGATGCAGCACGAAAGACATCCTACAACACGGAAGCCAGGACACAACAAGCAAGAAATTGAAACATCACTACCACATGAAAATGCACCACGAAACACTCTACCCCCAAAGAGTCTCTAAATGGCAGGGAATGCGACCCAACGTTGCAGGTAGCAGGAATTTGCCCCCGCGGAGAGGGACGAGAGATTGAAAGGGAAACTTAAAAACAGATGAACGGAACACGAATGAGGTCATTCGGAAAGAATGGGTTATTATAGCAAAACACATAAGGTTAGTGGAAGAGCATGCATTTAAATACAACTAAAAAAGACCTGATGATGACTTTGTAAGTCGAAACCTAGGTCGTGTTAATAAAATATATGTGGAACAACTAAGTATTTCTTTCTTTTCCGAAATACAACTAATTATTTTTTAGATGCTGAGGGTACAAGTTGAACACTAAACAACAAGTGGGAAATAGAAGCTGGGATATATTCGTAATATTGTAAAGTGCAGAAAAGTTTAGTCCGATAATGTGACAATACTTAGTCCTGATTACAGTTTTTTCTACCATTATAATTGAGATTCCGTTAGCATTCGTCCACAAAAAATGAATATAATCTGCTAGTTATTCCTTCAAACTTCTTCTGCATGATAAAATAATGAGTTTTTTAAAAAGGGTTTTCAAGCGAAACAAACTGTTGGTTTTATTCGAAAACTTTAATGGAATTTGCAAGCGGTATCCACGGCTTAGAATGAACAAGAGGAGTTTTGTAAATGAGACGACGATTGGGGAAACATGGTGTACTGCGCAATCCATCCATTCGGTCGCCGCGACCATAATTTATTAAACAGTTTCTTCCTTCGGTTGGGATTCATTTGCGTTTCTCGAACGCAAGATGAGCCTCGTGAAAGCAATCTGCGGGGCGGATTAGGACGGCAGGCAGACCGGGCAGGCAGGCCGTCGCTCGGTCCTTTCGGGAGCATTGGTACGGCATGCTCCCACTCCTTTCTTTCATTCCTACAAAAAAATAATATAAATTCACTACTTACGAACTCGAAAACTCATGCGAACGCCCTCATTTTCATTTTTCCGAATGCTTTCTACCCCCACCCCCCTCTCCCTCCATCTTTCCCCCATCCCTCAGCAGAACGACTCCCTCGCGAGTGGAATTACGCCCACGAAATGTGATCCAAACTTTTTATCCTCTAGCTGCAACTCCTTCCCAAAATTTGCTCGAGTCGGTTTTACGTAAAGCGCTGGGGAGGAAAGAAGAAGAAAGGGGAGAGGAGGGATTGCCGCAGACCGGTTGGATGCGAGGCCGGAGGGGGAGGGAGCGAAACTTTTGAGGGGGCGGCGAGGGGATCGCCGGGAAGGGAGCTGGATCCATTTTTCCCACTGTCAGAGGCAATCATCTGGCGGGAGGCAATTAATTCTCATGTTAATGACGACGGCACTGTTTATTTCTCCATGTTCCTTCGCCTTCCCGCTCTCCAAAGAGGCCTGGAATATACTCCCTAAACTGTGCTCGCTCCTCCGACTGAGCCCCCCCCCCCGTTCTTGCCCTTCTCCCAGTCCGTCATCTCCCAGAGCTTCGTCCCCTTTCCACCGCTCGGCGAGACCGGGGGGGTAAGAACAGCCCCCTGTTCCAACCCACCCCCCCGCGGTCACACGCAGGGAACCACGAACGCCGTCATCAGCCACACCCCCGTCCTTTCCCCCCACCCCTCCTCGCCTGTAAAACCTGCAAATTGCGGGAAGGGTGGAAAAAAATACGCGTGGCTGGCGGGCGCGCAAATGGAATCCCGAGTTAATTTGAACGCTTCTTGAGAGTGGTATGGTTTGCTTCTCATGGGTGTTGTGGGGGTGGGGAGGGGAATGGGGGTCGACCGACGGCGGTGACTCCAACACCGGCGGTCGCCGTGGGGGGGGGGGGCGACGAGGGGACTGGGGTTGGACTCCCAAGCGGAGGCGGGACGCGGAAATATTTGAATGTGCCCTGCGGGCCGGTTGCAGGTGGGACAATGGGCGTAATCACGAAACATTGAGAATTACCGGGAAGGTGGCAGAAGGAAGCGGAAGGGTATCTTTTCGGAGAAAACGAGGGTACATTTTTTTCGCAGTCTACGTGGTTTACCAGAGTGGGGAGGAGGAGAAGAGGGAGATGATTGAGGAGGTCGGCTGAGAAAAGCGAAATTAAGAATCCGGGAGAATAACATTTCTGGAGGAGAGGTCATCAAATCAGAATATTATGACCAAGTAGAAGTTTGAGAACAAAGGAGCAGAGCAAAATTAAGAAGAGGAAACGAGGAAACAAAGACAAGGAAATTGCCTCATTGCAGAGAGATTAAATTATGGCATTGTGGACAACATGATAAACTAACCAATGCGAATGGAAGATTATTTAAAAATGTTCGTTATGATAATGTGACTTTTTGCATTCTGCAGAACCAGCACAAACTTTATCAGTAAAAGTCATGTTTTTTTAAGCAATTTAAGCGTCAAAAATTTGACTCGCCTTACAAGGACCAAAAGAAGCGGTATTATAGCAATATAATAGTCAAGCATATTAACAATAATGAAATTATGAATACGCTAGATATATATAATATATCTACACACAAAATAAATTTCAAATTAAATAATGGCCGCTATTTTAAGCACTGCAGTAGACACAATGAAAATGTTTACAATTCTTGCTAAGCAACAATGTGCCAGCATATGAGAACACATATCACATTACTGAGTGGTCAGAGGTCAATCTTTCAATCAAAGATTCTATTGCGTGAATGAACTATTTAGACAGAATTCAAAATGAAACAGAGGCATCTAATTTATACCGATTAAGTATATACTCACAAATACCTCACTGTTAATCACCAAACAGGTCCGCTTTACTATTCTACCTCTAATGCATTTATGCAAAGTTATGCGATATTCCTAGGTGCATGTGCAGGTGTATGTTAGGTAATAGTATATATATTTGCATGCGTTTGAGTTAAAAAAGTTTTTGTATGAATATGTACACCTCTAATGGTTCTTTGATGGTATGAATTTGTTGATTTTTCAGGTGGTTTTATTCTTTTTTACGAGTGGTGACCTAACGGTGACACGCCCTTGCGGCGGCTTGCGTGGTTTATGTAGATATAACAGATCTAAATACTGAACATACTTGTGTTAAGCTGGCTGCTGTTATTCAATAATCCTCGATTAAACAAAAAGAGGAATAAATTAAAAATGTAAATATGAGCATCGATGCTAACTGCCATATTAAGATGATTATCTCGGTTGAGGTAGGTTTTGGATGGACACAGACAGATGGACAAAACACAACATGATATCCGGCGCTAGAATAAACCCTTATTTAATTACGCCTACTTCCTGCTACATCTCATTCCGTCCAATATGCCTACCCTATTTCTACCTATTCCTTGCTTGCCTAACATTCTTTCCTCTATCACAAAATTCATCATCCGATTCCCAATGAGAATGCTCTGCTTTTCTACCTCCATTGGATTTCACCCTACAATCAATCCTTTCTCCTCTCTCACCATACCTAACATTTCCTCGTTCGTTTGCCTTTCAGTCCATTCCACCTTCTTCATCCTTACCACCCTCAAACATCGTAAGCTTCCAATTTACGCTCATCGTTTGCGTCAACAACCGATTTTTCGAACCGAATCAAACCATATCAAAGTTTTAACGAGCCTTTTCTTAACACCCTTGCCCAACGTCCCTGCTATCAATTCCTTCCTCCTTTTGAAAACCTCTTTGCCTGACGCAGTTCTTCTCCTTATATTCCTCCTACTGTCATCATTTTGGTCCAGGATACTTCCGAGATAGGCAAAGTATTTCACTGGTTCTAGGATTTAGACTCCTAATTGAATATTTCACTCAACTTTTCTCTTTCCCCAAATCCGTAAACCCTTTGCTTTGTAGAAATTAATTCTCAGACAATATAGTATCTATCGCACTGACCAGCCAATACACTCAATAATACTTGGAACCCATTGATTGAATTGTGTGTAATGCATAATATGAAAATATAACCATCTTTTGCAGTTGTTACCTCAAAATGTGTAAAAAAGGCGTTAAAAAGTTTTTGCGAGAACATTCTGTTATTAACATCAATTTCAGTGTAAAATGGAACCAAAGTGAACAGGCGAAGAAATGCTTCTACATCTACATCTACTCAATACCCCGCAAGCCGCCGCAAGGGCGTGTGGCGGGGGGTGCTAGGACACCACCCATAAATTAGAAAAGAAAAATAATTAAAAAAAAATCGCATGCAATAACGACAAAATCATATATAAAAAAAAAACATGGCATACATTCATGCATGAACACTTACACCCCACACACATGCAAACACTCAAACTACCAACTAACATACACATGCACCTGAAAGTATACCTAACATCTCTATAGTGTTTAATTTTGTTCCGACTTGTAAATTCAAAGTTTTTAATATTTCTAAAGTGACTTCGGTTTCTTGCTATTATGATTACTGATTGTTCGGGGAAAGAATGAGTATTTGTACCTATCTGTCTTGGAATCTATCTCCCTTAGTTTATCTTTGTGGTCTGATCTACCTAAGTAGTGTGGGGCCATTATAATTCCTTCAGTGTCATATTTAAACTCGTTTGTTCTGAACCTTTCTAAAAGTCTAAGCCTCGCTTGTTCTCTCCGCACTTCAAGTGGTTCCCAGCCTAAATCCCCTAAGAGACCTGTCACACTTGTGTTTTTATCATAACAATTTTTAACAAATCTAGCGGATTTTCTCTGGACTTTATCTAATTCTTTTTGCCAAATTTTCTCCCACGGATCCCAAATACTTGCGGCATATTCCAAATGAGGTCTAACTAGAGCAAAATAACACCTCTCTTTAACTTTTTCATTACATTTCCCCACCACCCGTTTTATGAAGCCAAGTTTCTTTAAAGCTGATCCGCATATTGTCCTGATATGTGCTCCCCATGAAAGGCGTGGTGTTAGAACAACCCCCAAATATTTAACTTGATTTGCCGTAGTCAATACTGAACCCTCTATTTTGTAGTTTATATCCTGTTCCTCGCTTCCTTTATTCCAAAATTTCAAAACTTCGCATTTATCTATATCAAGTGTTAATTCCCATTTATTGCACCATTCTGAGATATTGTCTAAGTCTCTAGAGAGTAGCTGGCAATCTAGTCGGCACCTTATTTCCCGGTATACACCGTGTCGTCAGCAAATAATCTCAGATTGCTACCAACGTGTGTTCTCAAGTCATTCATGTATATTAAGAACAGAAGAGGTCCTATTACACTTCCCTGGGGAACACCCGAAGTTAAATCTCTATCCGTTGAGCACAACCCATCTATGACTACTATTTGTTTGCGGTTTGACAAGAAGTCCCTAATCCAATTAATTATTTTCTCATTGATCCCATAGTATTTAAGTTTGTGTAACAATTTATTGTGTGGGACTTTGTCGAAGGCTTTTTTGAAATCCAGGAATACTGCATCGACTTGGGTGTTGTTTTCTCCCGATCTAAGTATATCGTGAATGAAGAGGCCAGCTTTGTGTTTCGCAAGATCTGCTTTTCCTAAATCCGTGCTGGTTGTGGATTAGTATTTTCCTACTATCAAGAAATCTCATAATGTTAGTGACAATAATGTGTTCTAATATTTTACAAGAGATCGATGCTAAAGAAATGTGACGGTAATTGGTTGGTTTATCCCTATCGTCGCCTTTATAGATGGGAGTTATATGGGCTAGCTTCCAGTCGAGAGGCACTGGGGCTTCTTCTATCGATTTTAGAAAAACAATATGTAAAATATGTATACGGGGCAATGTCTTCAGCTAATTCCTTTAATATTCTAGCAGGTATTTCTTCCGGACCAGGTGCCTTGTTTGCTTTGATACTACGGAGCAGATGTACTATTCCCTGCTTGGTCAGTGTAAGATCGCTCATGTGTTCCCCGGGTGGGTGTGGAGGATCGATTGGTGCGTTTGTGTTTTTATTGTAGACGCTCTGGAAAAGATGGTTTAAAATATTTGCCTTTTTCACGCTATGTGTAATGTTTTCTCCATATTCCGTCTTCAAAGAATGAACAGTTGGACGTTTACCCTGTATTTCCCTAACATAGGACCAGAATGACTTTGGATTTTCCTCAAGATATTCGCGTAGCATTTTAGATTTAAAAGAGTGTAGTGCTGTGCGCATTATACTTTTCGTCTGACGATGACATTCTTTTAGTTTCTGTTTGGATATATTCACATAAACTATATTGCTACTATTTAAACTCTTTTTGAAATTTTACTGTAGCTTTCTTTGCCTTCTTAATGCCAATGTGACTTCCCCGTTGTACCATCTAGGTTCCTCACTGTCGCATTTGAGTTTGGACGGGATGTACGTCTTCATTTCTTCGCGTAAAATATTTAAGAAATTTTTCCAAATATTCTATGTATTGGTACTTACGAACTACTAGACATATGAGCATACATTTATGAACATATTTTCTGTTGTATCCAAGGTAAACTCGGGTCTAACTTAGTACCTTTTCTGCATCACACACCAGTCAGCTAAACTTAACCCTCTTCAATCCTTAGTAGACTAAGCGATACCACATTAAAATCATAGAAAGCAAGGTAAGCTATGATCTTACGACGCTGGAACTTCATAAATTTATATCATTTTGCTTGGAGTCTATTGCACCCAAAGTGCTGAATAACAAAGAAAAATTTTTGAACTCAAAACAATAATCCTATCCAAACAAAAAATCGAAACCATAATGACTCGTTCTTTCACCCAGACAATCATGATAATAATAAACCGAAATGACTATATAAATTTTAAAGAAATTTTATTTACAAGTCAGGACAAGATTTAATGTTGCACACACATAAGGTTTATTCGTAGGCGTGAGTGTTAGTTGATAGTATATGTATCGGCGGGAGAAAGGTGCGACGCCGGTATTAAAAAGCTGTTTACAAGGATGCAAAAAGTCATTGATCGTCAAGGCGACTATGTAGAAAAAGAGCTAAATGCTCAGCCTTTCCTACGATGCACACAAAGTTGAGAATAAATTTGATTTTTCATGAAAAGAATAGGGGCCCTAACATTTCGAATTGCCCTCGTACATCGATGTCAAACGTTAACATGATTAATACATCGTATATCATTCTTAAAACATGTAGGACGGAATGAAAAACACTTTTTGGTTTTTAGCATGACAGGTTATGTCTTGAACTAGGACTGATTATAAGGAGAGAATGCCACATTCCTTGTAAAGAGTGTATTTCCGAACGGTGGAGACCATTGAACATTGGCGAAAGTTCAGTAAGAGAGGATTGAAGCTCTTAGGATGTGGTTGTGGAGATAGATGTAGAGGATCAGGTGGATGCAGAGGGTAAGAAGCGAATTAGGGTTGGTAACTATGAAGGAAACGGATCACTTTTAGAAACCCAAAGGAAGGGAAAAGACCAAGTCATGTGTTAAGAGGAGACGACTTTTTAAAAACACCATAGAAGGTGCGGTCGCAGAAGAGAATAAAAGGGAACGAAGAAGAACGAAGATTCTGGATGACTTAAGAAGGGCGATGCACAGCGGCGAAATGAAGAGAATGGCAGAGGAAAGATGGTAGTGGAGAGGAAAGTGTGGAATAGTTGCTGAACCTAATTGAGGAGAAGATTATCTATAATTATGACAGTATTTCGTTATCAGATCCAGTTGCAGTTTTGAAAATGGAATGAAATTTAATCAGCCCCGCCTTTCTTGGAATGTTTTCCAGCATGGTTGAGTATTGTAACGTTTTAGGTTTTAGTTATGACATAATTAATTTCAAGGTAGTATTTTTTAGAGCAATTTACATGAATATCAATATTTTCGTTACAATAATACCTCAAAAATCCAGAAAAATCAAATTTTATGTTAGAGGATTCACGCAGTGGAATTTGCATAATATAGTAAGGAGTAACGTACATTACTCAACCACAGAGTTTTCACTGACGTGACCATGTCAATAAAAAAATTCTCGAAATGTATGGTGTTATTTATTGTGCTGTGGTTCGAAAATTGCTTGTGAAAATCAGTCCCACGGATTCCTCGAAGTTTTACTTGTCAAAACCTTATAGTCTGCATAGGCGGCTTCACTCCACACGTGCGTATGTTCTCACTGCCTAATTCATCACGTGAAACCTTTGACGACCACCCTTTTGGAGAACGTGTGATTTTTAAAATGAAATCATAAATAGATTTCGGTTACAACAAACTCACTCACGGAGAACATTTCCCATCAATGAGCACGGGAATTTGACTAAGGGAACGCGATGTGTGTGAGATGGCGAAAAATGGAGAAAGAGAGAGAAATGTGAGGAGTCGTGGGAGCGGAGGGAAGTGGGGGTGGGGAAGGGAAAAGGTTTTCGGGGCGAGGGAAAGTGAGGGGGTGGCAGGGTGAGGGAGGGAGAGGGCTCGAGGAGGCAACTGCTAGAACATTTGGAGCTAATTTATGGTTGGCCTTCCTTTGCTCCGTTTTTGTGGCCTTACTTCAAGTCGGTTCGGGAGGATAAAGAGTTGGGGGCTGCGAATGGGGGTGGGATGGCCGGGTAGGGGGGCTAGAAAGGCCGGCGGGAGAGCGGGCGCCGCGGGGGGAGAATGAGGTGGGTGGTAAGGGGAGGGGGGCGAGAGGCTAAAGGTAAAGGGTGGTAAAAGGCCCCCCTTCCCCCCGCCAAGAAGAAATATAAGAGTTTCAGGAAACAAGTGGGACGTTTCCTGTTGATGAAAACCATTGTTAAGCAGAGCCGAAATTAGACAATGAACAGCATAATTATTAACCGGCCACCGAAAAAGATGAAATTTGTGTAGTTTCTCGCTTTTAAGCCGTGACTTATCTTCCCTCCAAAGGAAGGGTGTTTTCTTGCGTGAGATTAGTTTACATGATGAGTGACTTCAGTATTATTTCCTCTTTAACACGAAAGATCGGAAGGATAAAAAATTATGGTTATAAAAGATTGCTTCGGATGTAAAGGTATGATGAAATTTGCTTGACTCAAGGTTATGTTGCTGGAAAATATTTTTGGAAAGTACAACTCCGTCTACTTCACATTTGATTAGTCAGACAATATACCAGCCATTATAAACTAATATGCACACCCTGCCGCATATTTCAAATGCACTACACTCTGAATGACTCGTTAAAACCCTTCTGGCTTAAAAAGAAGACAATACACCAATATTGGATTTTTATTTAAAACCTCGTGTAGAGCTATAACATGGAGAGAGGTGGGATATTGAGTGATCTAAATATATAGAAAAAATTGATTCTGTGGACAGGCTAATAAAATATTTTATCCCATAAATTAAAAAGAAAACATCAATTAAAGAATGGTTCACAAAAATCCATTAAATTTGAGTGTTATTTAGGTGTCTCAGTTCCAAGTCGTTCCTGGCTAACCCTTTTTATATTAGGCACTAGTTTATGCAAATGTAAATTTCCGATAAAACTTGAGGTGCAAATTTAATGTGCTATGAAAAGTACCTCATCATCATCAGTCATTCATTCTGAAGATTGGTTGAATGCAGCCCTCCATTTCACTCTAACCTATCTGCATATACGTAATAACCCGCAAACCGTCGCAACGACTTGTGGCAGGGGGTGGTAGGTATCCAGCCATTCTACATGTATTCCCTCTTTTCTTCGTGCACATGGCACCCCGTGATCCCCCAAACACTTCGTGGAAAGGGGGGCGACTAAACACCAATCATGCGACATGCCTACGTATATTACGAGTATTACATGGCTAGCAGGTATTCCTATGCCTACATGAAGAGGATAAGAAAATGCGCTAAGAGAGGGCAGTCACACATGCAATTCAGATACTTATTAACGGTTAGTATTCGACGGATTCCGGACGGACAATTCACAAATACAATTGACTTTATCTTTTACCTATAGCCCACCTGGCACAAAGGCGTACGTTTACTATATCCTATACTGCTCTGTACTAATATTCTTAGTGAAGCTCTTCTGTCCTACATTCCTATTTATTTTGCTGAAGTATTTGTTCCTCAAACTTCCTCTTGGGAACTTTCCACCTATTTTCCCTTCTACTGTATTCTTTACAAAACCGCTGTGCCTCAAGTTGTGTTCAACACACATGGTTTTTCTTTTCTTGCCCCTACCCCCTTTTTCATTCTTCAGGGTCATTTACCCTTCTATTGTTCCCTCTACTTCTTCATTTATTACTTTAGTCTTCGGGAATCGCTTCCAACACTAAGTTTTAAAGGCTTCTTTCTCCTCTTGTATACTATTCCATTAGTTTATGTCTTTGATCAATAAAATACCACACTCATGAATGTTTTCACAAACTGCTTCCCTCTTTGTAATCATCGTTTGTAAGTCATTTGTCGCATACTTTTCTCAGTCATTTTTTATACTCTTCATAGTATTTTCTTTTCCTCTTTGTGTAGACGTAGGAATGCCTGCTAACCATGTTATATTTGTAATATATGTAGGCATACTGCATAATTGGTGTTCGGTCGTCCCCTTTCCACGCGGTTTTTGGTGGATCGCGGGGTGCCACGTGCCTGAGGAAATAAAGGGAATGTATGTAGAATGGCTGGTGACCTGCCACACGTCCTTGCCACGGCTTGTGGGGCATTGTTTAGATTTAGATGTCTCTTGTCGTAATTAGTTATATGTTAGAGCAAACAATTTGCCTTTTCATTATTAGCACCTTTTAGGCTTGTGCTATTCTGCACTTGATGCTCGTTGCGGTTCTTTCCCCTCAAGATGCTTAATAGGCATGTGAATGTTTTCACTTGTTCCAATTCCTTCCCTGTGAGGTAACATCTGCGTTCTCTGCCATCTACATTCTTTGGTCGGTGATGGTAGAGTTCACCCAGTACTAAGCCCGACGGCGTGAGAAATTCACAAATCAGCGGGGGGGGGGGGCAGTCCCATTCCCTGCGCCAGTTATGGTTTCCCAGGAACATCTGGTAACCGAAAAATCTCACAGCTTGGGTGGAGCTGAAGGTACCCAGAGAAGCTTACCCGGGAATCGAACTCTGGTCAATAGTCCAACATTCTACCCCTGGGCTACCACGACCGTGTATATATATATGCATAAAACACTTTTTGAAAGTCTCTCGGACTTGAATAATAATAATGTGTAAAATTTAGCACTAGTGGACACAGAAAAAACACAGAAAAACACACAAAAGAGACTCACTAAGTTTCGAATTTTCAGTGGTTATCACCTCCGTGGTTTCTGTCACCTTCATCAAGGAAGGGAGGGACAGAACTGCAGGGAATACCAAGGCTGGAACGATGGATGGAAGGGGAAGGGGGGGAGAGAATTCGGAAGGAAAGGGTTTGAAGGGGATCTTTAGAAGGGTGGGGAAAATGTAGAAGGTGATGGGGGTGGAGGGGGGATGAAAATATGTTTGGAGTAGGGTAATTCATGAAGGTGGCTGCGACCACCGAAAATTCGAAACTTAGTGAGTCTCTTTTGTGTGTGTTTCTGTGTTTTTGTCTGTGTCCACTAGTGCCAAATTATATATATATATATATATGTATATATATATATATATATATATATATATATATATATATATATATATATATATGCTTTCGTAGACGTAACACAGAAGTGCCGAATAGTACAATACACAGTAACACACAATATAGAAACACAAAAAAAGAAGAACACTCACACGTTATTTCTTGATATTTCGACGGAAACAATCCGTCTTCCTCTGAAGATATAGAAGTAATCATAAGTAATTACTTCTAAGTGAGGATTACTTCTATATCTTCAGAGGAAGACGGATTGTTTCCGTCGAAATATCAAGAAATAACGTGTGAGTGTTCTTCTTTTTTTGTGTTTCTATATTGTGTGTTACTGTGTATTGTACTATATATATATATATATATATATATATATATACATATATATATATATATATTGGGTAGTTTTCGTGATGCAACTTTAAATAGAAATTTACGCAGTATGTATGGAGCAACAACATAGTGTATTATATCGCAAAAATCACCTGGTCCTTTAAAACGCAAACTCTGATTGCGTAGATATCATTTAGAGAGGGTATTTCTGCTGACCAATAGTTGGCGATCATCTATCGCTTACTAATGGCTAAAAGAGATGCTGAGGCGATCGAATGGGTAGTTACTGAAGCACGATTGAGAGAGAAAAATCACTATTTTCTAATCCTTTAAGGACGCTGAAAAACGCACTATCACCTCATTTATGAGGTTCCCAATTGAATGCAGTCGCTGAGTAAACGCAGAGCTTGGACTTGAATTGAAAGAACGGGATCTTCCCATCGCTCGGGCGGATTCCCCCCGCTACTCACTCTTTTCCTTCCCCACCAGGGGGCGGGCCTCCCTCCTCCTTCGAGGTCTTCTTCCAAGGAGGGAGGCGGGCGCCTTGGAAACCACGCACGGGAACAGCCTCACTCAAGAGCAGCAGGCAAACATCCCAGCGCAATTGGTCTCTCATGGGGTGGGGAAAAGCATGTCTTGGGCGTAGGAGAGACTCTTTGTGCGGGCGAGGGGCGAGGATCGAACGTCTCTCCCGGCGCGGGGGAAAGGGGGCCGATAGCCGGCGAAGTAAGCACCCATCGGCAGGAGTGACGAGCTGGAAGCGGAGTGGAAGAAATGGCCTTTGATGGAGTGGAGGGCCCTTTAACGACCGGAAACAAAAAGAGAGAAATTGGGGAGGGGAACAAGTGTGAAAGACGAGCCGTTTAGGGAGCCATTTGATCACGCACGCCGAGCGCGAAAATGCCCTCCTCCACTTTGACCTCTACGCCTCCACTCCCGGGGGCACACACACATACCCAACGGGGGAGGGCGGAGAGGGAGGCGGGGGAAGGCGACCGAGAAGATGAGCGACCGATAATGACCACTAATGGCCTACGGCTTGGGCGTCCGCTGAAAGTTTTCGAAAAGGGGAGGAGAAACAGGTGTTGGAAATCTCCGAGGGGTCGTAAGGGGTGCGGGGGAGGGTGGGGGAGGAACGGATGCGTGGGTCAAAACAAAAAAGAATGGGTGAGCACAGTGCCCTCTTATTTGGGAGTGGAGATGGAATCGAATGCAAAAGGAATACGAAGGAAAAATGTATGCCATCGGAAGGGTTTTAGACCTACTCGGGTCAAAGAAAGTGATGCATGGTGTTGTACGAGGGCTCTCCAAAGAGTAAACCCATTATGCTCTAAAAAATGCACTGGAATAGTTACAGAAAACATATTACTTTCATCTAAACACTAACTATCTCTACTATTTTATACATATTTGCCAAAGAGTTTTAAAATTTCGATTTATGTATTGTTTTCTCCCGATCTAAGTACAGTACATCGTGAATGAAAAGAACTAGTTGTGTTTCGCAAGATCCACTCTCCCTAAATTGGGGTTCGTTGTGGCTCAGTAATTTCCTACTATCAAAAAATCTCATAATATTACTGTCAATAATGTGTTCTAAAATTTTACTAAGCTAATTCCTTCAATATTCTAGCAGGTATTTCTTCCGGACCAGGTGCTTTGTTTGCCTTGTTATTACGGAGCAGATGTTGCATTCCCTCTGCAGACACTCTGGAAAAACTTGTCTAAAGTAATTGCCTCTTTCACGCTGTCTGTAATAATTCCTCCGTTTTCCGTCTTCAAAGAATGTGCTGTTGGACGTTTAACCTGTATTTCCCGAACATAGAACCAGAATGACTTTGGATCTTCCTTCAGCTCGCATAGGACCCGCTTAGCATTTTAAATTTAAAAGAATGTAGTGCTGTGCGCATTATACTTTTCGTCTGACGATGACATTCTTTTAGTTTTTGTTTGGATGTGTCACATAAACTATATCGTCACTTTTTAAACTCTTTTTGAAATTTGACTGCAGCTTTCTTTGCCTTCTTAATGTCAATGTGACTTCCCTGTTGTACTATCTAGGTTCCTTACTGTCGCATTTGAGTTTGGACGGGATGTACGTCTTTATTCCTTCGCGCAAAATATTCAAGAAATATTTCCAAGTGTTATCTGAATCGTTCGCCAGTGTTTTTGTATTGCAATCTGGTACTTCTTTTTAAAAAATATTCCTGTAGTCCATTAAAATTAGCCTTGTGGAATAAGTATATTTTACGCTTTTCTTTGTTTATTTTCACGAACTTATTTTCAACTCTACACAAATAGCTTTTTATCACACGAAAGAAAGTAATTATATGCACCAATATTCAGTAACAGGACACGTTCATTCATATTATAATAGTAACGATAATATTATGCACTCTGAATATTATGCTAGCGTTTGTTAAAAAACGTGGGGCACAAACAATATACTGCATATTTCATCATTTAGGTATTACTTTAGAAGTTATTTTAGGGCGTTTGAGTGATACACATATAAAGTCAATATATTAAATTTTTACACGAGTACATGTACCGATAAAAAGCAAATTCAATTATCAATTTTACGAAATTTAACCAAAGGAGTTTTATGGGTATAAATATTGAATTAAGGCCATTGTCATGACATGGGATTTATCATCCACTAATCATTCAATATTAACCGCAAATAAATGATTAACTATCGTTGTAAAAAAGGTTATTATCTCCAATGAATTACGTGTTCTAAGGCTTACGCTTTTCAATGACCTCTAGAACTGCATTGGCAGAGTTAATGATAATTGTTCCTGGTATATTGTAGGTTCCTGTAGTCATTCATACCTGTTAGGCCTGAGGGTAAGAGCCAGATGAAAAATATGCGGCGGAGTGACTATTTCTCAGTGAGGCAGCTGCAAATACCCAATCAGTAAAGAACCTATTAGGGCGGCCATTTAAGAGATGGTGTAACGTTTAAATCACTATTGAGGAAAGAAACGGCAACAACCCTAATTATTTATTCCAGTGAACAAAGATGGACGCAAACAAGAAAATAATGAGTCGCATGGCCTCGGTGCACTGGACCAGGTGTCGTGCCCGCAGCGGGGATATAAGGCCTCTGCGGTGGTCACACTACGAAATTCTTTCTTAAATCAGCTGAGAAGAGCTGTTAAGAAGACTCATAAGAGGGCATCAACGGTTATCGTAGTTTCATAGAATTTGGAAACGATGACGAGGGCAGAGAAGATAGAATATATTGAGAGGGAAATGACAAAAAGAGGTATAGGTTGGTTTGTGTATGGTGAACTGGAGAGAGAATTGGCTTTATACATGGTTTGTATAAAAAGTATCGGGAAATGTTTCGTGAAAAATAGGTTTATTTTAGATATCGCGATAATGCCTTAAAATTCTTCATCGTACATCCATTGAGCCTCGACACACTTTTTCACTACTCGAAGGCTCCCAGATGGGCAGATTCCGGAAGGTCCTTACGGGTCCATGTGCAAGCTTTTTGATGCCACCTAGGGTCCCATGGTGGTACCTTTTGAGGGAGGATTTCAGTTTTGAGAATATTATATAGCCTGCTGGTGCCATGTCGGGACTGTAAGGGGGTTGGGAAATCGTCACGATGCCGTTGCAGAAGTTCTTTGTAAGCAGACATTCGACTCTGCTCTTGGTCGTCCGTCAAGACCTTCGGGATGAGTTTAGCGCTTTAGATCTTTCGCATCGCCAAATTTTCAGTGATACTGGTGTGTGCACTGTCACCTTATCAATACCAATACGATCTGCGATCATGCACACACTTGATCGACGGTCTTAGTTCAGCACTTCACGCACACATTAGGAAAATGTCGTTACCGTAACTTTTTATACAAACCTTGAGGAGTAATAGCGATACTTTCATAATAATTTATGGAAGGCAGGCAGGAGAATGAACGCAGAGAGACCGTAAATATATGGAAATATACCTGAATGGAAAACTTGGAAAAAAAGCTGTACGTATAGACTAGGTGAGTGACATCTTTATCTACATCTACATAACACCGCGCAAACCGTTGCTTGGTCGCTCGGTCACCAGCCATGCTACATATAATTCCTGTAGTTCCTCATGCACCTGGCAAACCCGCGATCCCCCGAAAACCGCGTGGAAAGGGGACGACCGTACACCAATTATGCAGTATGCCTACATATATTACGAGTATTACATCTTTAGCAGCCATTCCTCGTCCTACACAGAAAGGACAAGAAAGTAAGTTAAATTATTATAGTGGTAGAGATAAAAGCAGTATACCATATCTAGCAGTAATCCTGGTTTACCTGCCTACAATTAGTCTTCATGAGTAGTAAAGGGACAGCTTTTACGTTCAATGAGAAGAAATAATTCGGAAAAAGCCAGTAGGGAGACTGAAATATCAATGGGGGATTGGAGCTAAGTGGTAGGAGGAGAAATGGGTAGGAGAGTAGTACGGTTTAGGAGAAATGGGTAGGAGAGTAGTACGGTTTAGGAGAAAGAAATGGTCAAGATGAGAAAGCAATCGAGTTCTCCAGAAGGAAGGGTTTGAGAATAGCTAGCAACTGCTTCAAACATTGTTACAGGAATCATCGGAATACACAGGAAAGATACCAATTAGATTAGTAAATGGATCCTCGTGAATTTAGAAACAGCGTAATCAACCCTCTGAGCAGCTTCGTGAGGTCGGAGAAAGATTTGGATCGTAATTTCGTTTTCATGAGATGATCTTTATGAAAATTAAAAAGCCTCAAGATGAGTAGAAGGGTGCCAAATTGGAGTTTTTAATGAAAAATTGGAATTTTAAGGGAAATGTTTAACCGGAGTTAAAAGGAAGAAGCGACTGAAAACTTCTTAAATATTCCATTGAGGAAAGGGGAAGGAAAACGATTGAGGGGATAATGGTGAACGCTAAAATCGGGATGGAAAGAGCAAGATCAGAAACGATAGGAATGGCAGAGAATAAGAGAAAAAGCCATGTGTCGCGGAATGGGTAATTAAGAGGATGTATAAAAGACGCACATAGAAGGAGGTATAGAAGGAAACGGGGTAGAAGAAAGTTCAATGAATGGAATGATAAATATAGGAGGGGAAATGGTAGGGCCAAGGAAATTACGTGGAATGATCCTGCAGAGATCAGTTTGTCTGCTGATAATTCCTTAAAACGCTCATGCAGAATACAAATATCGCTGAAATACCAGTTTTATTTTAAACCTGGAAAATGATATCTAAATACCTTTAATTTTCACGCTGATTTTGATATGTTATATCAATGATGAAAATTGTATTCGCTCCAACCGAAAATTTAAGTAAATAAAATATAGCGCATTGCTGTAAGCCGAAGTAGTAACATTGTGGATATTGTAACAAAGGAGTATGAAACTAGAGCTTTATTACCTATGCATTGCACGAAAAATAAAGTCTGGCCCTTGGTAGGCTGCCTACTCACGTTTACTCTCTCTGTGACAGTGTTATGTCCTCTCTATAAAAAGGGAAAGATGAGATAAACAATTTTGTATTCAGCCCAATACAGAAAACGTCGATGCGAATGGCAGAAGAAATAATAATAGAAACGAAGGAGTTATACAAAGAATCAACTTTTCAAAAGCAATTTTTACATGATGATAATATTAATAATAGTATATGATTGCTCTGCGATAGAACTACCCTATAAAAAAATAATTTACTATTAATAAAATGTTTCGTCGCAGAAAACCCATTTATTACAAAACGTACATCATGAATTACGCATAATTGGATGGAGGGAGTTTTGCATGAGTGTGTGCGCTGCTGGAGTGTAATTTTCCGTGTTGTTTTTTGCATGTGGTATTTTTCGTTTTTACGGTTGGTGACCTAACACCCCCCGCCACACGCCCTTGCGGCGGCTTGCGGGGTATTATGTAGATGTAGATGATGTAGATAATTAATTTTTCTGGTGATTTTGGCTTTTAATTTTCATTAAGATATTATTCCTTTTCGCAGATGACATTGCAATATAAGGAGTGAACCTGGGAAAACTGCAGAAGTCATTTGAGCCCAAAGAACCTAGCACGTCTGGGATTAAATAAAAAAATCAAAATTAAGATATAGAAAATATTAGTATTGGAAGAGAATAGAGGTAGGTGTCACGTTAAGCGGAGAGAACTCGAAAACATGGGAATCATCCCCCCAAGGGATGAAAAGAGCTCGATACCAGGATGAGATCACTTCATTTGAAATAGGCGTTTACCATAAAAGGACTCCTGCTATGTTCACAAACTATGAAGTAACACGTGGAAGCATTGTCGCGGAGAATGGCATACAATGGATCTAAGAAATAGGTGATCGGAAAAACATTCCTGAGAACGGGCCTTCCTAACATGGTGCTGTTATTGGGTGCCGAAGAGTAAATTAAAAGGTAAAATAATAAATGAGAACGTATTCAAAAGAGTAGAGGAGGAACCAAAAATATGGAGGACGATACCAAAAAGAGTAATAAAAATATTTGGGCACACTTGCAGACAAGAGATTAGGTAAGGAATATAATAGGAGGAAAATATGTAAGGCCAAGGAACCACGGTAGGCCGCAGACCCTGAAATAGATCGGCTATGCCAAGAGGGTTCTTAAATTGAGGATCTACAGGGCCTACTGGAGTCCGTAGTAGAAAGGGAAGATTTCAGACCTGCATTCAACCTACATTTAAATTGAAATGCAGTTGATAATTGTCTTATGATTTTACAATTTTGGGACTGACTTTATTACACCGTTCAAAACCTAAATACACAAAGCGGACAAACTATAAATACATCAATTCCTTCCCCTAATATACATCTATTGGTATAGGACTAGCATAAATACTATCGGTGCGTCATAAGTTCTATTTTTGCACGTAATATTTTTATCATTCAAGCATCGGAGACTACCCCGCACGTTTTGTACGACTGGTGACGAAATTTCCGGCTTTCATTTGAAGTAATGACGAAAAAATTGCTGTTTGATTATGTAGGTTTGTTGATTAGTAGCGAGTTTTTAACATGATTGAGAATCTACACATATCTGATTAAAATTATTTAATGCATAATTTTTTGATACCATTTCCCACTTGAAAAGACACTTCTATAGTGATGTGCTAAGGTATATACGATTAACTAAGATTAAAGTAGTCACCGCGGAAGAGAACTATATCCGACTTAGCAGCGATTAAAATTGCAAATATTTTCTTGGAACGGCCTCTAACCACTTACCCAAAAACACTCCCACCACCGTCGATTGTTGATGCAAGTGCCATCAATTTGACACTCGCATCCCTTGATGCAAATGTGGGTCATAGAGGACAACTAGATAAACAGAGCCGTTCTTTACCGTTTTATTTCGTCCAAGGTGAATGGTTTTTATACTTTGAAAATAGATTTATTGTAAACAGAGCCTTATCCATTTCATTTAATGATGATTTTTTCGCTTTTTTCTATTCTGATTTGCAGAATATCGTAAAAAGCGCATCCTCAAAAAAGTATTTTAGGGAAAGGAAATGTGCTTACTCAAAGAGTAACTCATGTCGTTTTATGTGTAAAGTGATAACTGTGGCCAAAAACTCTGTTTTGTTGTCTATAAGAATTTAAAATGCTACTAAATAGATTCTTATTATGGTCGATTGAAAAAATCAAGCTTATTAAAATTAAAGGGAAAATGAAAAAAAGAGAACACAGCGAATGAAAGGAATTCTCAAAAGACGTGACTCAAATGAGCTACCCCAGAAATTATTGAAAAAGTTCATAAAATGGTCATGAAGGATCGCCGACAGAAAGTGCGAGAAATCGCTTAAGCTGTAGAGGTATCATCTGATTGGGCATATCACATTTGATCAGTGGAATTGGATGTGAGGAAATTATCTACAAGACGGATGCCGCAACTCCTGATGCAGGATCACCAACGCAGCAGAATGGAAATTTCCGAACAACATTTGACCCGTTTTTAAAGAAACTGACAAGATTTTCTGCGCAAGTTTGTGACCACAGATGAAACTTGGGTCCTCTACTATACCCCAGAGACAAAGAAACAGTCATAGTAGCGGAAACATGTTGATTTTACCACCGCCAAAGAAAGAAAAGTCGGCCGGAAAGCTATGGCTTCAGTTTTCTGGGATGCGAAAGGAATTCTGCTGATAGATTATCTTCCCACCGGTCAAATAATTAATGAAAAATACTACGATAATCTCATGAACCAACTGTACCGAAAGTTACACAAAATATGCCAGGCTTGGAAAGGAAGAGAGTCATCTTTCATCGAGAATACGCACGCCTACACACAAGACTTTTTCCACATAGTTGGCATGGCAAAAATACGTGGACTGAAATACGAATTTTTGCTAATCCTGCCTAATTCGCCTTATTTGGAACCATCAGATTTTCATCTCTTCTCCCAGCTTAGCATTTTCCTCAGTGGACAGAGATTCTCTTCAAACAATGAACCAACAACCGACGTAGAAGGGCATTTTACAGACCTCAAGGAATCTAATTTTCGGGATGGGGTTAAGAAATTGGCACGCCGCTGGACCAAGTGCATTGGTGTACAGGGAGACTACATTGAAAAGCCAAAAGATTTCGCTGAGGTAAGTTGTTTAATTCTATTTCATTCCAGGAACTTTTCAAAAACTCTAGTATTTACTATTCAGCAAATATAACGAATGTTTTCCACAGGACGTAGCATAACTTTTGGATCGCATTTAAGCCATCAGATTTTGGTTGATGAGAAGGAAAAGAAGCAAAAAAGTTGTAGTGAGATGAAATATCATGTAAATACCCGCGCACTGGAGACATATTTTGGGGAGCTATATTTTCCAGCTATTCTTTAATGCTAGGAGATATTAAAAATTATTATTTATGTCTTATCTTCCCTTGTTGATTAAGAGCCGATGCAAAATGCAGATAAAATATCATAGTTTGGTAGGAAGAAGAAAAATTAATTGGCTTATCTATTGATTAATTAATCATTCGATAAGCATTATAATAATTTACTTTTATAACATAAATTTAATGATTTATTCATGATTAAAACCTTAAAATTAGACTTATTTATTTATTACTTGTCTCCTTTTTAAAATTAATTCGTAATTAGTAATAACTCGTTCGTAAATAATTTAGAGAGTTGATAGAAAAAGCTATTACTTATGTTAAATGCCCGATAGTACTCAAATTTACCATTGACAGCCCAAATTATTTGCATACAATTTGTTTATCAAATATTAAAAAAGCGCTAATATTTCAGATTGATCCCCTCAATCATTTAATAAATTTTAATCTGCCAACGATTGCAGTTTTAAATAAGATTGAGTTTAATACAAATTTATTTCGAAATCAGTAATTTAAATTTTTGAAAAAAAAATATTACATAGAAAAAATATCATCGCCCTGTCGGGATCTAGATTTTACCATGGAAGTTTGAAAAGCCGTAGAGCAGGCGATAACCCCTTTTTATTCCAAGTAAAAAATGCAACCTTTGCGAATCAATTCAAAAAATGCAATCGGTTCAGACGGCTCGTTTGAATTTGTAAAAGTATTGTTGATACATGTCATGCATGAGTGACAATGAGTGAAATTAGACTTCTACAAAAATAAGAAACATGGCGTGAATTTGGGTTTTATAACAACTAAAATTATCATGCTATCAAAGTCTTTAAGGAGGGAATATTTATGCACTCATATATAATAAAATGTACCAAAAAATCTGAATTCCAATGCACTTTCTAAGCTGCAAGAATTGTTATGCATATTTGTGGATGACTCCGTTAAAAGTTACTGTCGCGGCATCCCCTGCAATTTCTTGGAACTCGTACATACTTTTAGTGAAGTAGTATAGTAAAATCTAATGAAGGTTGGTGGCGACAGAACACAAAATTTATCTAGTTATTGCTCCATACCAATCCTCCTCAGGCTAATTTTAACGGATCCAAATTTTTTTAGAATTACAGTAAACAAACATCAACTTCCGAGAGGTGATATAAGATTTTTATTTTTTAGACTATGTCAAGTGGTATGGGGCATCCAGATTATTTAGTATCAAATTGTGAATAAATTCGCAACAGATGTCATTAATTAAATTTTTTTGGATTCTTTTCTCCTTTCCTGCGATTACTGATATTATTTTGTTTAATTCCCTTCCCGGCTACTCTATTTTTTCATTATTCATTAGCACATTTGAAAATCCGACCAATACACGTCTATCAAAACACACACTTATACAAAATCGCGTTCTGTGTCAAGTTTTTCTCTAATATTTCCTTAAAACCCTTTCTGAACGCCCCTTTCATTAAATTTCTTTTGATATGAAATAAAATAATTCATAATTAATCGTTGTTGATATCCAAAAATTTCTGAGAGTTACAGAGAATGTTTGGGCCTTAAAAAAGAGAATAAAAATTTATATTACATAACAACCTGATCAACTCTTGAACTAAAAGCAGGTCAAATACTTGATATCATATAACTTTTATGTTGTGAAAATGTTTGGCACATTTGAATTCGATTCAATTTGAACACTCTTATATTAATATCTAAATTTGAAAGACAAAAATTGTTTATGAGGAAAAACAAATTAATAAGAATGAGGTATTTGACCCCTAACAATAAGTTTTATATAGTACTCTGTTGTTCTTTAATTCTTCATCCGTAAATAATCCCACGACAAGTTTGCCGCTAACTTTGTTTAAATAATGTAAATTTTGACTTTTTCCACTCGTTTTTTTGCTTGAGTCACCCTTCAGTTTCATTTTTTATGAACTATGAGAAAGTGTTTGTCGTAAAAAAAAATTTACCTTTTTTTTAGCCGTTCACGTATAATTTAACGTCAATATTTCAAACCGGTGTACATAAACTACCTTCAGCAGACAATTGTAGGAAAAAACATGTACTCCACTTTGGTATCACGGAGAATAAGGGCAGCCTTTCGTTATTTTGGGGGAATAAACAAGCCCTTCGCCTTTTTTACGTAGAGCGAGAACGCCTTTATTCCCGCTGCAGGGCCCCTCAACCACCAGCCTCTTATTAAGACGCTCTTGAGACTTCTCCTTTGGCGGCGGAGCGATAAACATATAAAAATTAGATGAAGATCGATCATTTTTCTCCTTTTACCCCGGGACCCATTCTCCTTCCCTTCCTCCCACAGGGTCCGCCTCAGCGCCTTTCCATTGTCGTCATTGCTTCCGCCCCGGCCTAGGGCACCAACGGCGGGGATTGTATCTCGGGCGCCGAAACCTCTCATTATAAATTTACAACGGCTTGCGCCGTATACGGTGGAGTGTGTATTTATCTGGAAATGGCACCAGTCTACTGGCATAATGGCGTCGATTCAATTTATAATAATTCCTCCGATCATCCCCATCCAATATTCCCATGTTGAAACGTTAGGCGACTAAAACCATATTCAAAAAGGGTCTAAATCGTTGTTTCAACCTTGGTATTATAATATTATTTTGAAATTGTTTGTGTCATTCAAAATAAATATTACGCTGCAAGTAGTATATATTTCAGGCTTTAAATTTGTCCGAAAAACATGTAAAACTTCATTTTTTCTAATATTTAAAAATCTAAGTATTTTTTCAGCATTTATGTTTTTTAACTATTCCCCATAACAACATAATCAGTCATTGATTCTTGTCTGCAATAATATTAACATTTGATATAATTTAATTTCTATGAATAATCGCACATCATTGTCAACCCAAATTTGCATCTCATAGTGTCGAGCTGATTTAGCTAAATCAATAAACAAAGGGCTATGTATTGTGAAATTGATAGAAATTTGGGTTAGATATAGACTGTAAGGATTATTATGAAATACAGATGTTTAAATTTATAAATATATTTAGGAGACTATTCGTCGGCCGAGAAATTATTCGTAATTTATGATGACCATTTCGAGAAGGCACTTGACACTTTAAGCTATGAAGCAACGGAAAAGGTAATAAACATTTCAGGAAAAAGCCACTAATTGAACAAAGGCCTATTTCTTCAGTTTAAGAAATGCTCTTCCCTACCCATATCCCTTATGAATTCACTCCAATAACAAATCAAATTGAAATAGTGGACATATAAGGATAAAAGTTCTAAAGGATTTTCTTTAATCTTCTTTTTTCTATTTGTGGTTTAAGGTGTTCGGGTAAATTAGAAAGTCACTATTGCATCAAATGAGAAAAATAAAACAAAATGCTGTCAATAGCGTTCATTTTCAATCGCACTTCTGGCTGAGTTATTACCTGTTGATGATATTCAAGAGAAATATCAATAGGAAAGCAACGAAAAATCAAGGACATAGAGCCGAGTTAATCGAGAAAATAAGACAGGGTAAACGCGAGATTGGATTATTGATCGAGCTGAAATAAAAGACGAGATTTCAAATGGTTAATAATAAAAAAATTAAGCGGAGCATCCGAAGTTAGTGGAGTGAAAAGTTTTAATGAAAATAAAGAGGTTCCCAAGCTACCAAATTGGAGAGCCTCAATAAAAGACTCAGATAACTCCGTTCTTATCCGCCACATGTATATGGACACCCACCCAGGAGCGAAACATTATTTTTAGTTGAATCAATTCCTCTGCATAAATATGCTTTAGGTACCGTCCAATAAAATCCCGTTTTCATTAAATTTGAGTTTTTTCTCTAAGGCCTCAAACGAACTAGCTCTGGGGTTTTTGAACTGAATAATTTCTTTCCGGATTTTCTATTCCGTATTGAACATATTTTCAAAACACTGTACAGCGTAAAAACTAGTCTCTCATAGCAGTAACTCAGTCATAGTTATCATTTAGTATTTTTCTATTTTTGAAAATATAATTTAAATAATAGAGAAAAGCAATACATAAATATAATTCTATTTTTTTCATTTTGCAAGCAATTGATAATCTTCTGGTCCCGGGCAGAAAAAAACACTCTCGTTGATTGAGTAAATTTAGCGAAGAATACAGCTTTTATTTTCAAATTGCTGGAAAAAATGACTCTAAGGGTATCTGTCAGTTATAAAATCTTACCTGTTATACTAAAATGGTTACGAATAATTCAACCAGAAACTAAAAAATTAAAAAAATGTTACACACTCACAATAGCCTACTTAAAATTCTCAGATCTGTCACAAAGTTGGCATCGTTATTTATAAAATATACACTTTGGCTCATAGGATGCCTAAGATAAAACCTAGACCATGGAAATCTCATAAATAAAGGAATAAAAACCTAGTAATACAGTGGTAGATATCGTTTGAGGTAGATATCGTTAATATTTCAACGAACTGTAATTTTTCCCCAACAGTTGTAGTACTTATGCCGTTGGCTGTAATTTCACATCACCAGTGGATATGCTGTTTATCGAGTAACTTTTGGCGAATTATAAATAGGCAACGAAGACTCTCAATCGGCTTTAGGTACTAAAACGTAAGTAAAAAACGGACCAAATGTAGGACATGATGGTCTTTTGTCGGTCACAGCAGGTACATTATACCTTGTGCTCTCCCTTTTACAAGATTAATTAAATTAACACAGGGAACGGCCAAAGAAGTCATGGATATCGGGGAAATCCTTGAAAACTCCCGTTCCAAGAGTAAAAATGCTGTATTGAGGATTTAAGAAGGGATAAAAAAGGAGATATCCCCGTTTCACGGACTGACCTGATTTTCATGACATTTCGTTGCAGTCAACAATGAAAGTCCTCTCCAGTAGAACGTTATTCCTCTTTCCTCCCGAGATCGAACTGCGAATAGAAAAGAGTTCAATTGAATCCGGGCTGTTGCATCAGCGCGGGCAAGAAGGGCAATGCGTCGAAGGGCGTGGGAGCGCGGAGGCGAAGAGGTTTCCTCTAGAGATAAGGAAATGTATGGCGGGAAAAATAATGAAAACCTATAACAATTGAGAGCATTCGCTGTGTGGACAATGGATCTCATAAAATATGTCACTATAATGCAGGAGAAAGAGTCCTCCACTGCGAGAAATTTGGTTTGTTAGGTTTTTATTATTTATAAATCTAAAACTTTACACACATACCTGGTTTCTCCCAGTCCAGTAAATGGAAGTGAAATCTTAAGCCTATCTTTTTAAAATCCTGCACGGCAGATATAATGCTTATATTACATTCCTGTCAAAATTTCATAAGAGTAGGCTGAAAGGAAGTTCCAAAAAGCAATTTAGTAACTGATAGAAAGTAAAAAATATTGATGAAAATTACTTAGATCCTTCCAATATTATGGATGATCAATGAGTAAAATAATGTCTTTTCTTACTCTCAAATATTCACTGTTCTAAACGCAGATTGGTAAAGTCGTATACAAATGTGATAGGGAACGGAGCATGGCCATTAAATGAGTTTTCTATTTAAATACTTTGGTCCTCTTTCATTTTTGCGTTTTATTTTCATTAAAGATAAATTCATTATCCACCTAATTTGTAATTACTTTTTTTTACACCGCCAACTATTGTTGTAATTCCGAAAAACGTAAGGTCATTGATAAATAAATGCGCAGAAAGGTATTTAGGTGAATGTAAAGAGTTGAATAAGTTAACGGAAGAATGCACAATAAACCAATAAATAAACACTCTCTGTGGTGGAGAGAGAGGGAGAGGGATGTTTTCCGGGCCCCCGCCCAGCATCGCCCCTCTCTCTTTCTCCTCCTCCCCCATTCCTGGTGAGGGGGGAGGAGTACTGTGGGGGTGGGGAGAGGATGAGGAGTTAAGGAGCATGGCGCGAGGGGGAGCAGAAGGTCGCGGAGAGGGAGCGGGGTGGCACTCACGCGTAACCGATAATGAGGGAAGTTTGTGTATGCGGTGGCTCGTCGTTGGGGGGCAAGAGAATATAATGGCGAGGAGGGGCGGGCAGAGGGGGAGGGGTGGCGGGGGGGTCGGAGGGAGGTCGTCAAAAGATGTGAAATAGAGAAAGGATACTCAACACACCGGTGTCGTGTCTTTTATTCTGCTTTCCGCCGATTCTCGACGAGATTCGAGAAATTCTAGACCCCTTTATCTGCAAACTGAGGCCAAGAAAAACTGCGCACCCCAATGATTTCGTTCATATGTTGTTGTCGATTATCATTTTAGGTTTGAGCACCTTCCTTAACTCCGTATTTATTTTCTACATCTACATCTACTTAATACCCCGCAAGCCGCCGCAAGGGCGTGTGGCGGGGGGTGCTAGGACACCACCCATAATTTAGAAAAGAAAAAGAAAAAAAAACCGCATGCAAATAACGACAAAATCATATATATAAAAAAAACATGGCATACATTCATGCATGAACACTTACACCCCACACACATGCAAACACTCAACCTACCAACTAACATACACATGCACCTGAAAGTATACCTAACATCTCTATAGTGTTTAATTTTGTTCAGACTTGTAAATTCAACGTTTTTAATATTTCTAAAGTGACTTCGGTTTCTTGCTATTATGATTACTGATTGTTCGGGGAAAGAATGAGTATTTGTACCTATCTGTCTTGGAATCTATCTCCCTTAGTTTATCTTTGTGGTCTGATCTACCTAAGTAGTGTGGGGCCATTATAATTCCTTCAGTGTCATATTTAAACTCGTTTGTTCTGAACCTTTCTAAAAGTCTAAGCCTCGCTTGTTCTCTCCGCACTTCAAGTGGTTCCCAGCCTAAATCCCCTAAGAGACCTGTCACACTTGTGTTTTTATCATAACAATTTTTAACGAATCTAGCGGATTTTCTCTGGACTTTATCTAATTCTTTTTGCCAAATTTTCTCCCACGGATCCCAAATACTTGCGGCATATTCCAAATGAGGTCTAACTAGAGCAAAATAACACCTCTCTTTAACTTTTTCATTACATTTCCCCACCACCCGTTTTATGAAGCCAAGTTTCTTTAAAGCTGATCCGCATATTGTCCTGATATGTGCTCCCCATGAAAGGCGTGGTGTTAGAACAACCCCCAAATATTTAACTTGATTTGCCGTAGTCAATACTGAACCCTCTATTTTGTAGTTTATATCCTGTTCCTCGCTTCCTTTATTCCAAAATTTCAAAACTGCGCATTTATCTATATTAAGTGTTAATCCCCATTTATTGCACCATTCCGAGATATTGTCTAAGTCTCTAGAGAGTAGCTCGCGATCTAGTTGGCTCCTTATTTCCCTGTACATCACCGTGTCGTCAGCAAATAACCTTAGATTGCTACTAACGTGTGTGCTTAAGTCATTTATGTATATTAAGAACAGAAGAGGCCCTATTACACTTCCCTGGGGGACGCCCGAAGTTACATCTCTCTCCGTTGAGCACAACCCATCTATGACTAATGAAGGATCTCAGGCTTTCCCGGCGAATAGTATTCAGGAATTTTTCTCGGGTTTCCAACCGGGTCAGGTTTCGGAGTACCGACGTTTCGATGGCTGACTCTGCCATCGTCTTCAGGGTTGAAGTGCAGAGCCCGACCGACCGACCGATGAAGTACTGCGCCTAAACGCATCTAGACCGATTTCCAGCTGCTGCTGATTAACGGTTTTGTGACTTTTTATTGTTTTTGGTTTAGGGCAAGTTAAGGATGATTATGGTTACAGGATTAGGGTTTTGTATTATGAACTGGTTTTCATGGTAGTGTGTTTCGGGCGTTTATGCTTAAAATGAGGAATTTTGTCGTATGCCCATAGATTGTCTAAGAGGGGGTTATTCGTGGAGGCTAGTGATTTTGGGAATGACTCAGCTATTGATTGGAGGTAGGTGCGTATATCAGGTAGTTTGAGGTCTTTTTGAAGGGAGTCGTTACGGATGAACCAAGGTGCATTAACGATTTTCCTGATGGTTTTGTTTTGGAAAGTGCAAATTTTTCTTAGGTGGGTCTCTGCAATAGCCCCCCACGCCGGGTATCCGTAAGTTAGGATTGGCCTTATCATTGTTTTATATAGGGTTAGTTTTGTATTCAGGTTTAGTGGGCTGCCGGATTTTAGTAGGGGGTAAATTGAGCAATATGCTGCATTAGCCTTGTTCACTGCGTATTGCGTGTGGGCGTGCCAAGTAAGCTTACGGTCGAAGAAGACACCCAGAAATTTGGCGGTGTCCCTTTGGGGTAGTTGGGCGTTTTTATAAAATAGCTTTGTTGAGCAAGGTTTCTTCCATTTCCTAGCAAAGTTTACGACTTCGCTCTTTTCCGCGTTAATTTGCAGTTTCCAGGAGGTCATCCATTCCTCCACAGAGTCGAGGTGTTCTTGTAGTGTATCGGCTGCTGTGTCTGGACAGAAGGATTGGGAGGCGAGTGCTGTGTCATCGGCATATAAAAAGAGCTGCGTTTTTGGGTGGGCCGGAAGGTCATTTATGAATAAATTGAAGAGGGTTGGGGAAAGGATGGCTCCTTGAGGGACCCCTGCTAGGATGCGCCTGGGGTTTGAGAGGTTTGAATTGACTGATACTACAAACGTTCTTGAGGAGAGGAAGGAGGATATTATTTTGATGAGGTTGAAGGATAACTCCGTCTGTGCTAGTTTATGGATGAGTCCCTCCGTCCAGACACGGTCAAAAGCACGCTTTATGTCGAGAAAGGCTACTTGAGTGTGCTTGTTGATGTTGAATCCGAAAGTGATATACTCGACAAGTCGTAGAATTTGGTGGGTGGTGGCCGTCTTTTTAGTGAAACCTGTTTGCTCTGGTCTTAATGGGTTTAAGCAGTGTAGCTCTTCTTGAAGGCGGTTTAAGATTAGTCTCTCCAAGACTTTACCCATGCAGGGCAGGAGACTAATGGGCCGATAGTTTGCGGGATCTTTCGGATCCTTACCAGGTTTGGCTAGTAGGATAATTTTAGCTTTTTTCCAGGCAGGCGGGAAGTAGCAATGAGTAAGACAGGCGTTGAGAATGGCTAGGAAGTGTTGGATGTAGGTTTTCGGTAGGTTTTTTAGGTGACAGTAGGAGATGAGGTCAAGGCCGGGTGCAGATTTGGATTTGGAATGGTTTATGACAGATTGTAGTTCAGGTAAAGCTATCGGAGGGATTGAAGGAGGGGGGAGTGTGAAATGGATTGGAAGGTGGAGTATACTAGGTTGTCAAGTGGAGAGGGATCTGGGTTTCGGAAAATGGACTCCAAAACATCTGAAAATATAGTTGCCTTGTCTTTGTCAGAGTATGCTAGTTTACCCTGGTAAGAGAGCGGGGCAGGAGGAGTAGTCCTCTTTCTGAGAGATCTAGCAAGTGGCCAGACGGAGTTATCCTTGTGCGAAAGGCTGGAAATCTTTTTGTCCCATAATAGGTTTTTATGTTTCCTTAGCTGGGAGGTAACCAGGTTTCTAAGGGCACGGTATTTGCGGCCATCGATAGGGTGGTGAGTACGTTGCCAGAGCTGTCTGGCCTGGTTTCTTAATTGCATCAGCCGTATTATCGCGGCTGGAAGGGCAGGACCGGTGAGGTTTTCCGGATTTGGGCGGAGAGCTGAGGTTGCGGCGATTGAGTTGATTAAGTTTGTAAATTTGGAAATGGCAGAGTCGATCATATCTGTGTTGGATATAATTGGTAATGTAATTGAAGTGGAGCTGCAGGTAGATTTGAATTTGGACCAGTTTATTTTGGAAAAACGGAAAGATGGCAAGCTGGGATTGAGCGGAATCGTAAAGGTAAGCGGGCAGTGGTCAGAAGCCGCGTTGTCGACGTTGCTGATGGTAAAACTGGGTGGAAGGGAAGTAAGGACGAGGTCTAGGATATCGGGGAGTGCTGGGTTCGGAGGGAAATGGGTTGGTAAAGCTGGTGATATTATGGCGAAGTTTTCAACCTGTTGTAGGCGGCGCAAAGAGTGCCCCCGGCTAGAATTGGTCCTGCAACCCCAGGCCGTGTGCTTGGCGTTTAAATCACCACCCAATATAGATCTGGAAGCTAGTATAGTCGAAAGGGCGTCCAGATCGTCCTTGGGGAGCTTGTAGCGACTGGGGGGGAAGTAGGCAGACCAGATGCGTACCAGACCTTCTCTGGTCATAATACTGATACCGACCAGTTCTAGTGTATTGGTTTTTGGTGGGCATAGTTGGTCGCAGGGGATATGCCTTTTTATGAGAATGGCAACACCACCCCCATGGCTATCGGGTCTATCCCGCCGGAGAACCTTGTAGTTGGGGATTGAAAAGGGTTGGTCAGGTTTAAGCTTAGTTTCCTGTAGTAGAATGACATCTGGAGAGTGGTTGGCCACAAAATGTTGCAGTTCAGGGACCTTAGGGTGGATGCTATTACCGTTCCACTGAAGGAAACTTAGGTGTTGGGGAAGGGAAGGCGGATTACAAGCCATTTAGTAGCTGAATGAGGCAGGGGATTAGGTCAGTTTTAAGGATGGCCATAAGGGAAGCATTATCGTCGCTGGTTAGGAGCTTGGAAATGATGGAAAGTAGGGACGACTTCAAATTTGTCGGGACGGGAGGAACAGGATTTAGGTTTTGACTTGAGTTAAGTTCAGATTGGGTTGGTGCGGGTGTGGTAGAGGTTGAGGTGGTCTGGTTTGGAACAGGGCGGTCAATCGGTGCAAAGGGGTTGGGACGAGTTTGCCATGCGTTTTGAAGGGGTGGAAATGAAGCTTGTGAAACGGAATTTGGCGGGGTGGGTAGAGAGAGGTAGAGAGCCGGGTATTTATACATGTTGCGTGGGTCAGGTGTGGCCTGATTGGTCGGATGAGTTTCTTCGGCCCGCTCCGGTCAATCGGCCTTGTTTCCGTGTGTTTCTCATCTTTTTTAGTATCGGCTTCCAAATATTACTTATCTGGAAGCCGGTGTCTCGGTTTAAGTTGTTCTCACGTTAAGGGCTCTCACGTATGGCTTGGCAAGGTACCTGACAGGCGTCTTGGCACCCTTGGTTGGATCTTGCGAACACCACATCAAGAACTCCGCTGAATTCGTGCAGACGCTGAAGAATATTCACCTAGAAGACCGAGACATCTTAGTGAGCTTCGACGTTGTGTCACTATTTACCAAAGTACCGGTCAAGGACACCTTGCTACTCCTTCAAGCACAATTTGATCAGCAGACTGTCGAACTCTTCCGCCATGTCCTCACCTCGACGTACTTCCTCTACAATGGGAAATTCTACGAGCAGGTGGAGGGGGTCCCCATGGGTTCTCCTCTCTCCCCAGCCATCGCCAACTTTTACATGGAGGACTTTGAGGAGAGAGCACTAAGAACCGCTCCATTACGACCGAAACACTTTTTTCGATACGTGGACGACACCTTCGTCGTTTGGCCACATGGACCGGAGACCCTCCACGAGTTCCTCGGCCACATGAACGGCATACATCCTAGTATCCAGTTCACCATGGAAATGGAAGAAAACAGACAGCTACCATTCCTCGATATTCTCATTGAAAGAAGGGAGGACGGCAGCCTGGGTCACAAAGTATACAGGAAGCCAACCCACACCGACCTGTATCTCAACGGTAGCAGTCATCACCATCCGGCACAAAAAAGGGGGGTTCTATCCACACTCATACACCGGGCAAGTGCAGTCTCCGACAAAGGAAACCTTGAAGCGGAACTACAACATCTGAGGAAGACCTTCCGGCAAAATAATTACAAGCCTCGGGAAATCGATTTGGCCCTTAAAAGGGCCTTCGCGGGACCTAAGGGTAGGAGAGAGGAGGAAGAAAAGCCAATCGCCAGAGCATGCATCCCGTTCACATCTTCAGTATCACACAAGATATCAAGAATACTGAAAAAACACAAGGTGGAAACGATTCACAAACCACAAGGGAAGCTAAAATCTTTCCTTGTCACGGCCAAAGACAAACGCGGAATGAAGTCATCGGGAGTCTACCGAATTCCCTGCGAGTGCGGCAAAGTTTACATCGGGGAGACGGGCCGCACAATTAAAAAACGCCTAAAAGAACACCAGAGATGCATACGACTCCACTACCTGGAAAAGTCGGCAGTCGCCGAACACAGTATCACCCATGACCATAGAATCGACTTTGAAGCCACAAAGAGGCTATGTCATGCCAACGGTTATTGGGACCGCGTGGTAAAAGAAGGAATAGAGATCCGACTGGAGAAAAACAACTTAAACCGAGACACCGGCTTCCAGATAAGTAATATTTGGAAGCCGATACTAAAAAAGATGAGAAACACACGGGAACAAGGCCGATTGACCGGAGCGGGCCGAAGAAACTCATCCGACCAATCAGGCCACACCTGACCCACGCAACATGTATAAATACCTGGCAATTTCCTTGCTCTACACTTCAACCCTGAAGACGATGGCAGAGTCAGCCATCGAAACGTCGGTACTCCGAAACCTGACCCGGTTGGAAACCCGAGAAAAATTCCTGAACATCTATGACTACTATTTGTTTGCGGTTTGACAAGAAGTCTCTAATCCAATTAATTATTTTCTCATTGATCCCATAGTATTTAAGTTTATGTAACAATTTATTGTGTGGGACTTTGTCGAAGGCTTTTTTGAAATCCAGGAATACTGCATCGACTTGTGTGTTGTTTTCTCCCGATCTAAGTATATCGTGAATGAAGAGACCAAGTTGTGTTTCGCAAGATCTGCTTTTCCTAAATCCCTGCTGGTTGTGGATTAGTATTTTCCTACTATAAAGAAATCTCATAATGTTAGTGACAATAATGTGTTCCAATATTTTACAAGAGATCGATGTTAAAGAAATGGGTCGGTAATGGGTTGGTTTATCCCTATCGCCGCCTTTATAGATTTTCCGCCGTTAAAGATTTTCTTTCGGAGCGGGAACAGAGGGTAGTCCTTGATGGCGCTAGTTCCGACAGCGTTCGAGTCACGTCGGGGGTACCTCAGGGAAGTGTGATCGGGCCGTTGCTTTTCTTGATTTTTGTTAACGATTTGAACCGCGAAGTGAAAAGTAAAATTAGGATGTTCGCGGATGACACGGTGATCTATCGGGAGATATCTGGGGATGAGGATCGTTTTATTCTAGAGCAGGATTTAGATTGCATTACTAAATGGTGCTCTAACTGGGGATTGACTCTAAATTATAATAAATGTTCAGTGGTAAATTTCTTTAAAAGATCAACGGGATTTGCTTACAAATTAGCTGGAGGTGACCTAGCAGTAGTTGATACGGTAAAATACCTAGGTGTCACATTCACAAAAGACTTAACTTGGGGGACTCACATACGTAAAGTCTGCGGTCAAGCATATAAAAAATTGGGATTCATTCGACGCGTTGTCGGAAAAAGTGACTCGAAGGTCAAGGAACGTTGTTACCACGCTCTTGTAAGGCCTCATTTAGAATACGCATGCAGCGTGTGGGATCCGAGTGAAAAAGGTCTCATTCGGGAAATTGAGAAGGTTCAACGCCGGGCAGCCCGTTTTGTAAAAAATTCCTACGATAAATCGCAAAGCGTCACCGAAATGCTCATGGATTTGGGGTGGGAATCATTGGCTGAAAGACGATTCAATGCAAGATTGAAATTATTAAATAAATTTAGATCCGCATGTTTCAGCACCGAGGTCTCGCAAATTATTCGTACTCCTACATACATTGGTCACTCGGATCATGCATATAAAATTCGGGAAATAGATGCCAGAACTAGCCGACTCAAGGACTCCTTCTTCCCACGGACAATACGGGATAGCAACTGCAGGGTTATAGATAGAAAAAATTCCACTTGCCACCCTCAGCGTCTAAAAAATAATTAGTTGTATTTAAATGCATGCTCTTCCACTAACCTTATGTGTTTTGCTATAATAACCCATTCTTTCCGAATGACCACATTCATGTTCTGTTCATCTGTTTTTAAGTTTCCCTTTCAATCCCTCGTCCCTCTCCGCGGGGGCAAATTCCTGCTACCTGCAACGTTGGGTCGCATTCCCTGCCTTTTAGAGGCTCTTTGGGGGTAGAGTGTTTCGTGGTGCATTTTCATGTGGTGTTTCAATTTCTTGCTTGTTGTGTCCTGGCTTCCGTGTTGTAGGATGGCTTTCGTGCTGCATCATGGCGTGCAGTTTTTTAGTTGTTTTGCGGTATATGTGTTTGCATGAGTATTGGATGAAGGGATTTTTGCATGAGTGTGTGCGCTGCTGTGGGTGTAATTTTCCGTGTTGTTTTTTTGCATGTGGTATTTTTCTTTTTTACGGTTGGTGACCTAACACCCCCCGCCACACGCCCTTGCGTCGGCTTGCGGGGTATTATGTAGATGTAGATGTATAGATGGGAGTTATATGGGCTAGCTTCCAGTCGCGAGGCACTGAGCCTTCTTCTATCGATTTTAGAAAAACAATATGTAAAAATGGGGCAATGTCGTCAGCTAATTCCTTTAATATTCTAGCAGGTATTTCTTCCGGACCAGGTGCCTTGTGTGCTTTGATACTACGGAGCAGATGAACTATTCCCTGCTTGGTCAGTGTAAGATCGCTCATGTGTTCCCCGGGTGGGTGTGGAGGATCGTTTGGTGCGTTTGTGTTTTTGTTGTAGACGCTCTGGAAAAAATGGTTTAAAATATTTGCCTTTTTCACGCTATCTGTAATGATTTCTCCATTTTCCGTCTTCAAAGAGTGAACAGTGGGACGTTTACCCTGTATTTCCCTAACATAGGACCAGAATGACTTTGGATTTTCCTCAAGATATTCGCTTAGCATTTTAGATTTAAAAGAGTGTAGTGCTGTGCGCATAATACTTTTCGTCTTACTACGACATTCTTTTAGTTGCTGTTTGGTTGTATTCATATAAATTATATCGTCACTTTTTAAATTCTTTTTAAAATTTGACTGTAGCTTTCTTTGCCTTCTTAATGCCGATCTGACTTCCCCGTTGTACCATCTAGGTTCCTTACTGTCGCATTTGAGTTTGGACGGGATGTACGTCTTTATTCCTTTGCGTAAAATATTTAAGAAATAATTCCAAGTGTTCTCTGTATTTGTTGTCAGTGTTTTTGTCTTGTATTCCGGTAATTTTATCTTTAAATATTCTCTTAGTCCGTTAAAATTTGCCTTGTTGTATAGGTATATTTTACGCTTTTCTTTGTTTATTTTGACGAACTTCGTTTTTAACTCTACAAGAATAGCCTTATGGTCACTGATTCCGTCTATTATTTCAATGTTAGTAATGATTTCGGGCATAGAAGTCGCAAAGATGTCTAGTATGCTTTGGCCCCGTGTTGGTGATTTAACAATTTGTTCTAAGGAGTGTTTTGTGAATATATGAAGGAGTTCTTGGCATGAATCTCTGTTTTTGGCAGATTTTCCTACGCAGTAGTTGTCCCAGTCAATTGACGGTAGATTTGTGTCCCCAGCGATTATGGTAATACTGTTGCTTTGTCTGCTGCTGATAGTGGATATTTGTTCGTCGAGCTTGTGTAGGACATCTGTGTTAGAATCTGGGGGTCTATAAAATGAACACACGTATAGGCTTCTGCCGTTGTAGTCCTTAATGTTGCACCAAACGCTTTCTATGTCATCTACGTCGCATTCATATCGTTGGCTACTAAGATGTGACTTTACTGCAATAAATACTCCCCCACCCAACCTATTTGGTCTGTCCCTTCTGTAAATTGTGAAACCGTTTGGAAAAACCTCATTGTTTGCTATATCTCCCGTGAGCCAACTTTCTGTTCCAACTACTATGTCTGCGTTTGTACTGACAAAAATATGTTCAATATCCGATATTTTGTTTCTAATGCTACGGCAGTTTAATGTTATAATTTTAATATGGCTAATAACTTCTTGTTTTTCGGTTTTATGTACGCTAACAAAACTGTTTTGAGACGATTCGTGGTGAACAGAGACAAAAGAATTACATTCACTTGCATTGCTATCTGTTATGTATGTAGAGGCACCAATTTTATTAAATTTACGTGAGTTATATGTTGTTTTAACGTAAGTGTTTGTTTGTTCAATTTTTTTGGGGATATGAGAGGCATTACCTGAACTGAATTGACAAAAAGCGCTGGATTTTACTTTATTTTTCCCAATATATGACCTACGCTCTTGCCTACCAGCTATGCTAAACCCTCGAAACGTGTTCGTGTAACCTACGCGCTACCAACTGCGATGCCTCGGCAGTATAATGGACCCCGGAGCGATTAAGGGGTACCCGACACGATGAGAGGACGGGCCTCAGATCAACGAAGTCCGCTCCGATTCCCCGGCAAAATCCCAGCAATCTCTGATTTAAACCCTCAATGCGGCTCCAAACGAGCCTTCCGCGGTCTACACGCGGCACAATACTACATATACTTAATTTAATTGGGACCTTCAACTCTGCCTCGACTCGTTTCACCTCCGAGTGCATCTCCTTAAAGGAGCGCAGGATCTCTTCAGATCCACGTTCCGAGGCGTCGTTAGTCCCGACATGAGCCACAATGCGTAGCTTGGAGCAGCCCGTATTACTGACGGCCGCCTTCACCGCCAGCGTCGCCTGGGGTACCCCGCCGCCTGGTATACACCAGGACGACAAGAATCCAACACCTCCCTCCTGTTGGACTCTGCGGCGCAGCGGATTCATTATACGCCGGACATTTGAACTACCTAATATAACGGTTCCCTCCCTCCCCGACCGCTGATGCCTTACCCTAGGCAGTGCCCTCGGAGTAGGGATAGGGGCTGCAGGTACGGTGGTGCTGTCATCCGACAGCACCTGGTACCTGTTGGAGACGGGGATGGTATCTGCCTCCGCAGAGTCCAATCCTCGCCGCAGCGTTACCTTCCCCTTGCCCCGAGAGACGACCCTCCAATCGTCCGACCTACGGACGTGAGACACTCCCTCGTTGAGAGATGGGACACGGGGTAGGTCTCTAATCGCCCAGCCACGTGTTGCATTCGGACGAATCCGTGCACCCCTATGGGCGTGGCGGGTTTTCGTATTCCTACCCTGAGCACCATCTCTCCCGAGGGGAGCCCTCCGGCCGGCGATCTCCGATCGAAGCTCCCGCACCATTCTCTCCAGCATGACGATACGGGCCCTTAAAGCCGCGCATTCGCCAGTGCCTTCGAGCATGGCAACAGGGGACCTGGATGAAGCCATCCTAATTTAACTACCGAGTTCCCAACAAAAGCTAACCTGTATGCACTATGCTAAAATTTCTAGAAGGGGTTAGCTAAATTTAGCTCAAACAATAAGTTACGATTTGGAATTGAATATGAAGCCTAAGTGGAAAAAATGATGCTTGAGTAAGGTCTGGTTTTCAGAGGACCAAAAAAAAAGATAGTAAGAAAAAGGAAAGCACTCACCGGTCACCAATCAGAGTTGAAGGACAAAAACCACCACAATCCACTAAATAAATTACTACTACCACACACTACGGTTAACAAACCACACACAAAACGAAAACTATATAAACGAAGCAACGTATACGTTGACACTACACTGCACTTCACTAAAACCAAAAGCACCAAGAATCAAGCTGGCAGGCAGGTAGTCTCAGGTGGGTCAAACCGGTTACAAGGAGCGCTCAGTAGGCAGGTCCGCTCAGGTTGAGGGCCAGAGAGAGAATGAAAGTAAATCGATGTAACATATCCAATAGTCTTGCCACCGTAATCTGCCTCTTATCCCCCAGGCTACTGGGATTCTCCCCCAGGCTACTGGGATTCTCCCCCAGGCTACTGGGATTTTGCCTCCTTGTTCTCCATCTCGCCCTTTGTTCACATTCTTAAGCATCACCATATCAGAGAATAACTTTTTTCATCAATCCTCATCAATTTTTAATTTAATAATCTTTGAACAAATAGCAATATTCCACCATATTGCGGTGATTTTGATTTTATTCCATTATTTGCATGGTGATTAGTTCTGGATAAGCATGTATTCTCGATGAAATTTGGCAATGAGTGAGCATAAAATATTAAAATTGATCGAACCTAAATATTTGGCATTTTTCACTAGCGGTGGTGCAACTAGGGGAAAATTGCACACGTTTTGATCAGCAATGTATTTAGATTCCCCAATTTACGCCTGACACTACTTTAATTGTTACTTTAATTATAAAATATATCCTGTATGCCCTAATTAATTACTATCGCAGGAAAATATTTTTTTTCTAACATATTAATAACATTTCAACTAATCACTTCGCATTGAATATTTTTTCTTAACTTGATTTACCTTTATTTCAATTCCTTTACAATTTATGTTCAAGACAGTATGAAAAATGTATACCTTTTTTCCTTTCCCGCTTATCAGTTGCTTCCATTTTATTATTCAAATTTTCGAGAAGCGAAAGACCGAAGATGCATATTCCCAACACGTATTTCAGTAACATAAGTATTAATATAATCACAATATTCATTACTAAACTACTGTAAAATAACAATGAATAAATTCCAAGTTTTTTGAAATCAGAAGTTTAGAGCTATTGAACGTAAATAGCAAAGGTGTGTTTGGTGATTTTTGTTGATAGACTGCAGCATGGATAGGCTTAATATGAGTGTGTGTGTGTATACTATACTAGTATATGTATGTATACTATACTAGTATATATATAAACACGTACTAAGCCAATCCGTGATTCCTTTCCCATCCATACCTAATGGCACAAATGACTTTAGCTGTCGGTCGTCTCCCATAAAAACTTCTACTGTGCATATGTATCTACTTGTATATAATCATTGGTCGATCAATCCTAAGGTTGTTTGACTGCAGCCCCCCATCCTACCCTATCTAATACTAATTGGCTAACTTCCAGGTATTTTTTGCAATGCACTTTATATTTTACAATACATAGAACCCTCTGTTTGCATGATTTGCTAGAAATGATGGTGATATCATGTATGTTCCTCTCGACTCTGATAAAAGTGGTTGAAATTTTATTTTTATGACGGATTTATTTTCTTTAGTTGCGTCTCATGTATGGGGTGAGACCGTCTCTTCTTGTGTTCTTCGAATCTGGTGTGGATACACCCCCTGCCCTACACCATCCCGGGTATTTTGTAAATGTACATGTAGACATAAATCAATGGACTTTGAATGAACATTTGCTTTATTTATTTTCTCTCAAAATCTAGGAGTCAAAAGTCAAATTTGATTTTAGAATAGGATGCTGAAGGGAGATCACCAGATAGACTTCGTATTACAGACTTATTAAGGTCCAGACCACTTAGAGGAGGGCTGTCGAGTAGACTTGTTACGGGGTCGTTAATAATATTCTTCTGAGCTGCGCAGGCGAGGCTCGGGGTGAGGGGGAGGGTGGAGGCCACGGGAGCGGAGATTGCCTCACCCCACAGGGAGCGGCTGCTGGGCGCAGAGGGAGGCAGAGTGGGGGGGCGGCAGAGGTGTTTGACAACGGGGGAGCGGTTGAATGGCGGAGGGGGTGTGGGAGGAGGAATCAGATGGTTGGGCGGGTGGGCATGGGAGAGGGCCTCCCTTTCTCGGCGGCCCGAGAATAAACTGTAGGGTTGGATGGGGGTGGTTGGAGATCGTGGACGCTATACAAATGGGTTAAGGATAGAGGGGTGTTGAAAAAGTAATGCATTACAAATTTCGAGGAATGAGTGTAAAAAAATTTTGACGAATGATTTATCTCAAAGAGAAGTTTCCGTTTTTTCTGACTAAGGGGAGTGGGAGAGGGATCAGGGGCCGTGGGAATGACAACGGCCCAAGAACGCAGAAATTTATGGCATAGTTTTGGCAGTGCGTTGAATGCTCCGAGTTTCCTTATTGAGTTTAATACGCATCGTTGGCTGCATGACTGAAAAGTTGGATTACTCCTTTATTGATGGGCATTCTACTCACACAAAATTTAGATTATCCTACGAGGCTGCGTGCCATAAATAAATAACGAATTGGATTAAATGCGAATTTGAGTTCCGGAAAATCCGCCTTAAAGTAATAATATCCAATATAAATCCAACATTCTTCTCGCATGACACATGTAAACATCTTAGTGCTTTGAGAGAATAGGAAAGATCTTTGAAACGTTGAATTTCGGTTAATCAAAATTTAATTCTAATGTGCTGTAATTTCTTGTATTCATATATATCTTTTTGTTGTCTCAGGCGTAACTTTATGGCATTTGCATAACATATTGAAATGAAATGAAATAATTTACTTTGTCATTCTACTCACTTTATTTTAAAACACGACCCAGGTTTCGAAATTTTGCATCCCTTCCACTCCCCACTCCTAGACCTACCACTCTTCTAAGTCAAAATATGTAATTCTCTTTTCTTCCCAGCTACATTGTAACCTTTTTACCCCTCCAACCTCCCTCTCTGACCTATCCCCTCCCTCGATCAGAAGGTATATATAGCCAGTGTGCTTCTATGAGGACCACCTGATGATGACGTTCAACATCGAAACCTGGGGGGTGTTTTTTTTAAATAAAGTGTGTGGAATTACAAAGTAAATTATTTTATTTCATTTCAATATATTCATATATGTAATTTAAAATTCATTAATTTAAGGAAAATATATGAAATTGAGAAAAACTGAATAGAATGTTATTAATTGCAATTATTGCTTTTTCTTATACACTCTATGTTCTCATTGGTCTGTCTTCCAGCCGACTCTCCTTTCTATTCTAATTTTCAAATATATATACTCGGTAAAATTAGTACTTCTATTATCCGTTGTATATAAGGTTGGGGCCCTTCCTTCCTCGACATTTCTCTCTCTCTCTGTACTTCCCACCAAAATTGTCTTAATCAAGCCATCTCGACTTAGAATAAGTCCTATTTGTCTGTTTCTCTTACACTCTTCTTCATTTTGCAACACTTTCCTCTAACTCTTTCATTTGATTAATTTGTTTTTTTTTTTGACTTTCCAGTGGATATTGAGAAATTCCCCAGAGCACTAATATTCAAAGAAATTTTGCCTCCTCTCTTCCTCAGTCCAAAACCATATAGCACAACACTCAACACACATATTAGTCTGAAGTGCCCTTGTGTATTGACTTCCACAGATACGTTAGTAATTTCTCCGGTACATAAAATATGATGATATTCGTTGTAAATAGGCCTTCCTTACTGCTAATGCTATCCCTGCTTGTCTCATCCCTTTTCTTATTCCTTTCTATCATATCTGACTTTTAGTGATACTGCTTCCCAGATCCTCTCCTTTTGGCAAACAATAATCAGTATTAAGTAGTGGCTTTATATTAGAAACGATAAAATTTCTTTTTATTTTATCTAAAGCAATATAAATTGTGGTATATAGTTGAATATGATTTTTTCAAATCATAGATATTTCACTTTTGACCTTTATAGAACGTGTGCATAAGAGAAAAAAATCACTTAAAACTTCATATGAACATTTGATATTCACTATAATTAAATAATGAAACAATTTGTTTATTTATAGTATGGATTAACCATGGTTGCGGAGTTTTTGCGAATTAATTGGACTTATGGAAGGTTTGGAAGGTTTAGAATAAATCTCAAAGCATTTTTATGAAGACCATTAATTAGTTAAATAGTTTTTATTAATGATTGCCCTCATCATCCATTGTTTCAGTGAACCCAATAACTTTTCAGTCATACTCCGCATCCTCGAATAGATTACCTACTAGATGTCCAATTATAAAATTATCACCGGTGCCCCATTATTTTCTGCCTTTTTTTTAATAGAAATGTTAGCTCTGCTAGCGCATTAATTGGCAAATCCCTATTAATTAGGAAACTTTTCATGGCAAAAAGGTAATTCAAACAAGCAGTCGAGGTGGTAGTGTTTATTCCGACTGCATGAATGGGGGACAGCTGCGTAACTACGAGAGATACAATCAAAAGTTCCCCGGGATCCCTATTCCACTTTCCCATCGCGGGGGGCGCGATTTAAAAGCGCGGCCACTGACCGACCGGTCAGCCGGTCGGAATGACCCCGACGCTCAACATTCTTCCCTTCCGTCGGAACGTGTTTCGGGGAGCACACCGAGCCGAACAGGAGGATGAGGGGGAAACGTCGAAACAGCCACCTGTCGGGCGAAATAAAACCTACCGGAAAGCCGCCCACACCGCATGCCCTCCCCCCCTACCATAGCCTCCCTCCCGCCCCCTTCACTTCACCTCCGGCCCGTCCTGACAGTTGGTTCTCTCCGCCGCCGTTCCCCACGGAGGGGTGGAATTAACTTGGGCGGGGTGGGGGTAAGGGGAGGTGATGCTGGATTGGTCAGCACCCTCTTAGTCCACCCGCAAGATAGCTATCGTAAGCCGCATTCATCGAGGCTTACACGAGAAATCATCCCTCTTGCGTTGGCACAAGGGAGTACGTGACCATCGTTTCAAAGTGATATTGGCCGCATTTCTCCACGAAATCCTAAAATTCAAAAAGTAACAATATCTCCCGAGGGGATACACTCTTAATTCAGTAATACTTCCGGTATAGTCGAGGTGTAGGCTGAGAAAAACAATGAAGAGTTTTATACATCAAAGCGATGTGACGTACTAGTATTTGGTTTTAGGGCACGTTGCTACGAATTTATCTAGGAATATTACCAGTTTATGGTCACAGAATAATTAAAATAACCTATAACAGCAACTTAGTTCTTGTATACAGGGTCGCACCCAAAAGTGGTAGGACTGATTTTCTCTGGCGTGAACGGAGCGGTGGAGGGGGGTCTGCCTGGCAGGGTAAGGTGGAGGGGACTCTTAGCAACAGACCGACACCAATCTCAGTCGCCTGCGGGCTGTCGTTGAGTGAGGACACCGTTTTTAGTGAAGCAAGTTTTTTGTCCGCGTCGAAAAACAAAATGAATCTGAATTTAGAGCAACGTTATTCCGTGAAGTTTTGTGCGAAACTCGGACAGACGGCTACTGAGACCCTCGATATGATCAAGCAGGCTTATGGGGACACTGCCTTAAGCCGTTCCACGGTATTTGAGTGACAAAAGTTGTTTAAAGAGGGTAGGGAGCTCGTTGAAGACGACCATCGCTCCGGACGGCCGTCGACGGCAATAACCGACACGAACGTGGACAGAGTGAGGGCACTGCTGAACACAGACCGACGCTTAACCAGAGAAGAAATTGCAGACCAGTTGGGTCTGTCTGCATCCAACGTCCAACGCATTATTTCACAGGATTTGGCCATGCGCAAGGTGTGCGCCAAGATGGTGCCGAAAATTCTGCCATGGTGCGCTCGTCGTCAGACAGCTCCTGGCCAAATACGGCGTTGCCACGTTGCCGCACCCGCCCTATTCTCCCGATCTGGCACCACCGGACTTCTTCTTCTTCCCCCTGATGAAAAGACAGCTCAAGGGACGACGTTTTGACTCGATAAAGGCCGTTCAAGAGGCTTCGACGAGGGTCATCAACGGCATCCCCAAAGAAAATCTCCAGCGGGCGCACGGGGAATGGGAGCAACGTTATACTAAGTGTGTAGCAGCTCAAGGAGCATACTTTGAAGATTATTAAGTCGATGTAAGTTTATCGTCAATAAAAGTCTTGTAAAAAAATCAGTCCTACCACTTTTGGGTGCGACCCTGTATAAATAAATATCCAACACTATTGATTTTATTTAATAATTCTTTTCATTTATTCCTAATATCTTTCTTTAATCTATGAATTCTCCTCTAGAAATACACCGGAAATTTTATTTCGATATTTATTCTAAAATTTGAGGTAGTAAAATACCCTGCGTCATATGAATTTCAGGTTAACACGTCTATAATTGATATAAAAATATCTTTTGACGGTTACAATTTATCAATTCTTAAGTAAATTGGACGGAAAGAAAATCAGTAAATATTAGACATGAAGGGGAAGGAGATTGGACTGTTGGGATATAATCAAATGAGGCAGGAGAGGTAGATACAGCTAATTTTGATTTGCAATGGATTTTTGAAGACTGTCAAATAAGAAAGAACGTTAGAGGGGTGAGGTAGGGGAAATAAAAGGATAGTTATATTGAGCGGAATGAATAGAGATAGAGTGTGCGAGGAATCTAAGGATTTATTGCGGTGTAGAGAGTCATGCTGTCTTGTTAGGCGACACTGATAAATGCACCAGTGTTTTCTATTCAAATCCAAAATCTACTCAAAATAGTAGACCACCAACTAATAAAAATTGAAACTTACCTTAATTTAATTTCATTCAATTTGTATTTTCGCGAATGACCTATAAATGCAGAAAACCCCAAAATTCATAATTTATGAACTACCTCCTAATTTTTATCCCCATAAAACATTTCTCCTAACTTTCGATTTCCACGTAGTGGTGGCGAGCGGATTCGAAGAAAGGTATTGGGATGCTTGGTACTTTACAATTTTGCATATCTTATTTGTATTAATTGATTTTTATAACTATATATTTATTAAACACTAAAAGATGAAGATCGTATAATCTCTTTTTGAACAATTAAAAAATCGTAATTGAAACATTTTTCACCGTTCATAATAATGGTCAGATATATTTTGAATCCCACCTATAAAAATAACTTAATTAGTAAGGCTCGATTGAACGATTAATTTACATGACACTGGAATGCATTATTGTCTGTAAATTTGATAATGAAAGTATATAGTAATCCGAGGATTAAGAGACAGTATTTGATTAATTCAAATTATCTGGTGAGTAAGTGCTTTCAACCAGAAAACGTTGGGTTGAAAGCATAGTAAATGAGAAATCAAGAGTCCAAAATATCCTTAGCTTATCTGACTGACGGCACCTCAAGTAAAATTTCCATCGACGTTTATGATTCACAAAAGAATCCGAGAAATGGTAATTAAAATGTGGTCTCAGAAATGGATCACACGCCTCCTCGACTTAAGTTTCATCACGCCACGAGGGGGGGAGGGGCGTTAGGGGGTGGGTGGGGTGGATGGTGGGGGGGTGGAGGGTGGGGGGGGTGTTTTTCTCCGCGGTTGTTCCTGCATGTGCGTGCGAGCAAGAAGATCTAACCCTACTGGAAGGATTTCTCCCAGCTCTGTTTTGGGAGGGAGCTGGGATGGGAGGAGGAGAAGGGGGTGTCCTGGTAGAAGGGGGGGGAGGGAGGATAGGGGGCGGGGCGTGGGGTGGGAGGAGACGGGCTTTTAGACTGAGTGTTGGGGAACAGGGAAAACTGGAGTCTGCTTCGGGAGAGGAAAGTTGTTAATTAGCCAGTCTGGTGCAAGCCTCCGCTTGATAAAACTTTTGATTTTTTTCCATATCTCTCGCCACTCGAACCCTCTTTCCATCTCACTCATTTTTCGTCTCCCCCTTCTTTCCTTAACGTCTATCAAAACTCTCTTTCCCTCTCACGCGAAAAAGTTCTTTAAAAATTCTCTTCCATGCCCTCATTAATCGTCGATGCTTCATGTACCTGTATATTTGAAAATATTTTTTGAAGTCTCATTTTTCTGATTCAAAAGTACATTTCCTTGAAGCTATTATGGTTAGTACATTCCCATAATTTTAAACGATCTAGCAATTTGATTGATTTTAATATATTTTTCGGATATACAAATACCGTGGCATTGGGTTCTACCTTTTTTTAATACGTTGGTTTCTTTTTCTTAATTTGTTGGCCTATCTTTCTAAATCTGATGGTGAATAGATCAAGCAGACAGAATTAAAGCTTCAAATCATTCAAATTGGGTAAATTCGCTGTCAACCTCATGACTAATCAATCGGTTAATAAGGAGCACCTTTCCATTGAGAAATGAGAGATTTAAGGAACTTAGTTATTTTACGTTATTTAGACCCCACCTTGTATATGTTCCAAGAGTATGGAATCCTCAAGAGGTAGGTTTAGATTTGGAACTGGATCGAGTGTAACGTAGAGCAGCTGAATTTGTGACAAGTTGTTATAAAAAACTAAGCAGTATCACGACAATATTGGAAAATTAAGATACGATCCATTAGTTTACCGTAGTTTGAAATAAACGTTAAATTTCAGACAATTCACTTTACTGAGGATATAAAAGACATATTACAGATCCTTAATTAATATGGTAGAACAGATCACGTATGCAAAATCAGGGAGATATTTAAAATATCGTTTTTTTCCTCGCACTGCTAGAGATAAAAATAAATATGATCATGTACTCAGAACTCCATCGTCCTAGAATACCGCCATTATTTCCTTTATTTACTAATTTGAATGTGTATGTGTTATTATTTACTCTAAAATGGTATTCATATCAAATTTAGGACATAATATGTGCAGATAATCGCTTCGGGGGATATTTGACACGGAAAAACATACCAACTAATTATGGAATTTTTTTTTCGTTTTCATTTTTCAAGAACCTTCAGTTTCCTGGGATTTGTGAACTTGGGTCGTTTAATCATATTTCGGCGTTGGGAAACATTGGGAGGGGAATGAAACAATATCCTCTCGAAAGCCTTTATTCTTCCGTCTTAACTACGGATTGAAGAAACAAAAGCGAAGGGATTATTTTTCTTTTTCTCAAATCCAGATGAGATTATTTCTGCGGAATGTTTTACCTACATATTGTATCCATCAAAATTTTACGACGAAAAACTACTGACCGCATTGCGATTATTCCAGGCAAAATTCCAAGGAACATATGCGGCGTCTTATCAACTCAGCATCCAGTGGGAAAACAAAAGGAGATCATTATAACTCAAATATTCATAGCATTAATAATGACGGGGGTATAACGGTATTTAATATTTCTTTGAACTGCTATAACTGTTTTTAGCAGTTCATTGATGACCCTTTAAAATAATATTGCATTTCATCGGATCATCCTGAGATCAACCCCGAAAAATTCATTTTCAACATTAAAAAAATATTTGTAAGATATAATAAATTTATAATATTAATTTATCATTATTTTTTGGTAATCTACCGTTCTAAAGTCGATAATCTGTTAAAAACTCACTTTACAATCCTACTTTTCTTAGCTTCGCCAAACAAGACAATACTACAAAAAACTGTTATTCAATTCCATATCCCTCCTACTTTCCTTGATTCCGTCCAAGATCCCTCTTACTTTCATGGCCATACCTTGCTTACTTATCCAATCTATCATGGTTTTGAATAACTTATATATATTGTAAAAAACCATTAACACAGTAATCAACCCGAAGGTCGGTTAGGTAGATGATGGTAGAGTTCACCAAGTACCAAGCCCTATACGGCGTGTGAAATTCGCACACCAGGGTAGGGGGGCCAGTTCCTTTCTCTGTGCCGGTTATGGTTTCCCAGGAAGACCTGGTACACGAAAAATAATATAACTTGGGTGGAGCTGCAGGTGCCTAGAGACTTGCCCGGGAATCAAACCCGGGCCCCTCCGGTCAGTAGTCCAATGCTCTAACCCTGGATTACCGCGACCCACCTATAAATTATATCATGTAATAATTTTTCAAATAATATCTACTGAATTATTAAATATATGTTATATCTCATATGATATAAACGATTGATGGATTTGAAAACTAACATGATATACTCTACGCGTTCAGGCTTCACTTCGTGGAACTGTGTGATGCCCATATTTAAGGAGTTTTCCAAACATTTTATTTTATAGACAACGCGTTTCACGGAATTTTACCTGATAATACTTCAAGTCGTTGAAACGCGTCGTATCTTAAAATAAATTATGGAAAATTACAAACTACTTGAATATGGCATTCTTATTTAAGTACCTATTAATTTGGAATAACTTTCTCAAGCCATTTTCATTTTATAAAAAGATGTTTCTGGTGATGTTCAATGGGTTAACTGAATTGCGTGGTTTAAGTGCTTGTGCGCACTAAGGACCCCTAGGTATGTGGAGGGAGCAGTGATAATTGCTCCTGGTAGTGTCGTTACCACGACCACACAGATCGCCAATAGGAGGCAGACGAAAGGTATTCCGAGCAGCACTGTTCTTCATGAGGCGGCAGTGTGAGCATCTGACCCCAGTGGGGCAGCCATTTGAGCGAGTCTTTGTCGTTAGCTTAATCAGGTAAAATCCTTGCAAAAAGGAATCGGCAGCTGTTGCGTAAAAGAGGGCAGATAGGTAAATTGAACCAATTAGGATAAGGTGTAGAGAGATATCATTTAAAATATGTCACAGTTAGGGAAAGATTTAGGGACAGCATAATTAGTTCGCGGTTTCCAGGGAGCGAATGCGAATTTATATTATACGAGGGATGACCTAAAAGTAAGGACTGTCTGGTCATCAAAAATATATAGACTTCTTAAAAAAATATATTCTATTGTTTCAGGCTTCACTTCGTGAAAGTATTTAATATCCATACTAAAAAGAAAGAATTGTACTTTTCCACAGATTTTATTATATGGTACAACGCGTTTCACCGACACAGGCCCTTCCACCCCTCCCCGCCCCCACTCTGTCCTGAGGGTATATATTCTGGCACTGTCTGTTTAGCAAATTTGTACCTGATGATACCGCAAGTCGGTGAAACGCGTTGTGCCGTATAATAAAATCTGTGGGAAAGTACAAGTCTTTCTTTCTAGTATGGTTATTAAAAAAAAGTTTTTATTGACAGTTTCATTTTTCTAAAAACCTACTTTACTCTTCTAGATAATTAGCGTTCTCGTCTAATCACTTTTCGTGACGCCGTCCAGTTTATTTAATCCGTCAGCATAGAAGTTTTCCGCCGGGGAATTGTATTAACTGACAAGGGCGGTCTTGAGTTTCTCGTCGTCTTCAAACTATTCTCCGTCAAGGCACTGTTTCAAGTGTAAGAAGAGAAAATAGTCGCTAGGTGCAACATTTGGATTTTAGGTGGGCAATCAAAAAGTTCCCAACTGAAATCTTGAGTCTTCTCCTTGTTTCGGGTAGCGGTGTGAGGACGCGCGTTTCCATGGAGGGTGACTTACTCCGGGCGACAATTTCCCGTGCCATCGATTGTAGGTCGCACATCCTAGTTAATTGAGCGTTTAGCAGCACACATCACCTTTACTTGTTGTCCCATGTTTGATGAAATCAATCAAAAGAACACCATTTTCGTCCCAGAAAACGGTAGCCATCATTTCGAGTTAGAATGCTGCTTGAGTTTATTGAGATTTGGTGAAGTTTAATGGTGCCCAGAGTATTGGCTGTTGTTTCGTTTATGCGTTGGTGTAGTATATCCACATCTCATCACCATTTACATGAGGGAAAATTGTTTTAATTTCGGTAAGCATTGTTAGTAGCTACCTTGCACACAGTTTGTGATATCCGAGCTTTTTTAAAACAATCGTGTAAATAGTAGTTTATACAATTAGAGGAAATTTATCAGCCAGAGTACTAATCATTAGTCAGAGGATGCGATTAGCGGACATAAATAAAAAAGAAAGAAATTTTTTCCTCCAAACTTGGAAGCAGAATCTCCTATGAATGGTGTTCAATAAACAGCAAACAGAAATTAGCTGAATTTAGGTAAACGCATACCACTACGAAGCAACAAGCATACTCAAAGATCATAATCTTAAAATCAAGGAAGCCAAATAATGAAAAAAATTCAAAGTGTAAAAGATCATTCGTCTTGACTAAGATCCCATTGATCTTTTACAATTTGAAATTGTTGAATTCTATTGCGCATTAGCGGATGACTCCGTTAAAAATAAATGTTGCGGCATTTCCCACAATTTATTAGAATTTGTTAAAGGAAGCTTAACCTGAGGAAATTCGAGTGAAGGTTGTTGAAAGGATCTCTAATTCGTTGAAATAGACAATTTGAAGAAGTTCAGTTCAAATTGATGGATTTGACACCTTTCCCTTGAGGTAAACACTAAAGGTTAAGTAATGAAAGAAGGGGTGTACGTACACAAGGATGGGAAAGAGAAGAAGGTTAACAGGAGAGAGCACAAGAGCACTAAGACACAGGCCAGAGGGCAGAGTTTTTTAGATTGTAAAGAAAGTTTAAGTCTTCGGGAAACCAATCCTTGAATTGAAATACCAATGATGATACTTTATTGTCACCATTAAAAAGTGCAACTTTGTATTATTAGGTAAACGAAATTTTCTTTTCGAAGAAAAGAATATTCCTTCAGGATTCTAGATTGAGTTTTAACTTCCAATTTCGAATCATTCTTTTTACAGATAACCCTTGCAATTGACGCATGGTCGACTGAAGTGTTCCACGGAATTTTGACGGGTTTTCAGTTTAACATCAAGCGATAAAGCAGCTCATATGCGCCCAAATTAGTACTCCGTGAATGACTGAATCCACAGCCACTATTTCAAAGGACGGAAGACGTTAAGTGGAGGAAGCAATCCCTCATTGATTCCCCTAGATTAATCACGCGAAGAGGATAACTTCAAAGAAAGGAGACATTTGCATCGCGATACTCATTTTATTTGCAGCGCCGCCGAGCGGAAGCGACGAGTGGTATAGGAGTGGCACACGTATTTTGGGAGTGAATAAGATAAGACAGACATCTTTGGCCATTTCTCTACCTGTGAGTCTCCTTCCGCCCGTTTCCACGGGTGTATGTGCCGAACACATTCAGGCAGGACTCACAAACACGTGAAGGAGCCGCCACAAATCCGCAAGTTCTCCCTATTTGCATTCGCCAATTCGTTCATTGCCTCACCTCATACCACGCACACACATTTCAGCTGGCGAGACTTGGGAAAGAGGGTGAGGGCGAGGTAGTTAGGTATGGCTGCTCTTATCGCTTTTCTTGCTTGGTGTCCCTCGGTGTCTCCGCAGGCGGATAAATAGCCGTCCTAAGGCATAGCTCATGAGTTCTGCTTTGGGATGAGCCTTTTCTTCCCACAACGCGGCATTCCATCGCGCATCCTAGGAGAATACCCAAGAACCAGGGCTCCGGTTTCCACATAGTTAAACCATTCGATAGAACCCAGTCTGGTTTTTGCACCTTGCAACCAACCTCTCCCATTCCAACCCACTTAGCTCTCTTACAGTCCGCGGGGAAGACCTCTTCGTCTTCGCAATGTTCGTCGATATAACTTCGGTTATAAATTCAAACGTCTTCCCAGTCTCAAGCGAATAAGGGGCCGAAGGAAACGCCTGCGGTGGTCGTATCCTACAACTGGAGGGAGTAACATTTGCTACGTTAATGCAGTTCGGCAGAGCACTCACGAAACTTTGTCAACTGTGCGTTCGAAATATTCTATTTTCGAGAAATTCTGCAGAAAAAGAATTCCATTCTGAATTTTGATAACCTCTGGAAAATATAACATCTGTAAATAAATGGAAAAAGAATAAATGTACAGCAAAAACCATAGGACTTATTATTTGATGCGATTGTGTAATGAACGTTTTAAATTAACGAACGAGTTCAACAACTCTCTTTTGTTACTTACCGGCTGTTATGAAGCACATGTCAGGTAAATAATTAAAATTTACTGATAATTAATTGGTGCAAGTATGACTCCAAGAAATACAAGATGCGTATTATGGATTCCGGAGACGCATTCGTGGTTTTCAAACGGGCTTATTGAAATTAAAAAAGTAACTTTTTAATTCCACACATACTCTGTGAGGGAAATTACAAAGTTACTTATTTCATTTCAATATGTTGTGTGAATTCCATAAAGTTGCGCCGGAGAAAACCAAAGACGCGGGCCTTCAAAGTGAGTGTTTTTGGGTTAAAGAGTAATTATCACCAATATATGGGAATTTAAACAAGTAAATAAATCGATTACTGAAGCAGCGACTTATCTATTTTCCAAAAGGAGGGAAAGGGAACTAGAGAAAATGATAGGGAATATTTTATTTCATATAGTGAATAACATTTCTTGAATTCATACCTTGCTCACTGACTTGGGGGATTAGGTACAGATTGGGATTTTTAAAATGTGGGTTTAGAGGAGAATGGAGGAAATAAGTTGGGCGAAGAGAAAGACTTCTAACGAAGTTTTGAGAGTCAAGGAAAAAAGGAGGGGATCGTCTGGGGAAATACGGAGTATGCAGAGGCAAATATAGCCGGTGAAATGTTGGGAATCGTAACGAATAGGAAGGGAGGGAATTAGACTTTCTTACGACATTAAGGATGTAGGTAATCTGCTTGAAATCGGTAGGTTGTCTGTGATGAAGGACGTCTATGAGACCCCATATTTCTTCAAGGTGTGCAACGTACTACTCAGTTGACTGGGAAGTGAAATGTGGAATTTTCCGGAAAATTACTGGTCTCTTTGACCTAACATACTGAGAGCACGGTTTTCCTCCAATTTTGTGTTAATTTTAGACCTTTAAGGGTTCCTTATTCCACGTAAATATTCATTAGAATATAGGACTGGATGATAAAAGCTCTTATGCACCGAAAAAACATTGTCCCTGCCCATTTTTTGATTCCGGGGAATCGGTGCCGAAGATTCCTAACCGGAAAGACAGATGAACTTTTGCACGTGTTGGGACTGAAAAGCAAGTTATTCGGTGAAATTTGAAGAATGCAGATGAAGTAGATGGAGAAGATACCAAGAGGCAAAGTTTTCTTGAAGACAGAGATATAAGAGAAAATATTATGCATTTCCGTGAAAGAATATATGTAAATAAAACTTTTGGGCTGTAAAATTGCTGGCAGAGGGGTCAGAAAGGAGCAGAAAGAATAATCTTTTAGGTAAACCATGGTTTAAGGCTGGAAAAAGTTTACATGGGTAGTGCTTGGAAAGTGCCCAACACCTCTCTGTAATTAGTTAATTGTGTATAAATATGGAGTATACAGTATCGCCTCGAAAACAATATCAAAAAGTAAGCAACGTGACAAATTATCAAGAACATGGCTCTCGTACAACAACAAGGCAAACAGGCGAGAACACTCACGATGAGAGGGATTACGCGGAAAAATATGAAAAAACTTAAGCTTCCTTGACCTTTCTGCCTTTCTATAATCAGGAAAGAACTAAAGAGCATATTGATCTTGTTTGTCAGTATAATTTGACGATTTCTAGACGCCCTCCTGGTGGTGAGAAATAATTTTAGAGTACCTTGGCTAAATTAAAAGTGTTGACAAGAATTTTGCTGTTGGACACTTTCTCAGGTTTAACTATGCGGAATTTCACCATATTTCATGATATGGCAGACAAAAAAACCCTATAATTCCACAATTAAACTGATGCTGATGCAAGGCAGTGAATTAATGGTCGTGAAATATAATAAATTTGGAAATGTCGAAGTGCAGAGTTTTTTTTTCGACCATTCCTTAGAAAAAATTAGCTGCCCAGGCTTGTCTTGTAAGAAACACGCTGTTAATCTAAATGCTTGCGGGTTCCAATTCCACCTTAGTAATGGGTTAACTCTGGTACTTAGACCTTATGGGCAAATTTATGTTAAGCTACGAACCGGTTACAAGGATTCAAGAGACAGAATTGGTACCAGATGTCTGCGGAGCAAAAAATGAAATATTCTGAGCAACAGACGAAGACTGTAAGGAAATGAGGACGATATAACGTTACATTGTTGAATGCACAAAAAAGTATATTTACTTAATAATAGAAGAAGTTATATGACTAAATTGGAGCACTTGATAGGAAGTAGATGTTTTTGCACCCACTTTCACCCTTGTGGAATCATAGTTTGGATGAAAAGGTATCTCTAAAAATCAGTAATAAATATTTGTATGAATGAGCAAATGTACGGATTGAACTAAAATGTAAACTAAACTGAAGTATTCACATTTTTTTCTAGCTTAAAATATCGTTAAGAATGTTAAATCTATAATTATGACAAAGTCCGACAAATTATTTAGGCACATAGTTCAGAATTAAATTGACCCCAAAGACCAATATTTTTTGAAAATATTTTGATATTCTTTGCCTCTTGGGTTGTAGAAAACATGCACTTACGGAGATGTCCTCCTTAGTTCACTTTGAAATTTGATTGGTTGAAGTATTTTTCAAATGACTGTGCCTACGGTGGATATGGCAGTTGCATGTCGCAAAAAAGTAGTATTAACTGAAATATCATTTTACCTTTTTATAAATTATCTTTTTAAATCTTTTTCTACTTGAACTGGAGCAAAAAAACAGGCCTAATGCTTAATATTAGTAACTGATTTATGTGGACTGGTTAGAATTGAAAAATATACCTCAGCATGTTATATTAAACAGCACTGAACTTTTTCTTATCAGAAATTTAATGGAATTTTAACATAGAAAATATATATTAGCAATAATTTTAATTACAACATAACAGCAGGGAACAATAATTTCTAGTAATATGTATAAAATTCGCTTTCATTCGATGCTTACAAATTAGGATTGGGTTAAAATCAGAGTCAGTGACCTTCGAGTAGTACTTTCAAAAATATCATGTGACATCTTTACTTTGTTCATAGCGTATTCTATATTTATTTATTTATTTTTATGTATTTAATGTCTTTTAATAGGGCGAGATTGAGACTTTTAGTCCCATCTTTCACATTACCTCTTAGAATAACTTTAAAGAGAATTAAAATTACAAACACCCAAGCCCTAGATTAAGGAAAACCACCTAGGTGGGAATCAAACCCGCGGTCTCTGGGTTTACAGGCAACCACTTTACTCCGCCACCACCGGGGCCCGCAACGCATTCAGTATTTAACACACTTAATACTGAACACATTTAAATTAAACACATTTAATAAGTAAATTATTGAAAGCATTGTTTTTGGAATATCCCAAAGCTATTCGGATACCTAACAATCTTGCAAATCCGTCATAGTTAGCAATCCTCAGCATTGTATTTAATTCCTTGGCTGACTGGTAAATTTGATTTCATCAAAAGCAAGCATAACTGATTTCATAAATACCCCACTCACTTTCATTCCTATCTCCAGTTCTTTTTATGCCTTTTTAATCATTTCCTCCGCATATACATTAACCAGAACTGGTGATAATGGTCACCCCTGTCCTACTCCTCTACCTAGCAATGCCCATCCCGAATATTCGTCCCCTAACAGCACATGAGCAGTCTGTAACGTGCACATATTGCGATGATAACTCGCCTAGCACTCCTGTCCTGCCCTATTTTATGCAACACATTATTTAATTCTAGCTAACTCACTTTATCAAAAGCCTTCTCAATATTTACGAAAATGAAAAATACGTCTTTATCGCATTTTATGTTCCTTTCGATTAGTGGCATCATTACTGCACTGGCCTCTCCTCTTCCTGAACCAAACCTAAATATCGCCTGATCAATTTTCCTACTCTCAAACCGCTTCATGATAATCCTGAGGACCACAAAATCTACGTGCTAAATGAAACTTATTGCTCTGTAGTCCTCACATGTTCATAGTCTTTCCCTTTTTTTAGGAGAAAAACTCTCAATGATCTGAGGAAATATTCCGATTCCTTTCTCATGAATGCCACGAATTAGTATATACTCTATTTTCTGCGTTTTCCTTAATCTTTCCGTAGTTCTGTAGGAATGGTGTCCACCCGCAAGTCATTAATTCATTTCAATACCCTCTCTATCTCACCATCGAGTATGAGATCGAGTATAACATGAACCCACTCCCCCCAAATTTTATGCGGTTTACTCAAACTTCACAAACAAGACGTACCAATCAGACCTGTGGTAGCCAGTATGAGTGCACCGGCGCATAAATTATCCCATAATCTAAATTCAGTCTTTCGCCAATTCTCTGATTTTAAACCAAATTTCAGTATAAAAAATTCACTTTCTTTAAAGGAACAGCTCCAAAACGTTAACTTACCCCCGAACGCCAAGTTAGTTTCATTTGATGTCCAAAATCTTTTCCCCTCCATCCCGAAACAAGGGGCATCTTACGCCCACGACATCCTTTCCAATGCTAATGCAGACGGCTCGATAAACACCGAGATATGTAAGCTACTCCAACTTTGTGTTGACCAAACCTATTTTTTGTTAAATGGAGGGTATTACAAGCAAAAGAAAAGTTTAGCTATCGGCTCACCACTCTCCCCAATTTTGGCCGAAATTTTCATGGATAGATTAGAAGAAAAAAATTCAATTCTGAAGAAAATCTTTTGGACAATATTCGATATTGGTTCAGATATGTCGATGACATCTTATGCTGTTGGACAGGGAGCAATAGACAATTGGAAAAGTTCTTTCAATACCTAAACACAGTGCATAATTCTTTAAAGTTCACCATGGAGCCAGGAGTCGATGGGAGAATAAATTTTCTTGACCTGACCATCGACTTTCGAGAGAGTAAACACGTGTTTGGGATCTACAGAAAACACTTTTATACTGACTTGGTGATTCCCGCAGATTCATACCACCCCATTTCCTATAAATTAGCCAGCTTCCACTCCATGATAAATAGGTTGATCAAAATCCCCATGCCTAAAGCACATTATGACCACGAACTAAATATAATTAAACGTGTCGCCGTCAATAATGGTTACAAGGAGGTTTTGATCAACTCCTTACTCCGGAGGAAAAGGACCAAGCTTGTCACTAACATAACAACCTCCCTACAAATGGAATGGACCACGGAAACCCGAAAATGGTGCAAAACCCCCTTTATCAACAACTCATCGTACCAGTTAGCGGGGATCGAGATGGTGAGGGGGCTAACGTACTGGCTTCCCACCCTAAGGGCGCGGGTTCAAATCCCGGCGGTGTTGAATATTTTTCAGAGGTATCTCGATCCCTACTTGAGGTGCTTTGTGGAGGGCACTTTTAGTGAGTACGCCGTCCGTCGGATGGGACGTTAAGCTGCGGACCTCTTGGCGCCTTTCGTAAAGAGTAGGCTAACGCCGGGACGCTGGGTTTCTCTCCACCCTTCATCCTTTCCTGTCATCTACATCTACATCTACATAATACCCCGCAAGCCGCCGCAAGGGCGTGTGGCGGGGGGTGTTAGGTCACCAACCGTAAAAAGGAAAAATACCACATGCAAAAAAACAACACGGAAAATTACACCCACAGCAGCGCACACACTCATGCAAAAATCCCTTCATCCAATACTCATGCAAACACATATACCGCAAAACAACTAAAAAACTGCACGCCATGATGCAGCACGAAAGCCATCCTACAACACGGAAGCCAGGACACAACAAGCAAGAAATTGAAACACCACATGAAAATGCACCACGAAACACTCTACCCCCAAAGAGCCTCTAAAAGGCAGGGAATGCGACCCAACGTTGCAGGTAGCAGGAATTTGCCCCCGCGGAGAGGGACGAGGGATTGAAAGGGAAACTTAAAAACAGATGAACAGAACATGAATGTGGTCATTCGGAAAGAATGGGTTATTATAGCAAAACACATAAGGTTAGTGGAAGAGCATGCATTTAAATACAACTAATTATTTTTTAGACGCTGAGGGTGGCAAGTGGAATTTTTTCTATCTATAACCCTGCAGTTGCTATCCCGTATTGTCCGTGGGAAGAAGGAGTCCTTGAGTCGGCTAGTTCTGGCATCTATTTCCCGAATTTTATATGCATGATCCGAGTGACCAATGTATGTAGGAGTACGAATAATTTGCGAGACCTCGGTGCTGAAACATGCGGATCTAAATTTATTTAATAATTTCAATCTTGCATTGAATCGTCTTTCAGCCAATGATTCCCACCCCAAATCCATGAGCATTTCGGTGACGCTTTGCGATTTATCGTAGGAATTTTTTACAAAACGGGCTGCCCGGCGTTGAACCTTCTCAATTTCCCGAATGAGACCTTTTTCACTCGGATCCCACACGCTGCATGCGTATTCTAAATGAGGCCTTACAAGAGCGTGGTAACAACGTTCCTTGACCTTCGAGTCACTTTTTCCGACAACGCGTCGAATGAATCCCAATTTTTTATATGCTTGACCGCAGACTTTACGTATGTGAGTCCCCCAAGTTAAGTCTTTTGTGAATGTGACACCTAGGTATTTTACCGTATCAACTACTGCTAGGTCACCTCCAGCTAATTTGTAAGCAAATCCCGTTGATCTTTTAAAGAAATTTACCACTGAACATTTATTATAATTTAGAGTCAATCCCCAGTTAGAGCACCATTTAGTAATGCAATCTAAATCCTGCTCTAGAATAAAACGATCCTCATCCCCAGATATCTCCCGATAGATCACCGTGTCATCCGCGAACATCCTAATTTTACTTTTCACTTCGCGGTTCAAATCGTTAACAAAAATCAAGAAAAGCAACGGCCCGATCACACTTCCCTGAGGTACCCCCGACGTGACTCGAACGCTGTCGGAACTAGCGCCATCAAGGACTACCCTCTGTTCCCGCTCTGAAAGAAAATCTTTAACCCAACTTATGGCGCCCTTGTTTATACCTGCGACCTTTAATTTATGAATGAGTTTACCATGTGGGACCTTATCAAATGCCTTTTGAAAATCTAAAAGATGGCATCCACTTGCCTACCTCTCTCACCCGATAAAAGTAAATCATGTGTAAATAATCCTAATTGGGTTTCGCAGGAGCGGGTTTTCCTGAATCCGTGTTGATTGTCACTTAAAAAGTTAATATTGTCAAGGTGTCTCATTATTGAACTGACAATTATGTGCTCTAAGATTTTGCAACAGATAGAAGTGAGAGATATAGGTCTGTAATTACTGGGATCCTCCCTGTCACCACCTTTAAAAATAGGCGTTATTTGCGCGGTTTTCCAAATCTTAGGTACTTTGCACTCTGTGAGGGATTTTTTAAATATAAACTCAAGGTACGGGGCAATGTTTGGAGCTAAATGTTTTATCACCCTAGCTGGTATATTTTCGGGACCCGGGGATTTGTTGGGTTTAATCTCGTTAAGCAATTTTAGAATTCCTTGTTGGTCCACTGTTATTTTTTCCATGGGTGGAGTATGTATTGTTTCTTGGAGATATGCGGTGGCAACATCATTCGAGAAAACGCTTTGAAAGAATGAATTTAGGATGTTAGCTTTACCCTCACTGTCTGTATGAATTATATTGCTACAATCCCTTAAGCAAGCCACGGTTTGTTTACTCCCATTTACTTCCCTAACATATGACCAGAAAGCTTTGGGGTCAGTGTCCAAGTGCTCGCAAAGTACTTTGCGTTTAAAGTCCAGTAAAGCGCTACGTAATTGTGTTTTGGTTTCAATTTTAGAGGATCTATATGTGTCCCATAATTGTTTATTCTCAGGGGATGATGTGTTCACGCCTGCCCTCTTTACCCTAGAGTGTAGCATTCTCTGCTTTCGAAGGGCTTTTCTAACGTCTTTATTGTACCACCTGGGGTCGCGATTTGCTTTAACGTATTTTATAGGTATGAAATTTACGATTCCTTTTTGCATGATATTGACAAATTCTGTCCAAGTTTCTTCCACGTTGACATGACTTAAGCGGGTTTTGAACTCGGGTAGTGAAGAGTTTAATTGATTGGCAAAAGATTCAAATTCTGCTTTATGGTAATTATAAATTTTTCTTTTTGGTTTAACAATCATTTTTATTTCTATGTCCAAGTGGACATTAATTGCTTTATGGTCACTCAAGCCCTCATCAGTTGATACACTAATAATACGTTCAGGCGTGTTTGTAAGAAATAGATCCAATATGTTCTTTCCACGGGTGGGCATGCGTACTGCTTGATGGAGGGAGTTTCTTTGAACCAATTTTATCATGGAATTGCAAGATTCGCGATCGCGGGTCCCAGATTTAACGATATTGTTGTGCCAATCTATACCAGGGAGATTAAAGTCGCCACCAATTATGTTTATGCTGTTATTATATTTACGTGTAAAATTGTAAATTTGATCGTTGAGGGTGTGAAGTGTTTTCAAATCTGAGTCTGGAGGTCTGTAGAAAGAGCATAAATTTATGTTGGGTTGATTGGTCCGTATTAAGGTGCACCAAACACTTTCTATGTTATTATTCTCAAATGAAACTTGCCTGCTTTCAAAATGACTTTTAACTGCCACGAAAACCCCTCCTCCGTGTCTTGTATCTCTATCGTGTCGGTAAACTTTGAAATCTATTGGGAAAATTTCTTGGTCGTTTATGTCATTGCACAGCCAACTCTCTGTGCCTAATACTATATCAGCGGAATGAGTTTGGATTATGTGTTCTAGATCCGCTGATTTGTTCTTGAGGCTTCTGCAATTTATAACAAGTATAGTTAAATTATTTTGATGTTGAATACCGTCCTTATTTGCGCCTGACTGTAGTTTAGGACGCCTTTGTGGGGAAGTGCGTGTCACATGACTTTCTAAATCAATGCCAGTGTTGTCGGTGACTTTTATATTTTTATTAATAATATTATACGCGCTATCCCCAGATGTTACTGACCCACTAAGTGACCTGCCCTCTATCCTAAAAAAGGCCTACAGTGGTCGAGTATCCTATCCGCTACCTTACTCGCCGCTTCCGCCGTGTAATGGACCCCAGATCGGTTAAGGGGAGTCCTGCAAGATCGGAGGGTTGGCCTCAGGTCGACGAAGGAGGCTCCTATGTCCGAGCAGAATCTCGATAGTCTCTGGTTTATGCCTTCCACTCGGCTCCAAACCAGAGACCCGCGATCCTCCCTCGGAACGATGCTGCAGACCGTTAATCCCAGCCGAACCCCCTCGACGCCCTGGACGCGCTTCACCTCGGAGCTCAGTTCCCTAAGGGAACGGAGGACCTCCTCGGATCCACGGTCCGTGACGTCGTTGGTGCCCACATGGGCCACGACCTGCAGCCTAGAGCACTTCGTGCCTTTGACCGCCGCCTCGATTGCCTTCGTCACCTGAGGGACTCCTCCGCCTGGTATACACCAGGCGGTCACCCGTTGATCGGCGCCTACGCGGCGCGCCCTTTCCCTCAATGGAACCATTACACGACGGACATTCGAGCTACCTATTACTACAATTCCCTCCCTTCCCGTTCCCTGACGTCTTACCCTAGGCAGTGCCCTCGGAGTAGGGATAGGGGCTGCAGGTACGGTGGTGCTGTCATCCGACAGCACCTGGTACCTGCTGGAGTACCTGGTACCTGTTGGTCCCTATCCCTAATCCCTATCCCTATCCATAATGGCGCAAATAATCTTAGCTGGTCGCCTCCTCTCAAAACTACTACAACCAGTTAGCCAATGCACCCCCGAAGGACAAATTTAGAGTCCCTTTTTACACCCCCTTCAACATATCGAAACTCCTCTGCAAATACAAAGATACCATCGACAATACAAGGAAGAGTGGTGTGTATGCCATACAGTGCGAGTGTGTTGCCATACACGTGGGCCAAACGGGTCGGAATTTCTCCAGCCGAATCAAAGAATACGAGAAGCGCACGATCTTAGGCAACACCACATCAATGATCGCCAAACACTTACTCGAAACTAATCACACCTGTGATTTCAGATTAAAAGTGCTTCATGTGTCAAATAAATGCAGAAAATTAGACGCGTTTGAACAATTGGAAATTGTCCAACGAGTTAGGAAGAAAACCCCTCTTCTCAATGACATGCAATTCACTTCCTCCTCCCCCCTCCTTTCCATCAACTTTCGTCGGTAAACTTTGACCACGCGTGACACACAACCGCCTCCTTCCTTGAGTGCTTCCTACTCCCCCCCCAGTGTGTGAGTTAAGTGGGGGTATTCCACCGCCACCCTTCCAGAAGGGCCTAATCCTTGGCCTCCTAACCCAGCCCGTCTACTGGTTTCGTCCCGGCCACCGATGGTTTATTGGAGACTGCCGCCATCCACCCAATACCCGCCTTCGCACCCTAAGACTATATATACTGGGTGTTTTTTAACAAGGTCAATACGCTGTTTCCGCTATTCCTTGTAAACGTCTTCCCCCCCCCTTTCCCCTCCCCCTCCTCTCCTCCCCCCCTCGTTTCCTACCACGCCCTCTCCACCCCTTCCGGAATGTATATAAGCCTGAACACAACTTCAGTTTGTTACCTGATGATGATGTAATACATCAAAACCCGGTCGTAAAAATAAAATAAAATTTTATCAATTGGAAAAGTGCTTCGATTAGTTATTCATTATGTTCGACTTCCACCACATCACGCCTGGAGCTACTCAATTTGGCTTTATTCATATTTTCTACTTTTTTACTTTTTCTTCAATATTATGGCCATCCCTCGCTGGCTCTCTTCCCCTCCGCTGCAGATTACTCTTTTATTATGGATCCAGTAATACCCAATATCCTTCCGTTTCACTTTGCACAGCCCTAAAATCTCTTTGCTTCCTTTCCCTTTATCTCCTGCCTTATATTTGCAATTCCCTCTGTCTTCAGTACTGTCCTTACATCTGACGCTGCTGCTGTCGATTTAGCTTTACAAGGATTTCGTGAGACTACGACCACGGAAGCCTCGCTTCTCACTCTACCACGCATGACACACGGTGCGGCCGATTGGACCGAGTCCCGCAGTTGCCAGGTGTCAATGTAATAATTTGCTCTATCATCAGTTCAAGGACAAAAGTTTAGGTGATTTCCCATCGCCTCCTCACTAGTGTTTTTAACATGAGGTCATCACTCAAATGGCCGTCAAAATACAATAATAAGTGATGCATTATGCTTTTTCTTGAGCATTTTTATCGAAATTGACAGATTTTTTCTGAATCCTTAGATCTAAACTCAGTTATTAGGTCATGCGTAGACTCACTAACACATATTAACGGTGGGATATAAACAACACCAATAAAAAATTCTCATTTATTTTTCATTCGAATATTGCACCACCCTTTTTCTATTAAAGAATGCTTAAAAACCCCTAGACTTCTGCTAGCAGCATGGTGACAAGTAAAACGCACGCACGCACACACACATGTGGGTTTCTTTATCGTTAAATTCACTACGGCGCACTTTTTCATATTCAGTTGGAGAACCAACTCCAAACACCAAGTATGTTGTTGTGTTCACTAGAAAGCAGTTCAAAGTCTGTTTTAATATTTAATTCTCAGTAGATTACCTGGTCATATTTGAAAATGTTACGTTTCTGTTTGTATAAGCATTAATGATCTTTTACTAAATCCAAACTTATTGCTAATATCTCACAAAATTCCTGGAATAAACAAGGACACGAGCGTAATTTGAGGCAAATATGGGAATTCCCACATGAAATACTTAAACAAAAAATCAAGTGCTGCAGGATTATTGCTCAACGAATATAATCCCCTTCATCTAATTATTATCCATGTTTCTACGGCAAATCAATTCGCGGGCATTCTAGTCAGTTGTGGTAACTTTCTTTGGTATCGTGGCTGGCTATTTATTCAGAATTCTGACTGGATATAAATTCCCACATGATTTCTAAACGGGTCATTTCTTATCCAAAATGATAGAGTTAGTCACACGAAAATACTAGGGAAAGATCTTATGCGTGCTCTGTGGCGAAAAAGAGAGCTGCGAATCCTTTTCAAATCCCAAATTTAAAACAAAGAGGAAAGGCCGCGGAGGGGAGCCGTAACTTACTTATGGCAGCGAGATAGAAGGAGTGGTGGGTGTATATTTGTGTGACGTCAAAGGGAGAGGGAGGAGAGGGGGGTTGGAGAGGGGTGGGGGAGAATGGGGAGGGTGGGCCGACACGACTGGCCGGCGGGCGGAATGAAAGGAAGGGGCAGGAAGCGTGTATCTTGAGGAACAATGGTCGTGGGCAAACGAGGGCGATTAATCTGCGGGGCCCAATTAATCAGAGTACAGTGCGCAGACAATTGGCGACAATTCTTTCCCCCTTTTCCCGCCGCGTGGGGGAGGGCGCCCGCGCGCGACCCTTGGAAGTCGAGACGACCGATTCCCATCCCCTCCCGCACAGCGATTCCTCACCCAAAAACTTGACTTTCCCCCGAACATCTTGCCATGCACCCGAATCCGTAGAAAATGTCTTTAATCGTTGTTGGAGCAAGGCAAAAATGAAGATTCGGAAAATTATGCATTGGAAATAATTCGGATTCATATTATGCTACAATCCCTCAAAATTCTTCAAAGTACATCCCTTGTGCATCGCCACACTTTTGTCAGCGACTTTTTCACGACTCGAAGGCTTGTAGGTTGATTCTGGAAGGTCCTCAAGGGTACGCGTGCAAGCCCCTTTGACGGGCTTTGGGGTCCCATAGTGGTGTCCTTTGAGGAAGGATTTTAATTTTGTGAATAGTAAATAGTTTTTGCTCACCAAGTCGGAACTGCAAGGGGGTTGGGGAATCGTCGCGATGTCGTTGCAGAAGGTCTTTACAAGTAAACACTCGACTATGCTCTTTTTGTCGTCCGCCAGAAATGATTCGGGAGGAATTCAGAGCAGATCTTTCGCAATTGCAAATTTTCAGTGATAATGGCGTGCACTGTCATCTTATTAATGCCAATACGATATGCATTCACGCGGACACTAAACAGACGGTCTGAATTCAGTAGTTAATGAACACATGAGGAAAAAATTGTTACCGATACTTTTTATACATACTTTGAGTACGTAGCCTACTGACAAGAGATAAGTTTTGGAGGATCTCAAAGAGTTTTTACACATTATCGCGGACTTTCTCCTGCCTTAAATATTCTTCGCCTTACATTAATTTCTCATTCGGTTCTTTAAATTTAAAACAAGCTAATATTATTGCTAAGGTAAACGTAATAGTGCTAAATTAACTGCTAAGGTGCTAAATATTGCTAAATTAACACCAACATCAGTATTTTAGTATCCGAAGATTGGCTTTAGGTAGCTCTAAAAACTATTTCACTTACCCTCCTCTTACTTCGTTCGCTACTCTCTTTAAATTTTCGTTCTTTGAAGCTCTACTCGCAGTAATGCCGCAAACCCTATTGAATAACAATTATCATCCCAGCTAGTATTCCGCTGTTACGATGTTTTCAACGTAAACACATATAATGTATTTCATATTACTTTTCCTGTAGTATTTTTGTATCTATTTTTATTTGAAGTTTCTGGTGCGACATTAATAGATGCACTTCAGCACAAAAATTAGCCACTTAAGCTATCGAGGCGTCCTCTTAAACTCTGAAATTTTTGGGCTTTTAAAGGAACTAGATGCTGTGACGAAATGCCGTACATACAATGTCACAGGCATTCGTATTCGTGCGCGACGCGTAACAGTCCACGAGGTTAAAGCCAACTTTTAAACACATATAGGATCCCAGTCAAGGCGAATGATTTTTACACTCTGAAATTGTTGCATTGAAATTCACATTAGCGGATGACTCCGTTAAAAGTTGCTGTTGCGGCATCTCCCGCAGTTTCTTTGGAATTTGACAAAAATTAGAATAAGAATAGAAGTCCAACAAGGTTCTATCCCCGCGGATACAAAACGTTGCTGTCAGCAGCAGAGAATTACAGGATTATTCGTAGAAATAGGTAAGTGGCAAGGAATGTACAAACAAAGGGAAATGATAAACGCCAAATGAGCGTATAGAATATCCAAAATGGAAACTCAACATGAGATAAAAATGAATATAAACTCGCGGAAAATATTCAATTAGACGAAAGGGAATACTAAGGTAAAAGAATGTTTTTAAATAAATTATTTGGTAAATATAAAAATACCATTCTGAATATCCTTCCAATGTAACACTTCATTCTTCTTTTGTCTACTGACTCATATTTTTGCGGATATGATATTTTTACATCGCAATTCAGATGACTCCTCATGCATTTCGAATTACAGAAATTTTGTGGAAATTATCAATTACCAAAAATGAATCGTGGTATGCAGATTAGAAAAAAGCAGAAAAATGACCGTAATACACCAAAATTGAGGACTCAAATGCATTAATACCAATATAAATGACAAATCGTAAATCGGATGAGCGCACTCAAATAAATGTCTAATTATACAAAAACAAGAATAACATCCATAAGTTTTTACATTTATTTGTGGGATATAATTAATTCAGTCATATTCAAGTCACAAGAAGGTAATTTTTATGAGTATTTAAAATAAATATACTGACAAAGGAAATAATATCCTGAGCCAAATAAACTCGACGGATGCTGGATCCAGTGAACTAACAGTCACGAAATCCTCAACTCAAGACAATTTGCTCCCTCAGTGAATGCGGTTGGCACTGCAGGAAAATGAATGGTATTTATTGGCACCATACTATATTTCATGAACTATCTCCTATTGGGTACGCACCTAACACAGGGTACCTAAAAATGTAAAAACTGAAAAATGCACTGAAAAAGTAATGGTTTATGCTTTTTTGTTGGTAGTTCCAGAAAAAATCATGCGTTGTTTCATGTGAGCCGGTACAGATTATCTCTGTAGTAATCGCCTTAATATATGGAACACCAAAAATATATTTAAAATATTTACTATGCTTCTTTCAGAGAATACTGGATGGAAAATATCTGGGTCGTTGGGTGAAGTGTTGAATATGTGCTCCATCTACATCAATACCCTGCGAGCCACCAAAATGGTGCATGGCAGGGGGTGCAGCACCAGGTGGAAAGGGTAAGGTGATGAGGGGGTTAGGGGTTTTCAAATGGATGGGGAAAGGTGGGGGGAACGTGCAAAAAATATATATAAATATACTAGTATAACCATGCATAGGCGCTACCTTGTAGGTTCATACTTATTATGTCGAGCCGACTAGTGGGGGATTTCGATTAAATGAATTCTGGTCTCTTATCGTTCTTGGAAAAAATGACCATTTAAACCTGTCAGTCTTGCAGTCTATCTCTCTAATCATATATTCGTGATCCTTCCGCCCGTAATACGCTGGGGTTCGTATTATGTTCTTGATGTCATCGGAAAAGGACCCATCTTTAAATATTTTTAATAAGTTTAATCTATATTGTAAACTCCGCTGTTTAAAGGAATCCCAGCCTAAATTTTCTAGCGAAGTAGTTACGCTACTGCGTTGGTCGTAACAATTTTTGACAAATCTACTCCCCCCTCCGCTGAACTCGATCCAATTCTGAAATCAAATTTATCTCTTGAGGATTCCATATACTGGCAGCATACTCTAGGTGGGGCCTGACTAGGACAAGAAAATATCGTTCCTTCACTTTTTCGTCACATTTACCCAGCACTCTTTTTACAATTCCAATTTTTTATTAGCAGGACCGTATATTTCTGGTATGTGCTTTCCCCAGGACAAATCATGAGTAATTGTTACACCAAAGTATTTAAAGGAATCTACCCTCGGGATATATGTTTGTTTCACTTTGTAACTAAATTGGGGGGTGTTACTCTTTTCCCTAAAATGTATTACCACGCATTTTTTCAAATTTAATTCCTATTGTCATGTGTTGCACCAAGTTTGAATTGCATTTAGGTCGTTAGCTAACGCGACTCTTCAAATCCATAAATAAGTTGCTTAATTTGATTCTTACAGTAAGTCATTAAAGTTGAGTGAGGAAATTACTATCCTAATATACTTAAATGATATTATAAGGCGGATCGCATGGCTATACATCCCGGCCAAAAACAACTGGGCTTCAACACCATGAAAGAATCCAATGCCAGATAGATGGAAAGGTAAGAGTAGAACCGTAGAAAGGAGAGAAGGGTGCTGAATGAGAGGGATCTTTGAGAATGCTATAATAACGGGTAAGGATGTAGGGTGAGAAAATATCTTCCTTGGAGTACAGGCAGTTATTGGCCAAACATGTGTTTTAAAATTAAAACTTAAAGAAAATTACGCAGCGTGTTACGAGACTTCAAACGTAAAGTACACTATCAGTACTTGGGCAGTGGCTCTAAAGCTTTCTGGTCGTCTGTCAGGGAAATCTAGGGAAATGAGTAACCGTGGCATGCATGATGGATCGTAACGCTATTCGCGTGGATGGAGCGTAACGCACAGGGATATCGAGGGAAAAGCTAAAACTCTCGATACATTTTTTCCAAGTGTTTTCACGATCGATGTTGCCACCAAGGATTTCCCAGATATTCAAAATTCCGAAAAAATGGTTAATGTGACACTGGACGAACAAGGTATTATCAAATCACTATATTAGATGAAACCCAAAATATCCGCGCAGGTTCCGAAAACATTCCAACTAAGGTGTTAAAACATTAGCTCCTATAATTTCCCCATATATTGAAGTAATATTAAATAAATCCCTTGCGGAATATAAAGCTCCTCAGGATTGGAAAACCGCACATATAACGCCTATTTTTAAAATAGTGACAGCCCGGATCCCAGTAATTACCTATAATTTGTTTCTAGTCTAGTTTTGCAAAATTTTGGAAATCATTATCAGTTAGATAATGGGATATCTCAGCTGTATAAACTTCACAGTTTTAGATCAGCACGGATTAATGAAGGCCCGCTCATGCAAGATTTAATTATGATTATTTAAATATAACGCATTTTTATCGGAGGAGGTATGTATGTAAGTGGATGTATTTTTTAGATCTTAAAAGGTATTTGGCAAGGTTTTCCATGCATAATCTTTAATTAATGGAAGCCCTCCGGCGAAATGAATATGAGCGCAATAAATTGAACGAAGGACTTTCTGTCAGTGCGGGATCAGCGGGTTGTCCTTGACAGCGGTATTTCTGATAGCGTGCGAGTGGTCTCTGATATACCTCAAGGAAATATAACCATTTCACTTGCACACATGTAAACACTTTATTTTGCATACATGCATTATTAACTGATGTCCTATGTTTTGTTGGCAAATCTCTTTCCGCGTGATCGAGTAGGACTGTAACAACATTTAATGTGGGTACATGTTAAAGCACTCTCAAGGCGTTTTCGTCGTGTTTTCAAGTTCACTCTCCCCTTCCCCTTTCGTCCTTCCCCGCGGGGGTGATGGCTCACGAGGTCCGCTGCCATCAGCAGGGTGCCGCTTTTTCTTCTGGTGGCGTCAGTGGTGGGGACTTCAAGTTGCAAGGTCGTAGCTTAATTAATGCTTTCCCCTTCGTTCTTTGCAGTCCCGCATGTCTTAGAATAGGGGTGGTATATTACATAACTGTTTAATGTTCATTTCCACCATTTTCTATTAAATATAGAAGAAAAATTATCCGGTGAAAAATATTAAAACTTGTTTAAAACTAATATTCGAACCAATGTACTTTGTACTTCTGTACCTGGATGCACGTGGGTGTGGTTCCTGTCTGTAAGAACCACCTTGCACGTCCCTTTCAGGGATTTTATGCGAATATTTTCCTTTCCCTCACTCCTTAAACATCCTCGCACTCAATAACTAAATTAACTTGTTATTTTTTCACAAAAAAATTTTTTTTTGCGAAAAAATATCAAGTTCATTCATTCAGTGATCATAAATTTCCACAAAGTAGAGCCTCGAATCTACCTAAAACCCTCCCATTCCCTCATTCCTTACTCTTTCCATATGACACTTGTAATCATTGCCGCACACCTTGAATCTTTTGGTATTTGTGTACGGAAATGTAGACGAAAGGTTGCCAGGTCTTTAGTGAGTCACCGACAAGGTACCAATGCAACAATTTCAGAGTGTGAAAATCATATGCATTGACCGGGAAAAATTTCAGAGTTTAATATGACGCCTCGATAGCTTAACTGTCTAAAGCACTCGGCCGGACATCAAGGGATCCGGGTTCGTATCCAGGTCGAGGCGAATGATTTTTACACTCTGAAATTGTAGCATTGTAATACACACTTAGTGGATGAATCCATTAAAAGTTATTGTTGTAGAATCCCCCGCAGTTTCTTGGAATTTGACAAAGGTATCAGATCCCGGTGGGATACCTTTTTTAGCAATCGAACCACTTTAAAGACACTATTTAGGCCAAATACGGTATAACAACTCCATCATTCATCCCAGGTATTTCAGGATGGAATCAGTTGCCTAGGGCGAGTAGAGCAGATGAATGTTGTAAAAATTAATAATGAGACTACAAGAAACAACAATATAAGGATTAGGAACGGCTTATGGAAAAAGGATTAGGAAATATTGAGTAGAGAAGAGCTGGTTTTAGAGGGATCTCAGACAAGGAAAGGGAGACGTTAACAAAGAGCTAAGGAAAAGAACGTACGAGTTCTAATTAAACATCTATCGCCTATCTATATGATGATATTATTGGTCGAAGGGAATATGGCTCAAAGTTCATAGGTTGAAATAGTTGCAATGAACATTGATGTGAAAGAACTCTCTGTAGGAGAGAATAAATATATCGAGTACAATATCATATGTCCGATAGAAAAAATATTAATTTTAACATTTCAATCAGGAAATATGTAAAAATACATAAAGCCACTATATAGTGAAAATTAAAATATTTCTTACCGGTATTTGAACCATGCATACCGTTCACAAAACACGACAATCTCGCAGGCGTTCCAATCAACTTCCTAACTTCAAAAAGTCAACACTTGGTGCCATATTACACTAAAGGTGATTGATAGGAAGTTAGATGAAATATAACCAGCATATATATTTTTTCTTTGGCGGGGATTTAGAAAATTGATCTGAAATAGTAAGTTGAATAACTTGGATTTCAATGAATGGACATTGCAGAAAATAGAAGTTGAATGGAGTAATGGAAAATTACTCACAATACTTTACATGGTCTAACATTGCATAATTACGTGTCTCACTTAGAGAATGAAGAGGAGAGACAATGATAATTGAAACAGCAAGTCAGGATTTCCGTTATTAACTCTACTTTGAAATTCATATTACATCTACATACTACCCCGCAAGCCGCCGCAAGGGCGTGTGGCTAGGTCACCACCCGTGAAAAAGGGAATAAAAGCCCATGCAAAAACTACATATTTATGCCAACCTAAACCCACAGTGGCGTACATATTCATGCAAAAACCTTTTCCACTTTCACCCATGTAAATACATAAAACTATCAACTAACATCCTCATGCACCTTAGAATGTGGTAAAAATTTATCCACTAACGTATGCATTAGAATTGAAAAGTAAGAAGGGGAAATCCCTTTACCACATGGACATTCAACCCATGCTCTCCGCCCCCAAGGACACATGTATGGAATGTGACAATTTTGCTGCTAGCAGCGGAAGCGTCCCCCCGCCCCAGCAGAGAGAGAGACAAGGTTTGGAAAGGGAACCATGAAAACAAACAAAGCAGGGCATGCAATACTGTAAAGAGCATTACATACTTTAATGGCAGTCCCATGCAGTCATGATGGAAGGGTTTTGACAAAAAACACCTGAGATTGGTGAAAGTACATGCATTTGAGTAGAACTGACGATGTGGGTGGCGAGAGGAATTTTTTCTATCTATAATCCTGCAGTTGCTATCCCGTAATATCCTTTGGAAGGAGTTCTTAAGTCTGCTAGCCCTGGCATCTATTTCCCGAATTTTATATTCATGATCCAAGCTACCAATGCATGTTGGAGTGCGAATAATTTACGAGATCTCGGCGCTGAAACATGCTGATATTATCCATATTAGAATCAAATGTTCAAAAAGTCAGAGGAAGGCTTTGAGCTCGGAATGAAAGCAGGTGGGAAACTAATCATATCAGACTGTATGAATAATTATTAGTTAGCCAATCAGTGGATAGGAAGAGCGTCAGGGGGCGATGGGAGGAGAGTAAGCGGAGGAGGGTACTGGAAAGCGGGGGTTAAATGGAGGAAGGACTGAAAGGGATGCAAATATTGCTAATCGCGTTATAAAATAAGTGTGATGATCATGGAATGAGAATCGATCAGACGCTAACGAAGGTAATGAGGTTCTCAAGTAGTAGCAAGATTATGTTGACCGCAGGAACTGAAGTGCATAAACTAGAGCCTGTAGATGAGTTCAGCTATCTAAGGATGATTTATACGAATATGCAAAATAATAGGCATATAAGAAAAAGAAAACTGGCGTTATGAAAGAAAGCTTTCACAAAGAGGCAGGAGTAAATTACAAGGCCAAAGCTAAATATGTAAAGAACAGATTAGTGAAAACTTTGATACGGAGCTTAGTTTTGTAAGGTCCTGAAAATTGGCCGTTGGGTCGAGTGGATTAATGTTTATCAAAGGCATTCAAAACGCGGTCGTGTAGAAGAATGGAAGAAATGAAGAAGAAAAAAACGCCACCCATGGTAGCAAAAGGGGAAACGTTTTTGAGGAAATTAAAAGAAGGCACTAAAAGTGGATCCAGGAGAGGCGTGGCAAAGAAATATCTACTCTAGAAGGAAACATGCCACGTAAGATAGATGACATGAAGGAATTGTTATTGCATGGAGTGAGCTGGAATATGTGTGGTGTGAGAAATTTTTTTCAAAGCTTATTTTATGATATTTGGTATCCTACCATGAGGGTCTTACATGTGTATAAATGTTCTTCAGGGTATAACGAAAACACTAATTTTGACAGCGAGGTTACAGTAGGCAAACAAACTCCCTAAAAACATCCCCTATGGTTTACAGGTATTCATAAATTCAAGCTACCCCGAATTCACGCGCATTAACATGTATTATTTACGACGGGGCATCTGCTCAATGTGGAAAAGGAATGATCGAGCGACAAAGGGCTCAATCAGCCAATCCTCCTTCCTTATCTGTTCATCGTATTGCTCTTCGCTCATCTATCGTATTTCTTCTCTCCGTCCTTTCCTTTTCAATCCTCCCTTGTCTTTCACCACCTCGGTCTCCAAGGCGACCGATCCTGATTGGCTACGAGACCTTGTTCGACCTTGTTTGCATAGCTGGATTTATTCTCCACAGAGAGTGTGCTGGTGTTGCTTTGCCTTTCCTGCCTCAACTTGAAAGCCCTCCGCGCATGTTAAAACACGGAAAAGGAACTTTGCCCCTTTTTTTCTGGAAGTAGTTACAGGGAAAGAACATGGGAGATGGAGAGTTTCATAAGACGGAGGAGTTGGGGGAAGAAGGAGGAGGGGGGTTGGTATTCCTTTTCAGTTTTAATCAGCCTAGACAAACACAGACACACACATACACACAATGAGGCCATTCCTCGTGCTTCCAAGGGGATAGACGGTTGGGGGGTAATAATTGATGCCTGGCATTCATACATGCTGGGGCTCGGAAGGTGAGTTTTCTTGGTGTTTGTCTTCCATGCTAGCCATGGTAGTTCCAGCAGTCGGAGGAAAAAAAAGATAACGGTATAAATCCGGTAAAACTAGTACCAAACAATGGGAAAAAATCCTGAGGAATTTATTATCGAGGAAGGAATGAAGTTTGCGCCTGCGCTTCATACATCGAGGCACGTTCGAGGATTTTCTGGAATTTAATCTAGAAATTCGATAACCGCTGTTTAATTATTGCCTTCGAATAAATGTCGAAGGGAAGGTATTAATACTTGGGACTTCAAAGAGTGTACGTTTGCACACGAAGCGTAGGGAAACGGATGACTGAGATTCTCGTTTTAAAACAGAAGGGGCCAGGATTTCACCTTAATTTCTTAAGATGCCTCCCAGGGAATGAAAACCATCGATTTTCTGGTAATTTCTTTACTGAACATACCAAAAGAAGGAAATACTGGCGTTGTGAATGTAATTTCACAAGGTTGAAGTTATATTTATAGAAGGGAATTTTTTGAGAAAGAAATTTCTACAAGAAAGAAATTTTAGAAAGAAATTTCTAATATGTATATATAACACTTTTTAAAAATCTCACTGACCTGAATAATACTGTGTAACATTTAGCAGTAATGGATACAGACAAAAACACAGAAACACACAAAAAAGAGACTCACTAACTTTCGAATTTTCGGTGGTCACAAACAAATGTTCATTGACTGCCCAAGCGGGCAAGTATAAACCGTCCCGGTGAGTGAAGTCCAACCTTTACCGGTCATTGTACATAAGAAACGCATGACATTGAAGAAAAAAACATGGCTGACGTGGAAGTGTGGTTTGCGAGAAAGTGAAACTTAAAACTAGGTATAAAATATGAATTCTTAATCTAACAAGAAAGGAAAGCCGACAGGGAACGGCTTTTTACAAAGGAAAAAAAAGTACGTACTAACAGCACTAACTGCCCACCGGCACACACTGAGCATAGAGCGGTGCAAAAAGGAAGCGGAGGCGAGGGTCACCCATTTCCCACAGCGAGAAATTACACTTGGGCAAGAGGAAGCGGGTGACAGCAAGACCGTGAAGCGGATAAAAGGATACTAAAATAACTTAAGAGGACGGAGAAAGAGATCCGTCTGGCCGTGAAGCGGCTAATTACTATGAAGAAAATTTTAAATTAAAAGACATAGAAAAGCCTCATAGGCGAGTAATATCTTTAGGCAGTGTAAATGTCTGTTTCTCTCCGGGATCATAGTCCCAGATGGTTTGTAGCAGCGGATTTTCATACGGTGCGAGGCGGGATTTGAAAGACGCAACTTGTGAGCGAATAAACTCCGCGACGGACGGGAGTTTATGCGCCGCCCGCACGTCGGCCATCCTAGTGAAACGACTCACTTGGAGTAACGACCGAACAGCCTTGTTTTGGATGCAACAATTTCAGAGTGTAAAAATAATTCGCCTTGACTGGGATCCCAGTCAAGGCGAATGATTTTTACACTCTGAAATTGTTGCATTGAAATGCACATTAGCGGATGACTCAGTTAAAAGTTACTGCTGCGGCATCTCCGTGAGTTTCTTTGGAATTTGTTTTGGATGGTTTCAAGGTGACGCCAGAGCGTTTTCCGCATGGCAAACACGGGGCAAGCGTGGTCGCAGCCTACATCATCTAGGAAGAGAGCGATAGAACTCTCTAGAGGGAGTTCTATCCCTCTCTTCCTTGATGAAGGTGGCTGTGACCACCGAAAATTCGAAAGTTAGGGAGTCTCTTTTTTGTGTGATTCTGTGTTTTTGTCTGTGTTCAGTAGTGCTAAATGTTATATATATATATATATATATATATATATATATATATATATATATATAACATTTTCTTAGGAATATTTATGTATAGGAATATGTATATATATATTCCTAAGAAAACAAATATAAAAGAAATAAGAAAATAACTAATTAATATGGATTAATATTTCCGTAAATTTCCGTTAGTATAAATACTAAAGAAACCTTCATGGAAACCAATGAGGCAAATTAAAGGATTCATGCGATTGATTTTCTGTCATTCCTCGAGGAATGGCATATCGAGGGATTATTTGAATAAAGGTTGATGAAAATATCAATACCCTAATGATACCTACCCATATTAAATTTCCTGTGTGAGGATTTGAAAAAACAAATCAATTAAATATTTTCTCATATTGAAGTAGTTAGAGTACTATTATCTTAAACAGCACTCAAAATCAACCATCAAGCTGATTACGATGCTGGCGACAGACACAGCAATTAGACTCTCATTTTTGTATTACCATGACGGATCTAATTAATGCGAGTTACATTATTTATCACGTTTACACATAATTTAATATACGGAAAAATTGGTGCCACATAGAACTATTTGAACTTAACATCACTATGGATCAAGCATATACAACAGGAATAATTTAAAAAATGTTACCGAGAACGTAATGAGATATTTTAGGTAATAAATCCTGAAATTTGGCTCATAAATTCCCAAATCATTCAACATAATTCATTTTCTCCCACACCGAAATTATCACGAATCTAATGCCACACATAAAACTAATGTTTTACTTGAATTCATCCCATTTAACTTAAATTAAAACCAAAATGACATTTTCATAAAGCTGAATCTTAACAAAATAGCAACACTTAGTATAGCACTACTATTATTTGATCAACACAACGAAACTCCGTTTAGATTCAGAATCGGAACCGATTTTCTTTGGTTATGAAATAACTTCGGCAGTTCAGAACTTATTCTTCCCATAGCACATCTACTGGATTTCAACTCTGCCATGACCTCTTGAGCCAAAAGACACTCCATGATACGCGGGAAGTAGTTTTGGCATTACTTTCAAGGATATGAATCTATGCTGCTGGAATATTGTTAGTGTTTGTTGCAACATTTTACTTCTTCTACACAGTCTAGTTCATACCTAAAATTCCCGAGTTAATCCCTTTTAGGGCACATTGTGTTATTGTTTGGTGTAGAATTATTTGGGTATATCAAATGACACCATAATGCATAGATATACATTAATAAAAACAACCGGAGTGTACCAAACGCTGGACGATAGGGAAAAAATGTTTTGATAGGAAAAATGACGCCCGGACAAATGAAGTGTGAGAAATCGCTTGAGCTTCAGTGGTCCAGAACTCATCCCTTCGAATTTGTATTTCATCGTTCCTCTTTAAAAGTCCGTTATGAAGACAGGGAGGGGGAGGGAAAGGGAGGAGGAAATTCGACGCCTCTTTTTTCGGTGTCCTATTAATAATGCTTTCAATCAAAGAATAGGTGGCCCCTGGCGGCGCTGGTGCGGTGGTCCGGACGACCCCCCCCCCTTTCCCCTGGGGTGCGTGTGTGGGAGCGCCTGGCGCCTGTGTCTTAAATGGCGACGTCAGCCGCAGGTCGCGCGGGCGGCGGCGGTGATAGCCGAATGAAAGGGATGATAATGGCGAGGGGTCGTCGGAGCGTGCTGTGGGGCCGGATGAATTCGTAATGGGGGTTGGGAAATGAATGCGAATTATTATTCAGATGGTTTGGCAGGATTGCGTTATGGCGATGGCTCAATAACGAACTCCTCCTTTTTTATGATCCTCCCCTCCCCTCCTTTCCCCACTCATCCCCTTCTCAGATAGGGGGGTATTAATGAAATTACCGTGATTTCCCGGCGACGACACTCCATTTTTTTTACCTGAAAGGGTGGCTGGGAAATCACGCTTCGATCGATATTCATGACTGCTGGTTGGGTATTGAATGAAGGACCAACAAATAGGTAGTCATAGACCAACAAACAGTTATCTCTCGGCAATTTTCTGGGCATAATTATTAAAAATAGTCAGATCTTGGATGGAAGTTAACGCTGTGATGAAACGCGAGAAGGAAGTAAAATGTACTTCAAGGATTTTATCATTGATCGAAGAAAGGGTTAAATTTGTTTGTTTATATGATAAGTGGTATATTGAGAGTTATTATTACAAATAACCACATGCATTTTATCTATGGCTCAGCGCAATTGAACAATACGAGTACCGTAACCTCGGTAACCAAATGTTACTGTATTAAGTGGCTTGGAGAAAAATGCTAAAGAAAAAGTTTAACTTAGAATGACAGTCGACTTATATTTTTAAAGTGATAATTTAGTGGCAATTTGGCTTACGTAAGCAAGCATCTTCAAAATGAATTAAAACATCACCGCGGTTGAGATAAAAAGAAAAACATATTCCTTTACAAGTTGAGTATAGGTATATTTTAGAATAATACGGAATCCGTTAATCCACAAAACTCAGTCCTGATTATCCAATTTCAGGTGTCGACTAAAACTGCACCGTAATGGAAAATAAAAGTTCAATGTCATGGAAATATACCCGTCAGTCTCATCATGGTAAGTTATACGACCGGAAACAAAATGATTGATGTCAAATTAGTAATCATTCAATCTTTTCTTCACAGCAGATGGGCCTCATAAAACAGCTTGGCTGTGCCACTTCCCAAAGGATGTGTTTTCGCATTGGTAAACATTTGAAATTTATGAAGTCTAAAGGAACTCACATTTACTAGGAACTCAGATATGGCTATTTACCCGGGATCACTCAGACTAATGCGGAAGTCGCTCGATTAAATTGTTCAGCCATTGACGTGGCGGTGAGGCATCGAAGGTGAGCAGTGTCTCCCAGGGAACCAATTCTGGTCGCGCCCTCCGTCGGTCGCGCCGGGCGAGGGAAGTCGAGCAAAAAACTCGGCAAATGCATCCTGATTAGACTATTTCACAAAGCCGAGAAAAAATAAAAAAAGAAGGCACAACCAACTCCGAGGATTGTACATGCCTTTATAAAAACCCTAACCTCAGGGATGGGATACAGAAAAAAATAACCACTTCCGGGAACAACGGCAGACACGGAGATTTACCGTGAGATAATTCCTAACGAGTGTATAGTTGTCGAGACAAGAAAACAGATGGCTCTGCGGTTGCGTGCCGGCGAGGGAATGCCGGGGTGAAAATCAACTCTCCGTGGGTTTTGGGTTAGCAGGGGGAGGGGGGGGGGGTGGATTCCGGTGAGGCAAGAGGGGGGAGGAACCAGGTATGATATGAATGGATTTCGTGGCTCTATTTCGGGGCGATAAGGGTGGGAAAAGGGTGTGTTGCGAGGGAGAGAAGGGTGGGCGGGCGGGAGAGGGGTTAGGGGCGGGAGGGGAGGAAAGGTGAGAACGGGGGATGGGGGACGATGGGGGGTGGGAGCGGGGTCGGAGGAAGTCTTTCGGGGCCCCCTCCTGGTGGACTGGGGGTTGGTTCAGGAAGCTCCACGGAGGGGGGATTAGGGGGATTGGGTGGACATGTGCCCAAGGGTGGTGCGCGGAGTGGGGCTGGCAGGGGTCGGAGGAAGATGGGGAGCGTAACGCTACACCCTCGCGAAGTAATGAATGCAGCACGAAGCATGACTCGGGGGAGGCAGACGGACTGAGGCCTGCTGGGAAGGCGGCGCCGTGGGGAGTAAATACGGCGCCCCGCGAAGATATTAAAACTTCCCGGGCAGGCTCAAGTCGCGTCCGGATCCCGCGATGACCCGATCGGATTGTGAGATTGAATTATACTGTGCATTTGATACACCAAATATGCCAAACTTCAGTGGCATTAAATTGAAATGTTTGGTACCTCAACGTCTAAGTTTACATATTGCGCCGCCTCAATTGGCTAACTATGCCAGATATAATTGGTACTACTGATACGAGTCATTGGGTTGGCAGGGATTTTCATTTCCGGTACCAATTATCGAAAAATGATATAAAGTCTCGGAGGATATTTCTTGTGGGCACTATCTCTACGTATTATTTGGCTGAGAATCGAAAACCACCTTTCTTCCTTAATGTCAATGATCAGGTGCTTCCCACTTAAAGAGTTAGGGCCCGCGATTCTTCGAACACGCAAAGCCTTATTTGGGGTCAGGAATCAGGTTAGTAAATCTAACCATATATACATGAGTGAATACGCCATGTGTTAAATTTTGTAGCACAAAAATATATTGTTTCTTTTGTATCGACTGAATTTTTCATTCTCGATTTAAGTAAAACGAGGTCTGTTCAAAAAGTATCGCGAATTTTGATTTGCCGCGGGTTGCGTATATTTGATTTTCGATTTTTTTGTGGCGTTATGTTGGTATGTCTCTCACTTACGCCAAAAAGTTCGGCCATTTTTGATGTTTAGTTAAAAGCTGTATTGCTTGGACGTGTTTTGGCTTGTCTTCGATTTTTGCCTTTTCCAAAACATGGATCAAAGAATCTGCATCAATTTTTTGTGAAACACGAAACTAAGTGCGCGGACGCATTCTGAATGTTGACTGTGGCATATGGGGAGGCTACCTCAGACCGAAGCAACATTTATCGGTGATACAAAATGTTCCCAGAGGACCGAGAAGATGTGAACGATGAACAGCGTGCCGGACGCCCGAGTACGTCAACAACAGGCGAAAACATTGATGAAGTGAAGAAAATACTAGCTTCTTTTTACTCTTGAGACCAAAAAGATATTCGGGAGCGCCAAATCCTGACTGGGGTTATCACCTTGTGCTTGGTCAGGTAGTCGGTCACGAGGAAGGTGGTGTGGGATGGCGCATTGTCGTGGTGCACTTGGCAAAGATGGTACACCTTTAAAGTTAGCATAGACGACATGCCTTCGTGACACCTTGCTCTCTTTTACACAGCCTTTAGAGGACTTTCACGTAAAAATACTGACCCCTGTCTGACTCTGAAGCACTAACTCTTTATGGATAAGGTCTTTTGAGTCGAAAATGACGACGAGACGAAGACTAATTATTTTTGGGACAGGCTCTGTAAACTTCGTCGTTAAAAAGAAACGTTACGGGGTCACAATAACAGAAAAATATAATGCTAGTTTTTTCATAAAATTCTACTTAAATTTTATTTGGAATTTACTCGTCATTTCCCAGAACAATGATTATAAACGGATACTACATATTCATTGTCCATTTATACGTGGGCTATTAAAGTATGTATTAAGCATCAAGGGCGTAAGAATATGAAAGGGACAAATTGGAAGGCTTTAATTTTGACAATGTATAATGTAATACTTGGTGAACTTGACCAATGACTCATAAGAATAGCACTAAGAACAAGACATTGACACATCTTTTACTCTTCTATTTTAGATGGACTACATGAACACCTAACCCACTGCATGAGTGGGTCTGGAGTTAATTAACCGAAGCTTGCGAAGCAACGTCGTAATTTCTTGAGTACCAAAGATTCTTAGTAATATTATTTTAATGTGTACCCTCCATTAAGTGCAATAGACATGTATGTTGCTATAAAAGGTACATGGAATATTTTCAGATATATAAAATTATTTCAGATATTGCTTCAATGCCTCAACATTGTTCAAAGTACATCCCTTGAGCATCTCCACACTATTGCCAGCGGCTTTTCAACGACTCGAAGGCTCTCTGGTAGGTGGATACCGGGAGGTCCTTAAGGGTACGCGTGCAAGCTTCTTTGACGCCACTTAGGGTCCCATGGAGGTTTCCTTTGAGGGAGGAGTTCACTTTTGGGAAGAGGAAATTGTCTACTGGTGCCAAGTCGGGACTGCAAGGTAGTTGGGGAATCGTCGCGATGTCGTGGCAGAAGGTCTTTGCAAGTAAACACTCGACTGCGCTCTTTTGTTCGTCCGTCCAAAGACTTTCGGGACGAATGTAGCGCATATCTTTCGCATCACCAAATTTTCAGGGAAAATATACAATATACCATAACGCGGACACTTAACAGACGGTCTGAATTCAGTACTTAATGCACACATGTGAAAAATATTGTTGCCGATACTTTTTATACAAGCATTGTAATCCAGCACTTTGAAAGTTCACGATAAAGCTAGAAATGCCATGGGTTTAATTGCTACTGAGCTAGTGATGTCAATAATTGGTGTGCTTGACCGGGTCGAGGTGAGTCTCGGAGTGGGGTAGTGCTGTTTAGGGACTGCCTTGTTCACAGGTAAACTTGTTGGAGAGACAGAGATGAATCACAAAATTTCATTCATTTACTGATGTTTCATATTTTTCTTCTGTCAACTACTGAACAAACAAATGAGAAGGTTCTGTTCCTCTATGGTGCATTTTGCAAATGCAGCTGCCATGTTTACACTATTGTTGCACCATATTGTTGCTTACTGGCATCATACTGTTAATCGTGGGATATTGTCAATTACCAGGACAGCGGTACTCCATTTTGAAATTTTAGCGCACTTTCAAGTATTTATACTTGATTTTGAAAACAAAAATGAGATTTAGATAAGGAATCACCGTTCCCATTTCTTAATGAACTCCCATAATTTGAAGTAACCCCATATCTTAAAATTATCTCCAAGATTCATAGAAATCTCTACAAAATCGTTGGAGATGCTAATAAAAAACAATACTAGTATATTGAAAAATAAATATTTGACCGTTGCCGGTTAAAAGTCATCCAAATATTAACAGAACATCAATTAATTTTTTAAATTCAAGCCAAGTCTCATTAGCTTAGAAATTGTAACTTATACATTATATATATATATATATATATATATATATATATATATATATATATATACATATACATATACATAATACATATTCCTTCGAAGAATGAAACTTTTTCAGTGAATAATCTTAAATGGTGAAATGCGAACTAGAACAATAACTTCTTTCAATTATCCGTATGATCCAATTGAACACGGTTATATTTTTTATAATTTTTAATAGTTGCTACGTAATTAACAACAATAATAGGATCTGCCAATGGTTTACAGAGATGAATTCGGCAGAAACATTTGCGGCATACTAAAAACATCATTCGTCGCCAGAGGTAGAGGGCATTTTCCTCGGGTGGAAGGTTCTCGCAGCATGCCATCACAACTTGCCCCCGCTATATTACAATGGGCATTACCATAAGAGACAAATAGCATTAGAAAATAAGCTAATTATCTCATGTTCTAATTTAGTAATGACAATTACAAAGAATTTGTTTGTGTTGGACCTATCAATCCACAAGACCGCCCGCATGTCGTCAGTGGCGAAACACTGTTAACAGATAATAGGGAATAATTAGCATTCGACGCGAAGAGTATGATTATAAATAACCCTTGAAATCAATGTTGGCGATGCATTAAAGGTTATTAACATTTCATTGAATACCCAATTAACATTCCAACGTTTTTTTCCGTGATGTCATCCCCGGCACTGCATTAAGAGCACCTTTAAATGTATAGCCGTATATTTTTATTTTCAATCAGTTTTTATACCATGGAAGTTTTTGTTTACAGATTCTTGCTAAATTGTACACTCTGCAAGGAGTATTTAACAATTAATGCATATACTTATCGTGTGTACATACCTTGTTCACTAAAAGCCTTCGACGAACCCTTTTTGCAGAAAATACAGTTTTTAGTATACTACGCGGAAAGAGCATATACTATATTTATTCATTTACCGGTACACACGGTTAAATGTTTGGTAAGCCAAACTACGTGTGGAGCATGCAAATAATTTGTAAACAAATGTGTCCATTCAATATTTTAATACCTCGTTAATCAAATAAATAGAGACGGCGAGACCCATATACGAGTATGAACCGATCTACAGACCTTTGCAAATGCATTAAGTCCTTATACGTATTTCAAATAATTATCCTAGGCATTGAACATAATCTTTTATTGGTGAATAAACTTTTATTAATTACGGGTTTTTAATCATATTTTTCCTTTTCGTCGTTTAGGTACATTTTAATTATCGACAATTTATTTTAATACATCAAACGAAAGAGCGCGATCCGTAAAATGGCATTTAAAAATCGGGATGAAATCTGAAACACATCTATTTGGCATATTAAATATTAACTAGTTAATCCACTGCTCGAAATCAAGTAAGTTAAATGAGTTCTTCCGCTTATAAGATTATACAACAGGTGTTGCAATATATTTACGGAAATTTCATCCCAATTCCAAATCATATAATTTTCGACACAAAACAATTAGTTTAGACAACAATTCAAGTGCATTGTATAGTTAGCATTTAAAAATACCCGTTAATTTTTAATTCGATCTCCGGATAAGCATTTTCATTTGTTGCTCCATGTCTTTCCTTTTCCATGTTATTTTTTTGGGAGAAGCATAATTCGAGCCAATCGAATGAATGCGCTCGGCTTTTAGCAAGGCGATGGGCAAGTATACATATTTAATGAAGCGATTAAACGCCGACTGATTTGAATCCTGGCCATTGGGAACGTCACAATAACGGGGAATTGCATCCAGTGGAGAGAAAACGGTACTCTAGTCTCAGATAGACGTAATGTATGCACTATTTAAGCAACAGCTTATGTCCCATTTCTTATTTCGCAATCTCTTAAATACCTATGAATCAGTTTGACTCTCATTCGAGTTTAATTGATACGTGATTATGTTGCGCTGAAATCTCATATGAGTATGACCAATGAATTTCCAAAAGTACGAAGAACTGTCAACATTACATTATTTTTATATGTACTATTTTGAACTTTTGAGTATTGTTTATTAAAAAATATTGCTCCTCCCAGCTCTTCGTTGACTTCACACAGTGAATTTCTGAGGGCTAATCCCTGTCTGCTTGACGATTCCCTTGATTTGCCATCTTGATCATACAACTTTTTTCAACTGTGTCTTATTTTCGGCTGGAACAACATTCACTTAACTGGTTGTTTTTAAAATCTGTTCTCAATTGATTATTTTTATTCGGCTGATACCTCGGGATGTCATTCATGACATTTTAAAAAAGAAGTAAGATCCGGTGCTTTCCCGGTGAATTTGCTTGATGAAGTTTTTAGGGTCTTCTACTTAGTCAGGGGTTTCATGTTGGGCAATATTTTTAAGTAATATTTTAAATACTGTTGTTTGGTAAAAGCTAATTTTACTGGGAAAAACTCATATTTTATGTGCACACGATTGCTACCCTTTGGTGAATGCAAATTTTTTTTTACAATTTTGATCATAAACATATCTTCATCCATCTTTAATTGTACTCGCACCCTGCTACATTGCATTAATAGTTATACAGGCACTTCAGAGATAATTATAATCTAATATTTTTATGCGAAATTCAAATGAGACTTACGACATAATTTCACAGCCATAATTTATATTTCCGCTGTTTTTTACGAGGACATTCAACTATAAGTACCAAATCATATACTTCCCATGACCAAAGTCGAGTGCATGAGGCCAACGGGCAAACCATGATTGTCTTCTTCTCCAATCCATTTACACGTAGGAAGCCGAAATTTAATTGTAAATATACAGATGGCAAGATACGTGGAAAGACCCAGAAGTACCCGGCCTGACCTAGAGATGGCGGTAGTTGTTTCAAAAATATCACTGTATTAGGAAGTGCGCAATCTAGAAAGTATATGTTTCAAGTTTGAAGACGCTACGTTGTTTAGTATTTGTTTGGCAGCCATCAATAGTGAACGTTTTCGGTGAATTTGTGAAAATGGAGAAAATTGGTCATCGTTATGTGATACAATACTTTTAATGGAAAGGCCTCAGCCAAATTAATATAAAAGCTGAACTGGATTCTACTCTGGGTGAGTCTGCTCCTTCGTTTACAGCAGTAAAATATTGGGTGGAGGAGTCTAAAGAGGCCGTACGAGCCGTAAATACGAGCATCGTATTGGTCGACCAAATGAGGTGACGACTCAGAAAACGGTGAAGAAAATCCTCAAAGTGATACTGGATGATCGTCGACTGAGAGTGCGCGGCCTAGCAGACATAAGCAGATTTGAAATACCTACTAGGCATTTCAAAAAGTGCGGTACATCGCATATTAACCGAAAATTTGGACACGAGAAACTGTGTGCAAGATGGGTACCGTGTTTCCTCACACTAGAGCAAAACCAGTGTCGTGAAGAAGTTTCAATGGAATGTTTAGCAAAGTTTCACAGCTACAAAGCAGAATTTTTGCGCCGTTTCATAACCATGGAAGAAACATGGGTCCATCACTTCACACCCGAGACGAAAGAAAAATCAAAACAATGGATTCAAAAGGGAGAACTGGCTCCAAAGAAGGCGAAGACCGTTTCATCTGCAGGCAAGGTCATGGCGCCGGTTTTTTGGAATGCGCGTTAGATAATTTTTATTGACTATCTTTAAAAAGGAAAAACTATCAACGGCGAGTATTATGCGAACTTATTGCAACACTTGAGCGAAGAAATCAAGCAAAAGTGGCTGCATTTAGCTAAGAAGAGAGTGTTGTTTCATCAAGACAATGAACCAGCTCACAAATTCATTATTGCAATGGCCAAAATTTATGGATTTAAGTTTGAATAGCTATCTCATGCACCCTATTTGCCAGATTTAGCCCCCTGGGATGATATTCTGTTCACAAACTTGAAAAAATGGCTCGGTGGTCAAAGATTTTCCAACCGTGAAGAAGTGATGTCGGAAGTTAATGGCTATTTTGAGGAGCTGGACAGTTCTTATTATAAAAAGGGTATCGAACTTATTGAACATCGCCGGCAAAAAAGTATAGAGCTGAAAGGAGATTATGTTGAAAAATAAATAAATTTTCCCAACATTTTTGTGTTTTCTCTGTTGGGTCGGGTACTTCTGGGATTTCCCTCGTACAATGTAACGACGGAGAGGATATGGGGAGGGAAGGGGAGGAGAGTAGGCTGAAAAAACGGGTGGCAAAGACAATTCGAAAGCGAATTGGCGTTGCTGAACTTTCTCGTTACTCCACCGCCTTGTTACCCTTTCCCCTTATGATACATCCTCATACTCATTCCTTGGAGTGCTATGGAGTATACCGCCAGCACATTAGGAGTACTAGGTTCTCACTTTGAAAATACAATTACTGTAGACAATTTTGGTCAATTGCGTGAGAGGGAGCAGGTGTGATTCATTTAAAAGTAGAATGGTGAACATTGCATTGGTATATGTACAAAATGTACAATACTATACTGACTAATAAATATTTACTTGTGAAATAAAAAGAGCCATACCGTGGCAACTACCACTTTTAGATATTCATCCATATATAGTCATTCGACACACACGGCAAGGAAGGTGGATGAGTTAATTCTCACGCGTTCCTAGGTAGATGACGTCAGAAGACTACGGGGAGCTGGGATTTCAAGTGAAAAATGTTATAGTTTCTAGAAAGTGAATTGAAGAGGGAGACCAGCAGTCATGCAGCGTGTAGGGCTGGAGAAGGGATGACCATTTTAGATAGTTGGGCATTTTTTTGCGACAGAGTGCCGTTACACGGCAACGGGGTGAGAATTGTAGAGGGTGTTAGTGTACTGGTTGGTTAACGTGCCAATAAGTGAGGAAGTTTCCTCTAGTGTTTTAACTAGAAATGTCCACTGAAGCGGCCACCCCACAGGGGTCAGAGGTCTATGTAGCTGCCTCATTGGACAACAGACACCGTGCGAACTGTCTTTTGTCTGGATCCTACCCGTCAACCTATATGACATGGGAGATACCTCCGGGAGCAATTTTAATTGTTCCCGCCAGCACAGATCTAGGAGTCATCAGAACGTAGTTCCATGACGTCAAGGTTTTTTAGATTATGGCGAGGATAGGTATGTGGTATAGTACTGTATATAAAATAGTACTGTATATAAAATCATAAATGCACGATGTAAATATTTGAAAAGGATAAATTTTGATAGGTGAAGGTACCCTTTAAACTTTTGCTTTCTGGGAAAAATAAATAAAAAATAACTAAAATTAATATCCTAGAGTGTGTGTTCCTTCGATAAGAACTGCATCATAAAGGTGAAGCACATTTTTCTTCATCATTCGGTGCATTTTCTTTAAAGAACAACATTCTTTTTTGGATAAACGACTTTCGGTCCAAATTGAAGCAAAATAAGCAGAATGTAAGTGAGCAATTAAGGTTAGTGTTAAGGGATGTTATGGCATCACCTGAACCAATGAGAAGAGATGCAAAAATTTCATATCCTTTGAATAGAATATTGAAATGAAACAAGTAACTTAGTAATTCCACACGCACTTGTTTTAAACACGACCTAGGTTTGGAAGTTGGACGTCATCATCACACCTGATGATGACGTCCAACGTCGAAATCTAGGTCGTGTTTTAAATAAAGTGCATGTGGAATTATTTAGTTACTTCTTTCATTTCAATATGTTGGGTAAATTCCATAAAGTTACACCTGAGATAACAAATTTTTGTGAAGCAGTAGTAAGTTGGAATTGAGTAAATTAATGAGAAAGCAGTTGAGGATTTATATCGCCTAGGAACTGCTTTCTGCAAAGAAGATGAGTTTAACGCTGTGTAAATCAAAACTACACCATACAGTTTCTTTTCTTGTGTATATTAAGACTTATCATTCGAGAAAACGATGAAAAGTTTTTATCCCAAGGTGGAAGGGATGCATTTTGAATTATACGTATAAATATATCTAAATCACCATTTAATTGCTCCAATCTGTGCATTTGCTTATTTAAATTTTAAATTATTCTAGAATATTTTTTTAGGCGAAATGAGAATTAAGTGAGTCGATAAATATATATGTATGGAATCAAAATGTTTGAATTCATAGAGAATTTGAATGAATCTTTTTCAAATAAGTGATCAATGTGTCCAAACGCACGACTATAAATTGATTCCCCGCGTTATTTGAATTCACCTTTGGCATTCATACAATGGGAAATAAAAAATATAAGAGACTTTATGAAATCTGTGCGAATCACTAAATTGAAAACAAGAGCAATTTCATATCTAAATGAGCATATTTTTTTAGAGCTCTCAAATCTCTCTCATCAATGAAGAATGAGAAGAATGAGAATGGATGAATGAATGAATGAAGAATGAGAATGGATGCTCGATCGAAAAAGAATATCCTCGGAGGTGTGATACTTTCCACGGAGAGATTGATTTCAAAAGCAGTGTGAGAAAAGGGTCACGATTAAAAAAAAAAGAATGACACAAGGGGAAGTAAAGATGAGAATATATTTAGTGGGCCGATCGATAATTCCACGCTTTTCTGAATGTAAATGGTATAATCGGTTTGACCGATATTGATTTAGTTCTAAGTTTAGTTTAGGGAAACGTGATCTTTAAAGCTGAATTGTCTTTTCGATGTTCATTGAGAACACTCGACGTCATGTCAACGAGACTTTACCCGCGGTGAATACCACTGAGTCCAGTCGGATTCATTACGAATGTTTCTGATAAGATTTACCCTCCAAACCGTATGCCATTGAAAATAAAACATATGGCTCCAAAATTAATAACAACAAAGGGTCGGCGAACTAATTATTTTTAATGAAAACATATTCAAATAATTGTATTGGGAAAGGTAAACATTATAGATTAGACAGCAATAGGATGAGTGGAAAATTCTTTCTGTTGACTGTTTTTTAATTTGGTATACTATATTTAATGCTTTAATACTTGAGGATACATTTTGCATATTAATTTGATCCTCATGTGCATATCGTAATGTTGATTTTTTTGTTTCAGGGAGCCGTAGATTGAAGTGACTCGCTGTATGGTGAATATAGAGGATCGCGACCATTCAAATAATCATGAATGAGACTGATCGTAGCCAAGGCAATGCGTAGAAAATTATTCACGAAGAACTACACAAGACAAAGGTATCCTCACGCTGGGTTCCACGGTTACTGACTCCTCTTCAGAAACAAACACGGCGCGACAGGCAATCAAATTTTGCCACATCCGCCCTATTCTCCCGATTTTGCCCCAAGTGACTTTTTCTTATTCCCAGAACTGAAAAACTATCACGTTGGTTGGTTGGTGATTTGAACACACAAATGATGATTCAAGAGGTGAAACAATTGTTTTAGACGCAATCTGCCGAATCAAGAATAATGGCCTTGGAAAGGTCAAGAAACGCTGGGAGAAATGTATAACTCTACATAGTGACAATCTAGAGAAGTCTTAAGAGAAATAAATGAAAATAAAATTTCTATCTTGATTATTTTGTAGTAATACTTAAAAGTTTTACGATTCCCTTTTTACAAATACAGCCAGATTCCGAAATAATCCGTGGGTACATAATATTTGATAAGTCTTGTACCCAATTATTGCAACATGTCATGTATTTTCAGTAAGTTCCATATTTAATTATGTGAGGAATTTTTTTACCTTGTATACATCTATAGTTTGAAATATTTCATAATATAGTTAATTGCAGCCAAATTGCAGCAATATTGGAGCTAAAATCTCAGAAAAATTTTCAAATATATATTGAATTCTCAAGTGTCAGTGTCATTGAAAAAACCACAAGGCATTAGCGGAAATTGCGTATATCTATAGAAAAACTATCGCGCTCATGTCAAAATGTACAAGTTACTAACATGACAAGAATTTAATTAACATTTTTAATTTAAAAAATCTCATTAATAGACAATATAATGCAAAATAAGTGAAAAAATCTATTTATTAAGGAGTAAGTGGGCAAATTAGCCTGCTATACTCGCTTATAATTCTGGAAGTTTGTCATTAGTTTATTCTGTCACATATTTCACATAAAATGTCGTCCCTGAAAACTTATGTTTACACAATGAGAGGTTGGCGTAATGAGTTTCAGGAGCTGCTGAAAACTTGATTTCCTGGTAGATTATTATGATTGCAATATAAAATAAGATTTCATACGGTAGATATAGCCAAGCTTCACTAACCGAACCTTGGTCACCGTCATGTGCCTGTAGAGTCGCGTTTTTGCTTTTAAAAAGATTTGTAAACACAAACCTAATTATGATATTTGAGAATCGTCCTCAGCAAAAATATATCCCGTATTAAATTTGTTATATCAACTGTCTCTAAGTGTGTATAACTGTCCCCAAAGAAAAAATGAAATTAAGTAATAGAATTAGCATACAAAATTATATTTTAGGTAAAATTTAGAATATTCAATTTCACACAAAATATTTTAAGTAATATATGAAAAATGATGACATTTATGGATGAATCATTTATCAAACATATCAGTAATTTGTATAATGTTCATGAAGACTTAACCTGTTAAAACTTGTCCCCCAGACGATTTTTTGCCCTAAATGTAAATGGGAGAATAAAATGGACCAAAGGCACTCCTTTGCAGGAAAACAGTGACTACTCTCACAAATTCGTAACTCATTCCATCTTCCCCTCCCCTTTTTTCTCCGTCATTTGGAGATTATCCGGAACCAAATTCACTTATTTGACCGTCATTCCACAAAATCGATATTTTAATTTCAGCTTTTTTAGAGGCTGGGCGGGTTAGTCAGACAACGCGCCGGTATTTTTACCCAAAGGTCAAGGATTCGAGTCCCACCACGGCCATGTGTGTTGTAAGCCTTGACTGTTCGTTCATTGAGACACTTGAAGACAAGTTAGTGATTGCTTATGAGAAAACAATGGGGCATCAGGTACATCCGGAGATAATAAATAACTGAAAGAATTTTGGAATTTAAGTATACGCATGAATAGTACACTATTTATCATACCCCCGTTCTCTTTGTGGGTGGTTTCCCGAGTGGGTTTTAATAAGTGAGCAATGCCACGCTCTCCCTAGCGTTTCCCACAGACCTCATTTTTTGCTCAGACTTTCCCTATTTCATTCTTCTCTTCCTTAATTGTCATTTACTTTGAGTATGTGTGTATGCGTAAGTGTACATATACTTAATTTATACATGTATATGGATGTATATATATATATATACATATATATATATATATATATATATATATATATATATATATATATATACATATATACATACATATATATATATATATATATATATATATATATATATATATATATATATATATATATATATATATATATATATATATATATATATATATATATGCACATTCGAACACGAAATCTCGACAAACGGTGGACAAATGCTCATTTACATAGAAACAGATATAAGGAAAAGGGATAGGAACACACATAAAGGACAAAAACAGGAGATGTGTATGTGTATATATATATATATATACACACACACATATTTTTTTAGATGCGCAAATCTGCGCATAATGCATGTCTTTCTATCTAAATGTATTTATGTGTGCACATGTAATTATAAATCTTATGCCTAATATAATATGCATACGACGATGAATTAATGGGAAGAAGGGACCACTTGGCCTCAATTTTACCCAAATAAAGACCTCTATCTATGGATCTATCTGTTTAAATTTTATTCTCCCATTCTAAGGTGTAATGAATAGATGAGAAATAAATATTTAGTGCGTGAACAAAAAAGTCCTGCTTCATACACGCCTAAGTACTTAACCAGTTGGTCACGCAAACTCTCACTTTTGGTCTGTAATCATTGCAGCACCGAAGCCGGATTTTATATTCTAGTCACTTACGATACTAGCCATTAATCACCTCATTTATATCGAGAAAACATATGGTAGCAGGTGCAACAGTTCAAACGACGCTCGTAATATGACGTAGGCAAGTGATTAATTATTCAGTTGTTATAAGTTCATCTTTGATTAGAAAAAGTTAAATTGCAAAATGATGCAATCACATTTTTTAAAACTACCTTTTTTAAATTTAGGACATTGCTTTTACTGTATTAGTTTAGTATAAGTATTTCTGGTAATTTATATCTTAAGCTAGACAAACGCTTCCCAATATGGTAAGGTTAATCTGATTAGGACATAAGGAAGTTAATTGAGTGGCAACGTACTGTACAGACTACTAACGGATAGGGATGGTGTCACCTCTCACCGATGAATTATTCGATTGCTTGCATCCGTATCGTGCCTATAAGAGTAATATTTCACGATGAGAAAATAAACAAACTCTGCGGTACATTTGCAATACGACGAAAATTTTATGTGCCAAACATTCAGTTGAAAATATCATTCTCACCCATGCCAGCTGGTAAAGCCATTGTTTAAGTTCATGGCGACAGAATAAGCTGCAAGACGAAAAGGGAGGTGGGTGGACGAAACTGAGGAAAGAGAGAGAGAGAGGCCTGAAGAAGCTCGGATTTAAAAAAAGGCTGAAGGTAAACTATTTCGCAAAAACTATCCAGAGTGTAATGGCGAATAGTGTAGACCATTGTTGCTATGCTTACTTCTGGGTAATAACCAAGACATAGAAGCTAAGCCACTCTCATAGGAAAAAAACGATAGGAAAATAAAACAAACGATGTAACTGCTTAAACTTAAAACTTTGGAAGAATGTTTTGAAGTACATCAAGAAAAAGTGAGGCAAGAAAACATTTAAGTGGACCATTAGGGTAAAAGGTAAAGCTGAAAGAATAATGAAACGAACGGGTGGAGTGGATGAACATTCGCACGAGACTGGTTTCTCCCATATAAGTACTGTTAAATATCCATTCCCTACGTTCGATTATTATTGTATTGTATTTTACTCCTCTGTGCTATTGTGTTTGCCTCATCTTCCTGCTACGGCGAATCGCCCGACATCAGGCCGCTTGGGTAGATCGCGGGCAATTTCTCCGATTCGACATCTCACAAATCAATCTTACTTTTCAAAGGATTCCAAGGTCAGAAGTCTCAAAGAATACGAATCGCCAACATCTTTTTCTTGAACTATACGGTACCACCTTGATTTGAAAACCTGAGCCTTCTTCCTCTCCACAGTCGGCGCCACACACAAAGACGAAAGACTCCTCGTGCCGAAAATAAACGCTGAAAATACATGCATGGAGGAAACACGCAGGACCCTCTAGTAACTGGACAGGGTTTGGGGGCGAGGGAGGGAGATAACGAGGAGAAGTAATAAAGCGAATAAAAGCTAGGTGTGGCGAGAGAATAATTTGTGCGTGGGCGCGAAGGGGTAAGGAGGGAAGGGAATGTGTTGTGTGGGTGGGGGAGGGTTGACGAGGTAAGTGGTGGGGGGAGACGGGGGAGGGTTGTGGAGGAGGGAGTAGGGGGAGTGGGTGGCGGGGGAAGGTTTCTCGAGAAAATGAAAGCCATTGGTCGGATGAGGTTTCGGCGGAAGCAATAGATGCGTGCTTGGGAACAAGGGCTCGCGGAGAAGTGGTTTGGGAACAGCACCGCGATAACGAGTGAAGAGCAGGGGGGCATGGGAAGGACGCAGGCGAGAAAGAGAGGGAGGGGGGGGAGTTGTGCTGGCTGGTTGGTTTATGGCGCAAGGTATGCTGGGATCGATAAGGCTAAGGCGAAGGAAGAGCACGGGGTATCGGTAAAGAATACTCTCGCTGCGGTTTTAGGCGGAGGTTATGAGGAAGGCGGACGTGCGGACGAGAACCGAGATATCCCCAGGCCCCGGGCGGAACCAAGGCATGAAATTCGCCATCACATGAGCTCTGCGGGTTTAGCTCCAGAAAGAAAAATGCGATTATAGTTCTACGCGTAATCAATTCTAATAAATTCCGGAATTTATTACTTCAAATCCAGAACTCGTAAGCAGACACCGTGCGATCCGGAATCCCTCAAAAGTTTTGATTGGCTACTACTAGTATCCGGCTTCATTTTAAAACTGCCTCCGATGCCATATTATAAAAGGATTGGAATGTGGGAAATTGGGAGGAAACTCTCAGATAACGAGTCGAGAATTATTCGTGAAATATATATACGCCACGGATGTGACCGCAAAAGCGAACAGGTAATATGGACTTATCCTTGAATAAAAAAAATATTACAGAAAATATCTCATTACTTTAGTTTAAATGAGAGAAATTCATATTTGTTAAAAGTGTTCCTTCCTTAAGAGAGAAACGCGTGTATCACGGTTTAGACAAAACTACATAGGTTGCTTCTATTGCACATATTGAGTAAAAATAAAATGAAAAGTTTGATGAATTCGTAATAGAAATAAAAAAACGCATTTTTGTAAATATAAGCTAAGGATACCCTCGGTGGAAAATTAGTATAAGGGATTTTTAAATCTACCCATGGATAAACTCAAAAATTTCGCCATAAGGTTAAACAATTGATAGCACTTACACATTTACAATTGACACTCATGCAGTGTTATTTTTACCACGTTTAATGATTGCAGGTAATTTTACATTGACATTAGTTCGTAGAATCTTGTTAACCTAAGCACTATGAAGCAATAGCGGCTGGAGTGAGCGAAATTAAACGGAGACGAAGAATCTAATGCATTGTTAAATGAGATCACATTTAATTAGTTATTAATTTATTGGTATATATTCCGCAACTTGGGACGAAATATAGCTCCCATGAGCATGGGAATGGCATAAAACATTAACTGGCTACTCTTTACACATTATGTAGTTTGAATGCATGGAGACGAATGAGTATACAGCGCCTGAATAACTTCAATAATGATTTATCTTCATAGAAATTTTTGTGGGAGGCGACCGACAGCTGAGGTCATGTGCGCCAAAAGGGATGGGTAGGAAAGAGGGATGGAGAGAAACCCGGTATCGACATTAGCCTACTCTTAACGAAAGGCGCTAAGACGCCAAGTTTAACGTCCTATCCGACGGACGGTGCACTCACTCAATGTGCCCTCCACAAAGTACCTCAAGTAAGGATCGGGATACCACTGAAATATACCTGCCGCCTCAGGGATTCGAACCATGGTTCTCTGATTTATCTCCATGCAAAGGCTTAATTTGGAATGAAGTATGAGGAGAATAGGTGTGTTTCCAAAACCTGAATTACTCGTGGTTAACCGCTTTCTAACATTGAGAAAATGAAATATAAATATCTTTGATTTTTAAAATACCTACACTCTCATAACAATTGCATCCATATTTGCAATGACACCATGTATTAATATTGTTTCAAAATATTGTTTTATTGTGATATACCAACATCTGCCAGACAGACTAACTCGAAATAATTGCTAATGTTCAGCATCAATATCATGTTGTGGCTGGCAAGTGGAATAGACAAGATAACATTAAATGCCATATAAATCGAAAATTAGAAAGTTAAATCTTATTTTGCTGTTTTTAGAGAGCTAATGAAATACAAGGAATGGCCTCCATGTAATATTTTCTCTCTTTGACTGAGTGGAAACCTTAAAGTCTGGATCGATGGATAGGTTTCACATACAAGTAGATGCTCGTTATTCTTCAATATAAAAACCAAAGTTCCTAGAGTACATCTACTGATTTGTTCCTTATCAATCTTTCATAATCCTTTCATGTGATTTCTCAATATAATTGCGTTTTTTAAATATCTACCTATGTTAATACTCATTCCAAACTCTGCTTACAAAAATTCTTCAGCCGATAATTCCCCCGATATAGTTTTTACAGCAGATAATGGTACGGTGGTCCATTGAAGTAGCTAAGTGTATTCATTACATCTCTTCCTTCGTAGAATTTCACACATGATTCTCCATATTTAACATCCATTTCCATTGTTTAATCAGTTTTTAAGAGAATTAAACCTATTCTTTTCCCCCATTATTTTTTACCAAATGAAACTCATTTCTTAATTTTTTATTAGGTTTATTTACTTTTAGCGATATAACTTTGCACTGTTCTTCTTATAATGGGAACTCTGTCCCATGATCGTATTACTATTCAACATCGAGTGTACAGGATAGGTTGAGCGAACCCAGGACTATGAAACAGTTTGCTTTTTCTCCAACAGATGCCGTGTGGTGAATGGAGTTTATGATTGCTGAATTTAAGGATGGAAATTAAACTAGAATTTTCTTTACTGCATGAATAGGTACTTTAGCTTTTGATTCATACATCTTTTAAAAATTAATCCATCATAAATGGTTATTCCTGAAATCGACATATTTTTCTTAGACATTGACTTTGAAAATGCTTGTGATAGAGTGAATCATTGCTTTAGAAATTCTTCTTTTTTCACCTTTCCATTCACATTGACTCTTAACACTTACATAGAATGAGCAGCTAAAAGGAAAACATTTGGTTTTTAAGAAGACAAATACTCCACGTTAAATGTTCATTTCAATCCAGATGAACTCGGTATATGTCCGAAATGAAACCATTAGCCCAAGAATCGTGTATACCGTCTGGAAAACAAGATGTACATTGGACTTATCAATATGCGTTCGTACGGAAGAATGAAAGTTATCGTAATTTGTAAATATTAGCTTTCGATATGAGTATTGTTTTAAAGAAGCAAAATTTTGGATAGAAAGAGCCTTTAATGAATAGTTCATTAAATCATATACAGAAATAGACATTATGAACATGACCACTATGAATGGGAGAATTTTCCATTTTAATAAGGGAGAGGAAGATGACGGATCAATTATTATCTAGTGTTAATAGCTAGATCACTTTGCAAATGCTTTCACTTCACTTTGACTATCTCGAGAGGATTGCTGGAGGAATGGAGATTAGCTACTTGCTGCCACCAGTTCCGTACTAGTTCATGCTGAAAAGAGTAAAGTACTTTGCGGAAGAACAGAAGCACCAACCGGGTGGAGCCAATAGAGAGGGGAACCGTTAAGGACGCTATAAAAGGGCACGCTTAAAAGGGTGTCAGCGGTGAACCTTTGAATGCGTAGAAGATGATTATTATAGCACATGTACCGGTTAAGGTAGGTTTTTGATGAACACAGCTACCAAATAAATAACTTGTCTGTCCTAACAAAAAACAAAATTCTACTCTAAAGCAAGCCCCCCTCATCTCCATATACTTCCTTTCTCCTTTCATTCTGCCCAACGTCCCTATCCTATTCCTGCCCCTTCTTCGTTTGTCTAACATTCTCCCCTCTATCACAGTCTTCAACATCCCTATTGTCAATCAATACGCTTTGCATCCATCTTTCTAGCCCCCTTTTGATTTCTACCAACAATCCTCTCTCCTCCCCCACCATTACTAGTACTTCCTCCATTTGTTTTACATACTTTCCATTTTATCCATTCTTCTCCACACTCACATTTCAAAAGCCTCCAGTCTACAGGGTCGAACCCAAAAGTGGTAGGACTGATTTTCTCTGGCGCGAACGGAGCGGTGGAGGGGGGTCTGCCTGGCAGGGTAAGATGGAAGGGGCTCTTAGCAACAGACCGACACCGACCTCAGTCGCCTGCGGGCTGTCGTTGAGTGAGGACACAGTTTTTAGTGAAGCAGGTTTTTTGTCCGCGTCGACAAACAAAATGAATTTGAATTTAGAGCAACGTTATTCCGTGAAGTTTTGTGCGAAACTCGGGAAGACGGCAACTGAGACCCTCGATATGATCAAACAGGCTTATGGGGACACTGCCTTAAGCCGTTCCATAGTATTTGAGTGGCACAAGTTGTTTAAAGAGAGTAGGGAGCTCGTTGAAGACGACCATCGCTCCGGACGGCCGTCGACGGCAAGAACCGACACGAATGTGGACAGAGTGAGGACACTGCTGAACACAGACCGACGCTTAACCAGTGAAAAGACCAGTTGGGTCAGTCTGCATCCAACGTCCAACGCATTATTTCACAGGATTTGGCCATGCGCAAGGTGTGCGCCAAGATGGTGCCGAAAATTCTGCCATGGCGCGCTCGTCGTCAGACAGCTCCTGGCAAAATACGGCGTTGCCACGTTGCCGCACCCGCCCTATTCTCCCGATCTGGCACCACCGGACTTCTTCTTCTTCCCCCTGATGAAAAGACAGCTCAAGGGACGACGTTTTGACTCGATAAAGGCCGTTCAAGAGGCTTGGACGAGGGTCATCAACAGCATCCCCAAAGAAAATTTCCAGCGGGCATACGGGGAATGGGAGCAACGTTATACTAAGTGTGTAGCAGCTCAAGGAGCATACTTTGAAGATTATTAAGTCGATGTAAATATATCGTGAATAAAATTCTTGTAAAAAAATCAGTCCTACCACTTTTGGGTGCGAACCTGTACGTCTATTCTCCTGCTTCAATGACCATGTTTCCGCACCGTACATAACTATGCTCCGTATCGAAGTTATAACGGGCCGTTTCTTAACATTGTTACTCAATGTCCCAGCCATCAATTCCCTCCTCCTTGAGAAAGCTTCTTTGCCTAACGCAATTCTTCTCATTAAATCCCTATTACTTTGATCATTTTGGCCCAAATGACTTCTGAGATGAGTAAACTGTCCTACCTGCTCTAGGTTCTGTCCTCCTATTCAAATTTTTGGCTTTGCCTATTTCTTTCTGGAAAATTGCACCACCTTTGTTTTTATTAATATTGATTGTCATCTCATATCTGTCGCACTGAATTTCAAATTCACTCAGCCATGCTTGCAACCCCTTAGCTGACTGACAAACTAAAGCTTGGTCATCCGCGAACCTAACTGATTTTACGAATTCCCCGCCCACTTTCATTCCTACCTCCACTTCTTCCCATGCCTATTTCACCATTTCCTCTACACACAAGTTGACCAGCACTGGTGAGATATCGAGAAATACCGAATACTCTATCTTCCATTGATATCAATATTCTAGATGTCTTAATAATTGTATTGAACTCGATTGCTGCGAAACTAAAAATTACACTTTTAACAGTAGACTTGGGGTTGCCAAAATTGGGCGAAGGAGCTCACTGCTATTACGGCTGGAATACAAAAGGTATTGTTAAAGTCTCAATCAATTGTATTTATACGCGTAAACTTTTCACATGGCTGCAGAATGAGTTAGAAAAAAATGCATTTAATCCCTAATTTGATCTAAACTGTATTCTGGTTTTATATTCACGACTTTAATGAGCCGGCAAAAATGTTCATTTTATAGTTTTACAACTAAATTAAACAGTTTATGATTGCTCTAAACTAATCGTAAATGCTTAAGTATATAAAAAATACTGAAGTACAGCATGATATCTATGAAAAACTAAGTAACTTTTAGTGAAATATGAAAATATTCACAAAACATCAACTTTAATTCGATAGTTACATTTTTTGTCATGTCTGATGAAGCAAGTAAACCTATTCTGTGCGATAATTTCGTATAAAATGAATTACAATTCCAAATCTCTGAAGCTGGAAAAATGCATTTGAAGAAATTCCGTGTCCATTCAAATGATCGCAGGACAGCTGAGATGTAACGTTAATGAAGAAACTTTGACCATAACCACGCGGAAAGTAAATCTCCCTCGCTGAACGAATGAATTGATTTCGAAGATAAAGTAGGCAGTTATATAAAAAAAATGACAGAGCGAGAACGAAAACTCAGTTTCATCATTTCCGTAATCACTGCGCGGCATGGAGCATGCAAAATAACATCTCAAACATTTCCGATGCAACCTTGGAGATAAGCCTCGACTCCCGTTATTCGAATTTTTGTTTTTATCCACCACACCCACCCACCAATTCCCTCCCTTTCCAACCCTTGTTTTCCCAACCTCCGGCCCCAGACCCTCAGTAATTGCTGTATCCCCTTCTCTTTTGATTACTCCGGCGCATCTGAGGCCCGAAGGGGCTGAGGGTTGAGAGTTGGGGGGGAAGATCGAAATGGAGGGGAAACACAAGGGGCCCCAGAGGTGGCAAGGGGTGTGAGGAGGGAGGACGCGGAGGGATGGATGGAAACAGACCGACTATCGGGGGAATAAATCGAAACTATTTCTGCCGAGTCAAAGTCGTTCGAGAATCGTACTAGAAGTTTTCTAATTTGACTACCGATCGGGATTCGAGCTTTTAAAAGCTACCAGGTGGGAGGCTTGTTTGACGGGTGGGAGAGGGGGGTGGAGTGGGGTGGAACGTGCGTGGGCGGCACTGCAGGGGGATGACGTGTAGGGAGGAAGGGGGTCGTGTGTTTATGCATGAATATGAAGAGGGCTAGAGTTCGTACCGGAGGAACCTGAGATCCAGGAAGGTTTTCATCTTTTTAATTGCTCGTATGTACTCATATTTCGCGTGGAATAAAGAAACAGGTAGTCGTTGCATAAAATCTGGGTGAAGCAGAGAGGGATGGGAAGAGAAAGCAAGTATCGATGCGGGGAACCCGGGACACCTCAAAATGTGGGTTCGTTGATGAAATCTTAGCGATGCATATTATAGGATATAAGAAAATTGTTTTTTTGTCTTTTCATATTTTTTTCCTTTCATAGCCGTCTGATTTTCTCCTCTTCAAACAAGGCATTGACTAATATAATTCATTCCTCTCTTAATTTTGAACTAACGTGCTGTATTAGGGGACAATCAATTTTTCCAGGACATCTTATCGTTGACATAACTTCCAATACGTAAGAGCTTGATTTCCCGCTATGGCAAGGGTATAATATGAAATCGAGTCAACATATTTCAAAAAGGATTATAGATTCAAATATTTAGGCACTAAAATTATTTTTAGTGGAGCATGGTATCAACAGTGATAGAAGAATTGAGCTTATTTTTGCTCCAGTAAAGTAATACGGGAACTGCCCAGAAAGTAACTTACATTTGCATGAAGCGAGCGAGGTACGGGGGGGGGGGCGAAAGCTTACTGTATTGACACACACACACCCTAGGGCAGTACACTGTAGTGTATGGAAAACTGCGCCGCTTGTCATTTGATTGCAGTAGCGAGTCAAAATGAACAATACAATTGGATATCCCGCCAAATGTAAAGAAACGTTTGGTGATATGATTTTTACTGGCGATAAACTTCAAAGCTGCCGACTTTCATCGGGAAATTTGTGTTGCGCACCAAGTGGTGAGTGACAGTACAGTGGTGTTGTTAGTTTAAGAGTGAACGGACAAATGGCCTTGATGTCCAAAAGCTGGCCATTCGTCAGTTTATCTGTCACAAGGGTAGGCCGACCACTGCAGTCCTCGTCGTAAACATTGGTGCGGCCATTTTCAAACTGAATGCACCACTGCCTCACTCTGCCTTCACTCATTATTCCGTCTCCGTACACTTCACAAAGTTGCCAATGAATTCCAATCGGCTTGTGGTATTTTCCCAGTTGAAACCTAATCACCGATCGCGCTTCACCTCTTGTGGGATTTTCTATTGCAGCGTACGTTTTAAACGTTCGCAGTGAGCAAAATAGAAGAATCACACTCCGCACACTACCACAGCAGGATGCGTCCTGAATGTAGGGAACTTCAGGCACCAAGATGGTGACTCTATTCCTACCCACCGTCATACTAGGCCGAATCTTAAGTTACTTTCTTCAGGGTCCTCGTATATGATACTCGTACTTGAGAATGGCTTTAAAGGTTTTTGCAGAGGTCTCATGTTATTTGATTGTAAATTAATGGTAATATGTTGTCTTAGATGACTTGATAGCCAAAATGTTATAATTTTGAGAACTAAACGAGTTTGTGCACTAAATAATGCAATATGGATTATATCAGCTGACATTCAATATTGATAACCATAAATTAGAAATTAAAACCATCGTATTTTCATTGATTTTGTATAAATTCAGGAACTCCAAAACCCTGACTCCCGGGAAATATATAAGAGAAATATTTGAAATATATATATATATATATATATATATATATATATATATATATATATATATATATATATATACTTAAATGTATACATGAATATGAATGTATACCGATGTATTACATAAATGAATCATGTATATATATATATATATATATATATATATATATATATATATATATATATATACATACATACATATCCCTCCCCGGACTACAACCTTGACGTGGTGGAACGGCTTGTGCGTTCCGATGACCCATAGAGCAGTGCTGGCGGGAGTAATAATAATTGCTCCTGGTAGGGTCACCCATGCCAGATAGGTCGAAGGTTAGGAGCCAGACGAAAGGTAGTCCACGCAGCGTCTGTTCCTCAGTGAGTTGGCTGCAATGGCGTCTGACCCCAGTGGGGCGGCCAGTAAGAGATGGTGTCACGTTAAAAACACTATTGAGGACGGCAACAGGAAACCATCTCAATTATCATTCCCAAGATAAAAATGATGGATAATATAGAGATTTTGAGTCCTGGCAACCACGGGGATCGGCCCAATCGGCCGTGTGTCGTGCCCGGCAGCGGGGGAGGCAAGGCTTCCGCGGTCGTCATCCCACGAAACCCTTGCAAGGGAAAACCGGCAGCAGCAGGATAGAAGACGCAGGAGAAGAAGACGAAATTAGTTAGAATAGGAACGTGGAATTTAAGGACAATGTTGAGGGCAGGGAAATTGGAGAATATTAAGCGAGGGATGGATAGGGGAAAATGGATATTTTAGGTCTGTGCGAGGTGAGATGGAAGGATAGCGGGGATCAGTTAGAAGACATAATCGCGGGTGTTCCTTCAGGGAAACATCTGATAGTGATGGGGGATTGGAACGCGACGGTAGGCGAAGGAAGAGATGGTGATGAGGTGGGGGACTACGGTTTAGGCACAAAGAATGACCGCGTCGAGAAAGCAGTTGAGTTATGCAGGATACAGGGGTTAGTCATCACCAACACCTTGTTTAGACACCGCAAAAGACGCAGGTATACATGGAAAATGTCTAGTGACTCAAAATGGTATCAGTAAGATTATATTCTGGTTAGTCACAGGTTTAGGAACAATTTGATTAATTCACGCAGCTTCCCGGGAGCGGATACGGACTCTGACCACAATTTAGTTGTTATGAAATGTAGCGACCGTTTCAGAAAGATAAGGCAGGGGCAGCGGGTTAGAAAATGGAATGTAGAAGCATTAAATGGTTTGAAAAGGAAGGAGTACAAATAGGCGGTAGAGGAAATCATGGAGGATGGTAAAGAGCTAAGTACTATCAACGAAAAATAGGGAAGTATCAATAAAGGGTTATCGAAAGCCGCAAAAGACACTATTGGAACCGTTAACGCGAAAAGGATTAGGAAACCATGGATCACGGATGAGATGATCACAAAGATGAGAGGAGAAAATGGAAGAATGTACACACGGAGTTAGGCAAAATGAAGTAAACAATGAATTGAGGCGGGCAACAAATGAAGCAAAAGAAGCATGGTGGAAGACGCAGTGCGCGGATATGGAAAGTATTCACAGGAATGGTGAAATTGGTGCACTGTACACTCTATGCTAACAGTTAAAGATAAGGTGGGTAAGATAATAGTTGAAACAGGAAAGATCCGGGAGAGATGGAAAGAGTACATAGAAGAACTGTGTAGTAAAGAACTTAGACCGTCAAAGTTAGACAGAAAAGGAATATGACGTAGAGGAAGATAACTTAGGTACAGGGATAGTCGGCGATGAGGCATTGGGAGAGAAAGGGCATTACGGGAGATGAAACTAAATAAGGCCGTGGGGGCGGATAACATTCCCGCGGAACTCTTGAAATGTTTAGGAAAATGTGGGAGGAAGAGGCTATTTTGGCTGATTCATAGTATCTATGAGGAAGGAATCTGGCCGGAAGACTTTGTGAGATCAGTGTTAGTTCCTATTCCGAAAAAGGTAGAGGCTACATCATGTGAAGACTCCAGGACAATAAGTTTGATATCCTACGCAACTAAAGTTGTTCTCAGGATCATAAACAAAAGGATAGAGAGTAGGGCAAATGATTACTTAGGGGATCATAAGTTTGGGTTTAGGAGGGGAGAGGTACGCGTGATGCCATTGCAGTAATGAAACTATTTATCGAGAGGAATATAAAATATTACCAGGAGGTATTTGCCCGTTTCGTAGATTTCGAAAAAGCGTTTGACAGAATTGATTGGGAAAAACAAATGAGTATATTGAAGAAAATAGGAATAGATTGGAGGTAAAGGAGGCTAATCCGCAACCTGTACATGTCTCAGACTGCTCAGGTGCGAGTGGGAAACGGGGAGTCCGGATGTGCAGTTTTAGGGAGAGGTGTAAGGCAGGGCTGCCCATTATCACCGTTGCTTTTCAACCTGCATGTAGAGGAATGAGAAGAATTGGAGGTAGGAATGAAAGTGGGCGGGGAATTCGTGAAATCAGTTAGGTTCGCTGATGACCAAGCTTTAGTTTGTCAGTAAGCCAATGGGCTGCAAGCATTGCTTAGTGAATTGGAAATTCAGTGCGACAGGTATAGGATAAGAATCAATATTAATAAAACAAAGGTTATGCTATTTTCTAGAAAGGAAAAGGCTAAGCTAAACACTAAAAAAGCAGGGCAAAAACTGGAGCAGGTAGAACAGTTAAAAAATCTCGGAATTGTTTTGGACCAACACGGTGAAAGTAGTAGGGACGTAAGGAGAAGAATTGCGCTACGCAAAGAGGCTTTTACAAGGAGGAGGGAGTTGATGAGAGGGAAGTTGAGTAAGGATATTAAAAAAGACTCGTAAAAACTTTGATATAGAGCCTAGCTATGCACGGCGCGGAAACGTGGTCATTGAAGTTGGATGATAGAGGTAGACTGGAGACTTTTGAAATGTGGGTGTGGAGAAGATTGGAGAAGGTGAAATGGACCGAGAAGAAAACAAATGAGGAAATTCTTGGTATGATGGGCGAGGAGAGGGGTTTGTTGGGTGAAATCCTATGGAGGCAGGAAAAGTGGATGATGGGGATATTGACTGGCAGTGGGATGTTGACAACTGTAATTGAGGGGAGAATGTTAGGCAAACGAAGAAAGGGAAGGAACAGGATAGGGATGTTGGACGGGATGAAGGGAGGAAGAAAGTACTCAGATATAAAGAGGGACCTGGTGCAGAGTAGGACACTGGTTTTTGTGTTTTATTAGGTGCCACAAAATATTTATTTAGTAGCTGTGTCCATCCAAAAACCTACCTTAACCAGTGGATTAATATTAATATAATAATAATAATAATGATAAATATAATAATAATAATAATTATTATTATTATTATATATCTCAATGCAAAAATTTCAGAGTGTAAAAATCATTCGCCTTGACTGGGATCCCAGTCAAGGCGAATGATTTTTACACTCTGAAATTGTTGCATTGAAATGCACATTAGCGGGTGACTCCGTTAAAAGTTATTGTTGCGGCATCTCCCGCAGTTTCTTTGTAAATTATTATATATATTTATATATAATAGAAATGAAGCCAAAGTTAAAATATTTCTCAATAAAGGAAAAAAAATGTTTGCATTCTACTCGTAACTCAACGCGAGATGATTTCCAAATTTACCTCTATGTTAGCTTTAAACTCTTGGCATAGCTGTTAGGTTAAATCATTTGATCCTCATCGTTCAATTGGTTGAGCCAATCTTTTGGCTTATGATCATGATTGATATAAATCGCAATTGATTTCTTATTTCAGCCTACCGTAATATTACTGAGACGTGCTATTATATAAATCTTTAACGACATATAAGAATTGTAATTGATTTCCCTCATGAACTGTCAGAAATATCTATCAGTGTCAATCATGATTCATTAGGAGACCTGCGATTGACTTTTTAATTCTATTTCAATAGCTAGTAGCCAAAATGACTCGATCGTTCACATTGATACCTCGTTGAGAATTCAACATTGGAAATATGGGTTATATACTCATGAAGAGTGCAAACCGAAGTTAGTTCTAAAACTCTTGCTACCTGAGACGTTATGTTATGTGCTTCTAATATATGTATATACTTGAAAAATACTATCTACATTAATTAAATATAATATGTCCAAAAAACTGGATGAATACGACGCTATTAGGGTGACTACGGGCGCGTAGATTTCCATTAATTAACAGGTGATATTTATGTAAATATCCGCAAAAGCATACAATGGAAAGGTTATCTGTCATGTTATCAAATATATTGTTCACGAAATGTTGCGTAATGGAGTCTAAGTTTGTTTGCATGGCATCTTACCTGGGCCGAGCCGAATTTTTCATTTTGGAGGCCCAAGTAAACAGGATAAATGGTGTCACACGCACTTGGAAAAGGATAGACGTCACAGAAGTGACCAAGGGTTATTTTGTCTGAGAAGGATATTATCGAAGAAAGGTAAAGTAAGGGATATAAGTATAAATTGGAGTGAGCCGTAGCTGGAATTAGATAAAAACGACTTCTAAAAGGGAAGAAAATAAAAGAGAGAGGAAACACCTTTTTCATGAAAGAAGGAAAAAATGCAATACGCAACCATCGCCGGAGACGGAATGCGGGAAGGAAGGAGAGGTACGGAAGCGATTTGCAATACAAATGAAAAGAAAGAAAAGAGAAGCGGGATTGGGAGAGTGAGAGGAAAGCATTTGAACGAGAGGAAGTTGTCCAACTCTCAAAATTTCGCTTTTCATCATATGGAGGGAAGTAAGGGTAACAGTTTAAAGTCAGAAAAATACAGTTAAAGACGGAAATATCCATGCAATTTGGAAAAATGTTAAAGGAAAATAGACTATGGGGTGAATTATTTAGCTATTAGAAGAATTAACAGCTAACTGAGACTTTTGGACAGTTATTCTTTTGAGAGAACAACAGCTAAGATTATATAATGCTTTAATATAGTGCCTAAAGTTTGAAGGTCAGAAACTTGGCCTCTGACAAATGTTAATGACGGCAAATGTGAGCTGTTTCAGTTGAGGAAATTTTAATGTCTGCAAAAATAGGATTATGTTGCAAATATAAGAGAAAAAAGGGAATCAATAAATATTAGATGAAATGAGAGAAGAGAAAATGATGACAATTTAACTGAAAGAGGACAGAAAAGGTGGAATGATTGTGGTGATGGGATGCTGAAATACGAAAAACTTGAAAATGATGGGGAAGTGGTGGAAATTAATATGGTTTAATGGCCGCATGAAGAGACATAAAATAAAATGAAAATAAATAAAAATATAATTAAATGAAAAGCGTATTTATACGCTCCAAATTAATAACTTCTCTGACGGTTACTGATCCAATACCGCCATTCGCCCTTGTTGTGGTTTTCAGGGTAATATTTGGATTCAAATTTACATCAGGACTGAAATATTGATATGAGATATTGAGTAGCATACGAGGGAAGGAGTGTCTCTCCACTTGTTAGAATGCCTCTTGAGACAATAATTACCTCCCAGTTCCACTCTCCTACCCCTGTATACAATTTTAAGCCAATAAATCGCAGATCAGTTTAAATTCTCCAGAACCGCTGTAACAAGAGGCATAACTAATGGCGTGACCAATCATTCCCGATTTAAGTGGTTAAAATTAATCGCTTACTATTTTTTTAAATTTACTGGATTCAATATATAAACTTAGAAGATGAAGTGAGGAAATAATATTGTCTAGAATCCATATAATAACAAAACACCATTTTAAAACTCTATTGTGAGAAATAATTAAGCTAAAATGAGGAGAAATGCTACGTGTAAACTTAATTTGTTTCTGCTTGGTTAAGCCGATGCCACGACTCAGTTATGCGGCAACGAGATGCATCAAAAGTAAAAGGAATGTAAAAATACTCTTGAGTTTCTTGGCAGAATGATTGGTCAATCGCCCTTTTAGAAAAAGGAGAGAGCGTTTGTTATAAACTTCACGCATCACTATATAATGTCTATCGCATATGGTAGATATATTTAAAGTCTCATTTCTTCAAAATATCTGCAGTAAAAGCCTCTTTGCATTGATATGTTATTAAAATTTATAATATAAGACACATCATTGACTATTCACTGAAGGAATAATAAAAGGGTGGCAACAAAATTTACCTTAAGTTAAAGTTTTAGCAATGACGACTTAGTTTTAAATTTAATTGGTTCTCAAATACCATAGGGAATACTTCTACTTGCTCTTTTACTTGAACCTTAATCCATCAAATTCTTTCTTAACGTGTGTTACTTTCTTAATGTGGCAGATATTAAAAATTACTTTAAGAATCACTCCAATGTATTTTTTCCTAATTTTCTCTTCTGCTGCTTTCCTTTATTCACTGCCTATTAATATCATACTACATCAATGAACTTGCTGGAGTTTCTAAAATAAACCATGTGATTTTGTTGGTAAAAGAATATGAGTTATTTAAGATGCCGTAGAGAAAGGACGTGAGCCTCTTAAAGAATGAGTTTTACAGCCCAATGGCCTCTGTAATATGTAAGACCTACCCTCCAACCTATCAAACCAAGCTTCGAGTTGGGTACTGTTGGTAATTTTGTTCACGAGTCTTTCCTGGCTATCTTCCGATGATAATGCAACATCAAATCTCTTACATGCTCTATGACATTCTACCCTCATTGCTATTATCACCCAAAAAATGTTGTTAAATTTATGTCATCCTTACAATTCGAAATTTAAAATTGTGTCTGAACTCAAAATTCCCTTGTCTTTTCCCTACCAACAAGCTAAACCGATTTGTTGGAAGGTGTAAACATTTCCTCTGACTCTTCTTTCCTTTAATAGTGCCTTCAGTTGCTATGTTTACTCTGTCATGTACTTATTCAATCCTCATTTTATGAGTCTATTTGATTTTTACCTTCATCCTATAGCACCACGAGTTGAAGTCAACAATAATTGTATGACTTGCTTTTTCAATAATATTGCCCCAATCTCTCATACAATGCCCACAGTAATTTTTCTCATGGTGTCTGCGAAACTTCTTCAGTAACTGTGAATCATCATCTCAAAATACTTATAAGTTAGTAAAATGTATCAATTGCTTTAGTTAATTTCATGGAAACGTACATGTTTCCTTCTCTTTCCTATTAGTGCCATATATGTAAGTATTATTTGTTATGATTGTCATCACATATCTGACCGTAGGACTCTAATGTGAACAGCACACATAAATATTTATTACACCTTTAATTATGCACATTGGTAATTGAATCTAGATTTATTAACATACTCAATCACACACGGATCATAGGGTATGATCTGACTGAAATTCCTCTGTAAGATGTCAGGAGTTAAACAGGTAGACATCTTAAATTTGAATGTTGGGGAAAAATTTAAGTTTATCACTGAAAGTATGAAGACAAAATTAAACCATCCGATGTTAAAGAGAAGGGATCAGTTAAAGGTTTTTGTGCTATATATTTTCACCAATATTTATTCAGAATGGGGATCGTAGGGTAATGGGGGTATGTCAAGTGTTGTGTGTTAAATCCCTACACGACTTTTACCCTACCTTGACTGTTAATTTCCTCATCTCAGCATTGGTAGTACTTCTGTAATGAAGCAATATTTACGCATGCTGAGCGTATTTATTAAAGTAATGGGACATACATAGAATAATATTTATGAAACTGAGACAATTATGTGAATCATACTGATTATGAAATAGCATTTGAAAACAAAGTGGGCAAAGGCAAATTTCTCTTGGCCCTAAAAATGTGAAAGAGTGGGAAAAATATCTGCTTTTCAAGACTTATATGTGTGAATTAAGAATTTTAACTGCCGTCGTATTTCTACGCAAATACAACCTTGACTTACGAATAAATTCGATATGTTTTATGAAATCCAATATTATAAAAATAGGAAGTTGGTTAAATGTTTAAGGTGGTGACAGATTCTTTATCCTATATGATTGGTTTTCCAGGGCTATCTAACCACAAACTAAAAATAAATACACAGAATACTGAGAGACCTATCTATACCCCTATGATTGTACGTGAGAAAAATGAAATTTGGTAAAGGAAGAGCCCCACAATCGTAAAACAAATGGATAACCATATCAGCAGAAACATGAAAAGGACTCATTTTATCACAACTACCACAGTTTAAATACAATCAAAATTGCTAAATGATTTCTCATTGAGGTGAACTTGACCAACTATGACCTCAACTGATTCAACCTTTAGCGTGGACAATTTAATGAAACTCCGAAACATTCATTAAGTACGATTGTAAAAATATTTGAAGGCCAGTAGAGTCAAATTCAGTACACACAAGGCCGTTTCAGTTAGAATTCTTCTCCACCACAACATTATATTTTCACATTTATATTCGACTAATAATGTAGAAGTCAATTAGCAAAATCGGTGTTTACTGGTTAAAGTGTAGTAAATTAGCACTTAAACTCGTTAACCTAGATATTCTTTTTGCCATAAATTTTATCACTGCCCAAAGGAAAGTGATCGGGTATTTTGATATATGACCTTAGCGTGGAATTGGAATTAGAATTGATCTTTCTAGTTCAAAAATTTGGAGGGAAACTGCATCACTATTACCTCATTAAGTGTTTTCATTTAGAGTTAACTATCAACGAAGTATCCACCCATAGGGGCGTAAATTTGGTTTCATGGAGGACTTTTATTTTGTACTAAGCTGCTTAAGATAGATTTTAGATTGAGATTCGATGAAAAAAGTACGCCAAGGTTTTGAAGAAATATTAACTTGCCGATATTCTGGAATAAAAATACTTTCTTGAGTAAAATCAAAAAGATAATTTAGTCTTCAATAGGAATTTAGTCAGAGAAGAGTTCGATACTAAAAAGTCTAATGCAAACAGATTGATTATGTTTTTGTAAAGTAGATAATATATAGTATTTTCCTGGACCATAATGACTCCTTTAACTGCTTTTCATATCATTTTGTTCTTTCGTCAAATCATACGTACTTAAGAGTGCTACAAATAATTTGGCGGATTCATTTCCCATAGAAAAGTCGGAGACCCTGGTAAGTAAATCTCATTTCTTCATCATAATGATCCTAGCCGAAAGTTTTGAAAATTATTTTTAGTTGGATTTTCTTGGGAAAATTCGACTTGAATGAAAGTTTTCACCTAATGTTGTGGGAGGAGCGTGATTTTGGATGAAAGATATTTAGTATAAGTATAGACACAATTTCCCAAACTCAGTTATTTTATGTATTCCTACCTCACTGAAAATTTCAAAAGTTAAATAAATAAGTCCTGCTATTCAATTTGCGCAGAAACAACGTGAAAATTAATTAGCTAAATATTTTCCCAGGAATAGCTCTCTTTCTGTTTTTGAGATTTAATCCACAGAGTGAATCAGACGGACGAGACAGCTTGAGAGCACAGGACGAAACAAACCGGTCTTCATCATGAGGTATGACCATGCACGAGTAATGAAATAAGTGTTGCTATTCCATACAATATTCACACGGTGGATATGCATTATTTACCAGACGACAACTGGCTTTTAAGGGAAACGACGCCTTGTTAAACTGACGAAACCGTGGCAATGACGACACCAGAAAATTCTAAACAGTCTTCTAACGAAGAACTCAGAATACTACAGACGCATGTAGAAAATAAACTATAGTTTCAGCATTGCCAGGGAAGTTCCAGCATTGCTTTATTATTTCCATAGGGGGGAATTGGGGGGAGGAGAGAGAGAGTGGGGGAGTTAAAACCAACCGCGTTGTGATTTTTTTCAAAGATCGCAGTTGGCAGCAGTGCAACCCGAACCAGTGCCGTTCCAAACCGATCCTCGAGCAGGCGCCATCTCCGTCCCCCGTCCCTCTCTCCCAACGCCCGAAATCCAGCGATGCACTTTTTCCATCCCCCTACCCCGCTCCAACTCACATCTGCTCCGAATGGAAATAAAAACTCAATCCAATAATGCCGACGATCTCTTTTCCCTCGGATTCGACGCGAGGTGGGGGGGGGGAAGAACGCGGAGGGAGGGGGAGGTGGAGGCTGGAGAGCGTACGCTGTATCTCACCGGAATCGGTCCGAGGAAAGAGGAAACTGTAGGAAAAATACGGCAGGTGGGGTGGGTGGAGGGGGTTGGGGGAGGAAGGGGGATGGGGATAAAGGGGTGGTAAAAAGAAGGCAGCTTCATCCTCCAACGCCCGATTTTCTGCGCGACGCGGAGTAGTATTATGGGGTGAGGCGATGAAATGCTGGAGGGAGGGTGGGTTGGACCATTTTCTAAGCCTCGAGTCAAAATGGAGAAAAAGTGACTGTGTCGTGTTAAGGAAAAGAATACGGAGGGCCGTAAGCGCAGATATTGGAGGCATACGTGAGCATAGGGTGAGGGGAGTGCCTCATGGTGGACACGCAAATGTGGAGCCCCATCCGTGTCTCTCTTCCTTCCGCGAGGAAACGAGGGGGTGCATCCGCTGGATGTCTCACTTCCGTTATAGCATCGCTTCCACCCCCGCCCTTCTTAATCCCACGATTTCGCCCTCCCCCCCGGAAATTCCACTTCGGTGTCTCTTTCCCGTCATTCCCATCCCCAACTCCCCTACGCCCACCTCTCCGACCTGTGTTTTCGTGCCTATTATTGGCAAAGACGCCATCGGATCCTCCCTGCTCTGTTCCCCCTCAGCTTCTTCCCCTCCCGCACCCCTGCTCACCCCCCATTGCCGATTCGCAAAGCCCTCGAAACGCTTTCTCTCTGCCTTCCAGCCATCCCTTCGCCGAAATCGTCTCTCGCGTGAAATTGTCTGGTGAATTTCACCGTTGATGCGATTTCTTTATACTATATATATATATATATATATATATATATATATATATATATATATGTGTGTGTGTGTATAAAGAAATGTGTCCAGCCTATATATTTCGAATTTCAAATATCGGCGTTGTTCAAGTCCTCCTCGAAGAAGAAAAAGCTTCCCATTTGCATACATTGGGTGCGAGCCTTTGGAAGGAAGACGGAATAGGTAGAGCTACTGCCATTTCTTCCTACATCTGTTTCCTTCAGTTTTCTCTTTTTTTAAGATCATCTCTTGGTTTGGTGGAGGGGCGGTGTGTCTTTTTATCAAGTGCTAAAAAAGGGTCGAATCGGAGGAAGCGCTATCGCAGCAATGAGAAAAAGACTAAGGGTATGGGGAATAAAATAATGGGTTTGAAAAAATTGAAAAAAGAATCTCATTATATTAATTCTATTGCAACTAATCTGAGTCATAGTAAAACTTAACTGATTGAAAAAATTATTCTATCTCGAATTAATCCAATTTTTCCCCCAAATTTCATCCCAAATATTGTGATTGAGCGGTACTTTAATTTGGGAGAACGATCCAAAAATAATTCAAGCACTGCGTTTAAGGAGGTGAAGGGTTTATTCGATGTATTAAGGCTTAACATTGTGAAAATTTGTTATCACTGGAGGAAAAGAAAACAGCATCTTTCCGCCGAAATTTTACGATGAACGACTTGTTTCAACTCATCGACGTCATCCTTAAGTACAATGGGTTGAAACTAGCTGTAACTAATAAAACATTTGGTGGAAATAAACTTTGTTTTTTTACTTCAGTAAGATGAAGGGTTGCTGTGCCATTTATGTTTTATATTAACGCTACATTCCTCTTGAAATGTATTTCCTATAGAGGTTACTTAACTGCACATTTTATGTCAAGGTACTTCTATCGCTAACATCATCGACCCTTTTGCCGCTTACTTAGAGGTTGCAGCTTTACATGCCGAGCATAAGGGTCGTAATGGCGTTGACCAGAGGGTAAGAAATGAGGCTATGTTATCATAGCTATAAGAAAGAAACATATAACATACTCTAGATTTGGATCAACTCGTTGTGTGAACGCTTTTAGATTATTTTCGTAATGTACAATGTAAAATGTATCGATTTGCATGTTTAGAAAATATTATATTTTTATAGAATCGTATTTGTCCTTCAGAATGATCTGCTATTAATAAATATAAGACTTTTGTTTCAGAATTTTGGGAACAAACGTAGTAAGGGAAAGGATACTTTGCAAAATACTGGTGATTTGAAATAAATTTCCTCAAAAGTAAAAAGAGCACAGGGTAGTCCAAGAAATTTAAGTATAGATTCATAACCTAAATACCAAGTCACCGGTATGTAATTAATTCAACGGCGGCCTTAATTCAAGATATTTCAACTTGCAGGACAATTAAAGCGAAACAAGTCATTCATGAAGCATAATCAAACAAAACAAATAACAGCATTACATCAACTCAACATCAACAAGATTTTTTCAGTTTTCATAGACTTTCAAAGAGCCGAAGACGGATTATTCCAGTGGTTCGGGTACTTACTTACTTATTACTATACTATACCCCAGAGACAAAACAGCAGTCACAAAGTAGTGGAAACATGTTGATTTACCACCACCAAAGAAAGAAACGGGAGTATGGTTGGCCAAAATGGTAATGGCTTCAGTTTTCTGGGATCCGCAAAGAATTCTGCTGATAGATAATCTTCTCATTTGTCAAACTATTACTGGAAAATACTACGCTAACCTCGGCAGCAAAAGATCTACGAAAAAAGACCGGGTTTGGCAAGAAAGAAAGTCATATTTCATCAAACCAATGCTCGCCAGCCAACAAGTGTCGTTGGCACGGAAAAATACGTGAATTACATAAGATACGAATGTTCACCAAACCCACCTTATTCACCTGATTTGGCTCCATCAGATTTCTATTTTTCTCTAAAGAGAAAATTGATGAACGAGGTTCTCATTCCTTGAGGTATTCAGCGTTAGACAGAGGGTTCAATGAAACCATTTTTTAATTTAAAGACTGATGAATAAAAGGTTTTCACACTTTAATATATTCTTGATGCCGTTGTAATGAACCAGATCCGTTGTTTATCTGAAAGAGTCGATCGAAATTTTCATCGACGAGCAGAAAATATATCAACTCGCCTCTGGGCAATGGTTTCTGGCAAAAATACGTTCACAGGCTTGACCCTTAGTAGTTACATTTATCACATACAATTATTACGTAATGCTAGAATATTTAAATAATTTCCCCAAATAGACTATTTTATTTAGAATAATGTGATAACAAGTATAAATTTCACAATATATACATGAAAATTTTCAAAATATTGTTGCGTTTTTCCACTTAAACGAAGCTGTTATTGACAGAAAACCATAACACTTTTAATGGAATTGGCAAAATTGAAATGGAAAAAAATTGGTTAAAATAGACGAAATTGGAAGGAGGAAAATTCATTTCATATACTTTTTTTTTGGTTTTGTCTCAATACATTTCGAGTAAGTTAATAATGATAACATTCGTTGGAAATATTGACTGCTGGCGTAAGAAGCCGCCGAATAATTTTTTTCACTCTTCCTGCAGCAGCCAGCGGCGACTTCACCAGCGCCGTCTACCAGCTATTATGGAAATTAAATTTGCCAATGCATGTTTCCCTTGGTACGAATATCGCTGCCTCTTCAATAAATATTAAATTATACTTGTATACATAACTATGTACACAGTAACATTTACACGAAGGAACCACGTAAATAAAAATTTATTTCCTGAATGAATAATGCGGTAGATCTGTTAAATATTAATGAATAAATAACTATTTAAATGATTTCAAACGATCATACTGGCCATTAGAATGATTTCTTCCCCCACTAAGCTTCTTTTTCCGTACCCAATGCTATTTAGGTTGGATGTGATTAAATTTGGTTGAAAATTCCCGATTCGGCCACTAGGATTATTAATATGTCCATGCTCCTTTCTTCCATAAATATCAGTTTACGTGTTTGCCCCATTCGAAATGGAGTGAGGGATTTTCTTCACATACACTTCCTCCAGTTCAGCACTCCACGTGGCCGGCACACACTGTTGGCACATCCAAACGTCCGCGCCCTTCCTCCGTCACTGGTCATTCCCACCCTTACCCTATCACCCATCGCACCTCCCTCTTCTTGGCTTCTCCCTACCCAGCGCAAACCGAGACCCTCCCCCCCTGCAGGCAGATCCAATTCTTACTACTACACCTGGTCGAAGGAGTGCGAGAGGAGTTTGACGTGGGTGGGGCCAGAGACCACCCAAACATCCCTTCTCCCTCTCCGCCCTTCGGGGAGAGGGAGTGTGGGAAATTCCGCCTCGCTCTCGACTCTCACAACAGCCAAACTTCACTTCCCTCAAAACCCCAACCCTCATCTCCCACCTTTCCTTACCCACCCTGCCCTAGCACTTTCTCACCGACTCACTCTCCCCGTTCCAAACCTACCTCCTACTGACCAATAATGGGAACGACCCCTCTCTCCTGACCAACCCTCCCCCCTTCCTCTCCCCTCCCTCCCTCTTCCTTCTCTCCACTTCCCTCGTCCTTGCAAAATCCTCCTCTCGACTCACTCTCCTCTCCGTGCGCGCACACACAAACACCCACCTCAACAGAACTCCTCTCATCCGCCACACCCTCTCCCGCCCCTCGAAGCCTCCGTCGAGAACCCCCTCCGCGTCGGCTTCCCAAGGCCAAAGGTGTGTATTGAATTCCCAACTATCTGGTCAGCGACTGGAGAGTTCGTTTTGTTAAAGGTAGCGAAGGACTCGGATGGGTGGGGGGAAAGATCACGAGGGGTTAGAGCAGAGTAAGACGGAGGGGGAGGTGGAAGGGAGAGGAAGGGCCCAGGGGCATTGTGGGAGCAGCGTTTGTTTCGAAGGGGAGAAGTAGGAAATGAGCTCGCACCATCCTTTCGGGAGAAGTATTAAATTTTCTTTCAATCCGGTCGTTCGTGTTAATTCTCTTCGGTAAATACGCGACTGCCCACCGGCGGAGTCGTCTCAGGGGGAGGGGATGGACGGGACCGGGTGAAATTGATTAACTCTGATGGTGGCCCCGATAAAATGCGGTAAATAAAAATATACCAAGCCATATTTTGTTGATGAGATTTTGCCTTCCAGAATACCTCGGCCACTGTTTCAATACCTAGCTTTTTCAATTTTACCCTAGTTAAGGCATACGTGATCTTTGGAATGGAAATTTTCGATGCGGAAGTTATCCTGTCGTCTTTCCCATCCTGTTGGGTTCAAAGTTGTTCATTGAGTTGGAATTAAAAAACAAAAGACTAGGATTCGGTCGGGAATTAATCAACTAACATTTCATGATTGTTGTAGAATTTGTAGAATGTTGTAGAAGTTTAATGCTCCTCCAGTTTTACTTAAAGTACATTTCTTTTCAAGCTTATGAATGTGATTCAAAATATTTTGTTTAAGTATTACACATTATAATATACTGCGAAGATTTTTCGTAAAATAACTCGCTTGATACTGACAAATAGAGATTGTTTAATTTCTATTAAAAAGTCCACATCCGAACTACTAGGAAACGCGTCCTATATTTTATTATTATCACTTTTCAAGAATTAAGCAGGTAAGATTCATTCATTTCATTTTTCTTTCAAAAAAACTGAGGCCAAAATAAATTATTTTCAACAACTATAAAATCATTAATGGAGGGAAAATATTGCTATAAACGGGTTAACATGCTACTAGCAGACAGTTATGAAAGCGGTGACATATTTCATACCATAGAAAACAACAAAAATACTTTAATATACAAAGCGGACAGTGTTTAAATGAAAACCGTTCACTTTTCCGGAAACCCAATCAAGGAAGACGATTTTTACTTAGTGAAATTCTCGAGGGTTTTAAATTTTTCATAAAATTTTAATATTTATTGATTCAAAATGTGTATTTCCAATTGAAGTTCCTATCATAAATTAATCAGTCCACAACTATTTTGTAAGAATAATATTGCTAAAATAATTTTAATTAGTATATTTTCCTTTGGCATATGTTTTTAAAAGTCTATCCAAAATAAGTATAAATCTTCTCAGTTTTTGATAAAACCAGTGGTATGGTGGTATGGTGATGAACAAAGCACATTGATGAGATGGAGAGGTTAGTGTCTGAAATTAGTTATTCCTGTACGATGGAACAGGAGGTATTTAGATAACTGTACAAAATACATCTCTGGTACTTCGAAAACCTCTTAAAAATGAATAGCTATTTAAGGCAACCAAACGCAAGGTATCACACTCAAAACAAGTATCATTAAGGTGGTTAACTAGCTTCTTCAAGAATGCTTGGATTATTTCAATTCTAATGAATAAGAAAACCATGCAAAAAAAGTATGGATTTCATTCCCAACGATCCTTTTGATTACCGCAGCTTTGAAGACGCCTTATGTTTAGATTTTATCAACGCATAAATGCATTGCAGACTGCATAACGTATAGGATAATTTAGGGGTGTGACTTTTTAATTCTTCAGGATTCACTCTCAACACACTTCACATGATTTCCTTGATGTTCAGTTCGTCAGTTATTATTTCATCTCATCCTAACTTTTAAATATATATTCAATGGTACATTTCATTTTATGTGCTTCCTTGCGATCGCTTTGTTCGTATCTTTGCTCTCACATGCGAAACTTGGATACTTTCTTTTGGACACTTTTTGTAACAACTCACCTCAAACATGTTATGTGACAAATATTTTATCATCTATGAAATTTCTCCCCTTGATCGTGACATGAAATATCGGAAATACCATAGAAAGATGAAAAATGGACCATTAATCTACCACACTACCGCCACAGTAATCAACCCGAAGATTGGCTGCATAGGTGAGGACAGAACTCACCTAATATTAGACCCAACGGCGTGTGGCTTTCACATATCAGAGTAGTTAAGCTAGTTCCTTTCCCAATGTCACCTGTTTTTTTCTATGTAAATCTGGCCCCCAACAAATCACACAGAAGATGTCTGGAGGTGTCACTCGGAATCGAACCCCGCCCATCCGTTCATTATCCAAGCGTTCTAACCACGAAAATTCGACTTCCTCATTGAAACTAGATCAGTTGGAGGGTCATCCTTGTTTCTAAAACGCAATATTTGCCACAGTTTCTCCTCATGAACTAAATCTACCTAAATATAAGATTAGATCTCTGGTTCTAAATTTTTCGAAAACAATTATTTTGAGATTTGTTTAATTTTATTAAATGGAAGATTCAATGCAGCATGTTAAAAAGTTTTCACCGAAAAAAGTATGCAATAAAAATATATTTGACTACTTCAACTGATATTGTGTCCATGGTTAGTAATGAGTACTGAAAATCTCAGACATTGGTTTTGCTCTTAGGTCAATTAAGGTTTCACTCCTATATTCTAACTTTCAGCTTTATGCAATTGGATTAGCTCAAGAGTTGACGGAGATCCATGAATTTACGATTTGAGTTGAGATCTACTAGGCATTAAGTATCTGGAGAATCAATTGTCTTTAGGGCTTAAATATTCATGACTGATAACTTCATATAGTCACGCCTGTGGGACACACCTTTAATTCATAATTATTGCCTCAGGTGAGAAATTTTCACAGAAATCTTGAGATAATAAATATCAATTAGGTTAAATTTCCGCTGAAACTCGTATCAAATCGTGTAAGAAGAAGGCGTCGGTAGTAGCATGTACAAAATTAAAGAATATTTTGCCTGACGACTAAAAAATTCAATTTAATTTATTAGTAAATATGAGACCCAGAAATACTTTTTGCAACTGGCTTTAACATTAATTATGGAGAGATTTTGTTAATTTACTTTGCCTGAGCCAGAAGAGTAGACTCGTCATATTTAAAGTTGGCCTGAATAAATTCTTTTTAAGTCAATATCAATGTACAGGTAAATAGTCAACTTTCAAAAATATGATACTTGTTAATTGAGAAAATTATATTAAAAGCTTTATGCGTATTGTTAGGAGGGATTATGGATGTAATAAATTATTTTTACATGCATTCTTTTGAAGTTGGTTCCGCCTATGGTTTCATATAACAAGGAGTAATTTAGGTAAACCATAAAATAAATTATCTTTTCACTTTCTCAAAAAAGGGAAAGTATTTGCGTTGAGTACTAGGAAAGCATATCGGATAAAATAGTTCATTTCAGAAAATATGATTAATTCAATCGTCTTTACTGGAGTAAAACTTTGCAGGTTTGCTTTCAAAACGTACATTAAGAGGGAAGGAAGTTGAGTGTTGAGGTTTTGGACAGGGTGGGGCGATAGATAAGAAAAAAAGGAGAATGTTCAAATGGAGAGAACAGCAGCTGAAAGATACAAAACCTCTTTAGCTGGAACGGACAACACGCGAATTAACTTACGAGGGTGAGCCTCGGGTGCAGATAACAAAGAAAGGGGCACAAATCACTGGACCTGGCATTCACGAACATCTTCCCTTTGCTCGGCTAAATATAATCCTCTTTGTAGAAGATATGATACTTAACCTCGTGGTGCAGATAATATCTTAAAATCAGATACTAAGATATGAAGAAGGGGAAGGGTTTTAAAGTGAAAACTCCTCTTTTGAAGAGGAGGTTTCACTTTAAAACTTCTTATTAAGTGTCAGACACAAAATATATCAAGATGCTACTGCAAGTCACAAGAGAGTTTCCCTAATAATAATAAATTTTTGACATGCAAGTGGGCATATTAGTTTTACAATTATTTTTGGACCGTGTTTCTTTCTGTCACAATATTATGAATATATGTTTATATATATATATATATATTTATTTATTTCTATAACTCTTTTGCATATATATAACCTGTATATATATATATGTATATATATATACATTCAAACACGAAATCCCGCCAAACGGCGAATAAATACTCATATATACAGAAACATATATAAGGAAAAGGGATAGGAACACGTATAAAGGACGAACACAATAGATGTGGGGAAGGCGGAATCGAACGGATCACAAGAGTAAAAATATTTCCTCAACCGGGACTCGAACACCGGATCTTTCCACTTGCCGGGCGGATGCTCTTAACCACTTGAGCTATCGAGGATAGTCAATTTACCCTGAGATCCGTGGGTCTAATATGTCGCCAAGCGCCCCGATTCTTTCAGCCAAGAGATGGCGTCAGGGGGCTGTTTCACCCACCAAAGGAGAAATAGACAATACACAAGGAAAGGAAAGGACAGTGGGTTAGAATTCATACAACATCATACAGGAAAGGAACAGTGCGTTTCGTGGCACGCATAGCCAGAAGAAAGAGATGAGCCACATTGGCCAAATACACATTCAAACACGAAATCCCGCCAAACGGCGAATAAATACTCATATATACAGAAACATATATAAGGAAAAGGGATAGGAACACGTATAAAGGACGAACACAATAGAGGTGGGGAAGGCGGAATCGAACGGATCACAAGAGTAAAAATATTTCCTCAACCGGGACTCGAACACCGGATCTTTCCACTTGCCAGGCGGATGCTCTTAACCACTTGAGCTATCGAGGATAGTCAATTTACCCTGAGATCCGTGGGTCTAATATGTCGCCAAGCGCCCCGATTCTTTCAGCCAAGAGATGGCGTCAGGGGGCTGTTTCACCCACCAAAGGAGAAATAGACAATACACAAGGAAAGGAAAGGACAGTGGGTTAGAATTAATACAACATCATACAGCATACAGAATACATACATCATCATCAACAACATACATACATTCCCCACCTCTATTGTGTTCGTCCTTTATACGTGTTCCTATCCCTTTTCCTTATATATGTTTCTGTATATATGAGTATTTATTCGCCGTTTGGCGGGATTTCGTGTTTGAATGTGTATTTGGCCAATGTGGCTCATCTCTTTCTTCTGGCTATGCGTGCCACGAAACGCACTGTTCCTTTCCTGTATGATGTTGTATGAATTCTAACCCACTGTCCTTTCCTTTCCTTGTGTATTGTCTATTTCTCCTTTGGTGGGTGAAACAGCCCCCTGACGCCATCTCTTGGCTGAAAGAATCGGGGCTCTTGGCGACATATTAGACCCACGGATCTCAGGGTAAATTGACTATCCTCGATAGCTCAAGTGTTAAGAGCATCCGCCCGGCAAGTGGAAAGATCCGGTGTTCGAGTCCCGGTTGAGGAAATATTTTTACTCTTGTGATCCGTTCGATTCCGCCTTCCCCACCTCTATTGTGTTCGTCCTTTATACGTGTTCCTATCCCTTTTCCTTATATATGTTTCTGTATATATGAGTATGTATATATATATATATAGGGCTTAGTACTGGGTGAACTCTACCATCACCTACCAATATATATATATGGTCTATATATATATATGGTCTATATATATATATATATATATATATATATATATATAGACCATAAACAGAGTAATCAACCCGATGGTCGGTTCGGTAGGCGATGGTAGAGTTCACCCAGTACTAAGCCCTATACAGGGTGTGAAATTCACACATATGGGTAGGGGGGCCAGTTCCTTTCCCTGTGCCGGTTATGGTTTCCCAGGAAGACCTGGTACCTGAAAAATGACATAGCTTGGGTGGAGCTGCAGGTGCCCAGAGTGCCTTGCCCGGGAATCGAACCCGGGCCCCTCTGGTCAGCGGTTCAACCTTATACCCCCTGGACTCCTGCGACCCACGTGTATATATACTGTATAAACTCTCAGACGTTTAGCGTCAAACAAAAATATAATAATAATCACGACGGCGGACAAAGGGTCATCCGTTGTCGTGCTAAACAAAGAAGACTACGACGCTGAGGCATTTCGCCAATTAAACGACCTTTCTTGCTATGCCCCTCTGCCCCAAGATCCAAACCCTTCATATTAATTGGATATTCTCTCGTTTCTATCCAATTTTGGTCCCAAAGAAGGTCTCTCGTCCAAAGACATATCCATTCCTTCTTCACCTAGTCCTCAGACCCCCCATTTCTATTTGCCCGAATTCACAAAACCAATAAACCCGGACGCCCCATTGTCTCCAGCATCAACTCATCCACTGAACGAATCTCTGAATTAATAGACCAACCTTCAACTCATAGCCACTTCACTCCCTTCTTACATCAGAGATTCGTACCACTTTCTGGAACGTCTACACTCAATCCCAATTCCGCACTACACGACCATTCTCATGGCTACATTAGATGTTATATCTAATACACAACTCCATTCCCCCACAAAAAGGCTTAGAAGCCCTGAAATATTACCCTTGCCTACGACCCACACCACAAACCCCATCCCCGGATTTCCTCTTCGAACTGAGTCAAATCGTCCTCACCAAAAATGCTTTCCAAATTTAACGACAAAATATATTTGCAAATAAATGGCACAGCAATTGGCATGCGTATGGCTCCTGTATATGCCAATATTGTTACGGATAAACTTGAACATAATTTTCTCCAAAAAAAAGCCCTCAAACTTCTGGGCCCGCTATATTGATGACATTTTCCTCCTTTGGTCCCACGGACGCGAAAGTTTATCCTCTTTTATTTCCTCTCTCAACTCCTCCTTATCGGTATATTTCACTTATTCTATATCTGACACGAATATCAATTTCCTAGATATCGACATTCACCTCCAAAACAATAAGTTTTAAACCTCAGTCCACATTACACCGACCAATAACCAATGATATCTTCATTTCAATAGCTGCCACCCATCACACACAAAACACTCCTATGCCTTCCCACTCGTGATTCGCTTGATTCCACATTCCCCACCATTTATATGGTCCTATATTATGTGTGATCCTTTCCCTTTTCTTTATTCAGGAAATTCCTGTATCTATATTCATGTCAATGAATAAACATATATGTATATACTCGTATTTTAAATGCTTTCCTATCATCAGATATTTGATCCTAACTCTTGAAACCCCATCAAGCCATGTTTATATGTATATACATACTATATATGTGTGTGTATATATACACATATATATATATATATATATATATATATATATATATATATATATATATATATATGGCATTTATATGTATATATATACATATATATATATATATATATATATATATATATATGTATATATATACACACACATATATAGTATGTATATACATATAAACATGGCTTGATGGGGTTTCAAGAGTTAAGATCAAATATCTGATGATAGGAAAGCATTTAAAATTATTTATATCATAATGAAAACGTTGCCATATTTTTGCCGGGGCGTTTCAAAATACAAAATTTCTGAAGTATTTTTCGCAACACCCATTTGACATAGGAAATGGTGATTACTAATCAGATTCCTCTAAAAAGATGCCACAACCAGGGTCTACGGATGCGTTGAAAATATAAATTTATATATCATATTTTTCATTAGTATTAAAACCTGGGCTCTGAACTTGGAATTGGAGTAATTCTATATTCAAATAAAGCTACAAATTTAATCGTTATTTATCCTTATTTATGAAACTGATATTACCTAGTATTGCTCTAAAATACTCATTACGTTCTCAAATAAAAATGAAAAAATAATGTTATTACGATAAATTCCTAAATAAGCGAATCCGAAGAAGAGAAATGAGATTTACCAGAACCAAACGATTGTTTATATAACTCTATTGACTTTACGAATGATCTAGGAAGGTATGGTCAAAAACATAGGAAAAATCAATCTGCAAGCATGCATCTGTTGACGATTCAGAGAGTAACGTTGTACATTTTGAGGTATGCCGCCAGAACAATCTTGGGAATTCACGGAAAAGCCATGTACCTTATTTTTTCAAAAAAATTAAATTTCCACTCCATCTCAGTGCCCGAGGAAAAAAATGAAAGCAATACACATGACTCGAGCCGCCATTGATGGAAGTGGAATCGGCGAAAACCGACGCGATCTTTTGTCCGGGCGAGTATCTCTGATTCCATCCGTGCGCACACTACGACTACACTCTGCTGCTCATCGGGATGGGGTAGCTTCCGTACCTGCTCGTGCTCGCTTTGGTGTTTATCCGCATATCGAAAAGAACACTCCTCAGCAACATGGACAATAAACTTTTTTCGCCTGGCAGATAATACCTGTTTAAGCACAGTGGAAGAGAATGCACGCTTCCCGCGATTCGAATCCAGGCAAGATAGCGCAACAATCGATAGCCAGGTGTATCGCCATTCCCACGTGACGATATTCCTCGTGAGATTTAGTATGTGTCATTTTTCGTATAACACGCCATTATCTATCTACCTGCGAGGACAGAAAGAAAATTGAAATCATTTATTTAATCTTCCATTTTTATGGATAGCCGCGTGTTTCTTTGCTTTACGTAAATTTACGTAGGAAGGATTTCGTCAATCAATCGGATACTCTTTTAATGAAAACATAGTAGAGTTTTGTGATGCCTTTTTTCCATTACACGTGTTTTATAATGGGACAAAAGAGCATTGAGATTCTCCGTAAAATAATTTTCATGTGTCATTCAATACAGGGTTCGTCCGGAAAATAAGTGTACTGATTTTTTCCCGCCGCTCCAGGCGCGCCCAGCACCGCTCTGACGGGCTGCGATTGGAGGGGGTATGTTGGCAAGCGACGCTGAAAAAGGCAGTCGGCTCTGAGCTGTGGTGTAGTGAGGAGCTCTGTTAACGCGAACCTCCACGCTCGACCCACGTCACGGAACGCGATGCCGAAGTTTTTGGAGCAGCGTTATTCCATCAAATTTGCGGTAAAGCTTGGGAAATCGTCTACCGAAACTGTCGGTATGATTAACCAGGCTTACGGGGAGTCAGCCATGTCCAGAAACATGATCTTTCGGTGGCACAAGATGTTCGTGGAGGGCAGAGAAGAGGTCGACGACGAGTCTTCGAGAGGTTCCCGATGATGCCTTCGCGGGTGCGTTCCAGGAATGGGAACGCCGCTGGAACAAGAGTATCGACTCACAAGGGTCCTATTTTGAGGAATATTAGCTTAAGATATGTAAAAGTGTAATAAATTTTTTTTCCTGAGCTCAGTACACTTATTTTCCGGACGAACCCTGTATGTTATCCCAATTGAAAATCAATTGCCAAATTTGATGAATAGATTACCTTTGAAGAATGGTAGAATTTTCATTAACTATTTCATGTAATTCAATTTGGCATTTTAATTTAAATTATTTCACAGTTAGAGACTCAAGATTATTTCATTCAGGAATTGTATTAGTACTTGGGCGAAAAAAGAGATATAGCTGTGAAATCATGATTAAGTGAGACTAAGAAAAAAGTGATGTGTATTGGCATGCTTGAAGTGCAGTCACTTTGACAACCAATTTGACCAATGTTCTACAACAAGCAACAAATATGAAATCAGGAAAAATAGAAAATAAAAACTGTGAGATCATCAAAATTAATGTTCAATTCTGTCATTAATAGTCATATTTTATGTTACTTTCCAATTGAGTTGAACGTGATTTACTGCTTGGATGGCGCCTGCCAGTTTGACTGCGTATCATCGATTTGAAGGAAAAATACGTTAAAGAATCGGAGTATTTTTCCATACAAGCGCGCGAAGATTCCTCGTATATTACCTCCTTATATAAATCATGAAGGATTTTGCATTAAGGAGGAAGTTTTCTGTCATAATAAATAATTTCATACCTAAACGCAATTCGACTACCTCCCATAATTATTAGCTTCCCCGACGTACATATAAATATAAATATAAAAACATATACATATATAAATAAATAAATAAATATATATATATATATATATATATATATATATATATATATATATATATATATATATATATATATAAATATATAACCGTCGGGCATTTGTTTTCCATTTCCCCTGGCCTGTTATTGGAAGCAATTGACCAGCAATAATTTGCTAAATGAAATGGCCACCTGGTCCCCTTTTGCTTTCTTCTCGGAAGGAAATAAGGAAGTAAAAATGCCCCTTTTTGTACCAATGAATGGATTTCTATTCTGTTTTGGTTCCCGCTAACTTCTTCACGCGCGCAGGGCTCCCTTCAGTGGGGATTTCTTGGACATCGCTGCAGGGGTTCACCCCCCTTTTGGTTCTCTCTCCACACCCTACTTCTGTCACCGCATCGGCTCTCTCCTACCCTTAATGTTTCCCCCACCCTCCAATCCATTCACCAGTTGCAAAACCAACTACGATCCCCCAATCCCATCCTTCCACCATTAGATGAGAAGGAAAAAAAGGAAAAGCCCTGTCCCCCTTCTGAAACCTTCCGCTTCCCTTCCGCGCTTTCTGCCTCATTTTCTGGGACTCTCTTCTCTTTCTCTCATAATAAAAACTAGGAGAGAAGCGCGGATTTCTTTAATTTTGTTTATCCTTTTCGTTTTTTCCCTCCCTCCTTTCTTACCTCGTCTCTTCTTTCCCCTCTTTTTCTCTTACTTTCGACCCTTCTCTCTTTGGTATTTTTCCTCCTCTCCTTCCTTCTTACGTGCTCTTACATAAAACTCCAAATCACAATCCTCCCATCCGAAAGTTTTCTGGAAATAGGATGGACGCTACGGTGTCGCAACGTAACCAAGAGTAAAGGAAGGAAGCATCCTTATTCCGCCCAAAAATGAGATCCTAATGCATCCTAATTGGGTATGTTATGCTCACCTGGTAGTGCGAATAGAACGCACTAACTGATATATGCGTTTCCTACTCCGCTACGAATTCGTGAATAATAGCATACCCAAGAAAAGCCTTTTGAAATATCGTCATCAAACACTTTTCATTTGACGTATGCATTTAAATGACAAATATTTTGCTCCTCATTTGCTTTCATAGGTCAAATTTCTTAAAGGCTTAGAAGTCTTTAACTCCATCTTTGACGGGGACTTGGAGTAATCGTAGTCAACTTTGTGTTATTCTTGTATTCTGTCATAACTTGAAACAATGTGAAACAGGAAAAGGAAATGTAAAACTGCACCGTATAATAAGCGACAATTTACAAAGCCCAAAGATTAATATTAAGGATAAATAAATAAATTGACGCCAAATATAAGGTAAAAGCTACCTTAGAAATAAAAAAATATCGAGAAAACTGCAAGATATTTGATTTACTAACCCCCACTGATCATCCGTTTCGAGTAAAATACACCTGATAAAAGATTTGGTGTTTTCCCGGCATATCAGCTGCGTAAATTCCTCTCGGGTCCTCCACCGGGTTTATCGTCCATATTGGCCTGGTCCATCGGGCCAATATGGACGATATACTATAACCCGGTGGAGGACCCTAAAATACACCTAAGTTTCTTTCATGACCTCTGGACTCAATGAAAGGATATAAGAGGAATACCGTACAATGAAGGAAACTCACGAAGTCTTGGATCTTGTGCTTTCTCGGCGTATCTTTGAGTGAAATCCCCTGAGGTCTTATACCATGTTAGTGTCTTCATTGCCGCCAAAGTTTCATTCAGAAGTACTGTGAGCGATGACCGAGTCGGATTCCGAAACCTTGGCATCAGGGTAGAGACTAACCCAGTGGAACACCCGAGAGGATTTCACCATGGAAATGCATTATTTTATTTCATCCATTGATCTATACATATTAATTGACCTAAAGAGTGGTTTTAATAGAAGAGAGTAAATCACACATCAAAATAACTCCGGAGGTCTATAGTGAAAAAGTTGAAAACGCTTTTACAAGTTCAAGTGCAAGGCTGCCTAATTCAAAGGCAATACCACCAAATAATTCGCTCTATATTGCTTTTAGTTGGATATAATCCAGACAATATTAATACATTTTTTTTGAAGAGAGCCTTAGTCTGGGGCATTTTATTGACTGCTTTTTTAAATTTACTCCTAGAAAAAACCTTCGTAAGTCTTCCCTCTTTGTCTCTCTCAGTTATCACTCTCGATTTTATCGCGACGCAGTATGAGTCCGATAATTATCCCTCTTAGTATTGTTAGCTTCCCCCTTTCTTTACTAATTCCTCCAAGCGCTCCTTTCTATGCTAAACTTAACCTTCATTTTAGACTTGTTATTCTTTAGTAGTGCATGATATATTTCCATCATTTTAATACATTACCGCCTTTTATGTCTCATGGCCGTGGTGAATAAACTCCATGTGAAAGTTTTTAAAAAACTGTATTCTTCAATTTAATAATACTATTTTACGATAGTGATGGTTCTTTTTGGTAGAGAGCCTTTTAAATGTACTTTATTACGCCTACAGTAGATTTACATCTTCCACCGCTGGTGATCTTTCTTTCCAGTAGCAAAACATTTCTAATAAACCTTATTTCGAGGCTGTTTTCCGGAATTCGATTGCATAGATGAGGGTATCGATTTGAGTAATCGTTACTAAGAAATAGCCTAGATGTCTGAATAAAATTTATTCTGCATATTAATTGGTCCTTATATACATAATGTTTTAAATTACAGCTATTACTGTTTTATTATTTGTATTTTCAGGAAGCTGTAGAGTGAAATAACTCACTCAATGGAGAAGATACAGGCTTACAGTGTTAAATAATGCATTTGAAAAGTTATTAAGCCCATCAAATCCACGATAGAACGATGGCTGATAATGGAATGACACAATTGTGGGATGGAAAAGGAATTTTCCAACTGGCCATTCGTCCTTCATAGATGATCAGAGAGGTGGATGACCATCACTCTCGGATGATGCTATTAGATCGGAATTTATCCATTTAGATTGAAGAGCAACCATCCAAATGACCATAGACGAGACTGATCGTGGTAACGGCAGTTTGTGGAGAATTAATCGAGGAGAACTGTACATGTCAAAGGTATCAGCCTGCTGGGTTCCACGACTACTGACTCCTTTTCAGAAGCAAACGCGGCACGACCTTCTCCACCAGGTGACTATTTCTTATTCCCAGGACTCATAAATCACTTGCAAGATCGGAGATTTGGTCACCAAAATTATGTCATTCAAGAGGCCAAACAATGGTTTTTGATCAAATTTGCTCGCTCCCACAATGACGGCCTTCAAAAAGTTATGAAACGCAGGGATAAATGTATAACTCTGGATGGTGATTTTGTAGAGTCTTAAGAATAACAAATAAATGTTAATTTCTTATCTCCATTATTTTATAGCAATTATTAAAAGTTTACGATATCCCATCGTACATAATTTTTTGTTATTGCTACCATGAAGCTTATACTTTAATATTTCTTCTACACAAGTGTCAGTATATATCTCTGACATTATTTCTCCTCTGAAACAGGAGCTATGTTGTCCAAAAACCTCTGCACTCTGATTATCGTTTACTATAAACGGTGAAACTACGTATAATAAGACGGACACCGAATCAAAATTAACTGCAGTGTGTATTTCGGCTTATGAACCCTACTTACAAAGCACAGGTAAAAGAACTTGGAGTGAGATTTGGAACGGTTAATTTAAGTTACACCATGGTTCATATTCTTTCTCAATAACGCTTCTCAATCAAGTATGTGATTTTTTTAGATTACGATTCAAGCATAAGGTTCAGTTAAAGACATCAAAACTATTTTATTGGAATGGAAATGGTACCACAGGAATAAAAATATACCATTGCTATTTACCAGCTGATGCTGCAGTCCACGCCTCAACATAAATGTTGAAACTAATACTGAAGAATGGCTGTAGAACATCCTTGAATAAATCCCTAATCTGATTATATAGCACAGGTACAAAGACCAATCAAGGATACCTAGAAACGTAATGCTGCTGCCCCTGATTTTAAGGCTTTCAATGTGTTTTAGGATTATTTAGGCAATGATAACATTGCTGCTTTTGCAAAGTTAGCCAAAGAATTTTTTACCGCAAAGAAAGAACAAAAAGGGACACGTTGGTAATATTAAGGCCAACATTAATGAGTGAAAATATATAATTAAAAATTATAGCTAATTAAAATGAACTGAAATAAAATGCATTAATGTAATATATGGTAGTCTATCATGCAAATTTGTAATTGATACAAAAATGTTGTTACCAACACTCACCAGGCATTAAAATACTATTTTTCTTAAAAAGGATTAACCAATTCTTTAGGATGCGCTTTTGTCACTATGGGCTCTTATCTATTATCTTCGAAAATTAAACAGGCGAAACCCATAGGAAGGTTCAAGCTGAGGTTTAAAAATGGGAACCCTCTGAATTTACTTGATTTGAAATGTCAGGTTTGATTTTTGACTGTGTTTTTCCTTCTAAAATGTCACCATATGATGTATAGGTATTGATATTCTTACTTAAAATTCTTTCTGTGGTGAATCTTTGTACGCGGAATGGGATACTCGTGGCAAGTTCAAGTCTGTTAGAATAACTAAAAATACACAAAGAGGAATACGTCATTGATATACACACACACATACAAACATATATATATATATAGCATTTATGTATATATATATATATATATATATATATATATATATATATATATATAGCATTATTATAACGCAGAAGACATTGTTATTTACGCTCAATTAATGCAATATTGGATATAAATAATAATTCCTCGGCGTCGTTTTGTATTAATAAAATGAATTTTAGACTACACTCAAAAGTTTTAGGTAAGAGGACGAAAAAGTTGGAGCACGCCTTGATAGCTGAACAGGCTAAAGCACTCGGCCGGACATCGAGGGATCCGGGTTCGAATTCCAGTCAAGAGGAATGATTTTTACAATTTGAATATTTCTGCATCTCTGCATTTTATTTTTTAACTGCAAAGGCAGTTAAAAAAATGCTAATTCTAAAAATAAACTCGAACACATATTATATCGAAATACTCCACAATCACCCTAATTCCCGTGTCAAAATAATAATTCAAGTTTATAATTGTACGGCACAGTTAGAAATGCAGTAATAATCTATGTGCCTCTATTAATTTAGGGATGGATATTAAAAAATAGTGCTTCTATACACAAGGAGTAGTAGTACCGTGTTTTAGGATGAGATTGGATTAAAGTTGCTATGGCGTACTTTGATTTTCTCTGTTTTGAACGTGTATTATGAGTGTGCGTACATCCGGAAAATGCGGTCCTGATTTTTGAAAAAATGTAATGAAAGAAAGGAGGAAACATTTGACCCTTCGTTGACCTACTTTGAGAACCTTTGAACTTCCAAGGTCTGTAGGCAAATATGCTCACATGTCTAAATCTGATCTTCTAGTTCGATTAAGCAGTAGTCTAGTTGCGACAGCATGAAGACGAGCCGAGTGCACGTTGCTGTCACTCAGGCAGTTTAGTTTCCCTTTTAATTGATGAATCATCCTAAACACTTTATTTGATAACCGTTTGCAAGCATCTTGCAAAAAGGGTCTTATCAGCACTGAGTTCAATATCCGAGGTCTACGTGGATTAGTAAATGGCGCAATGCTGCAAAAACAATGATAAATAATTTTTCGTAAAATTAATAATGTTTAATCATTGATTTAATTTTGGTAACCTAAGAACACCCTCGGGGCAAAGCATTGCAAACTCCAGGAAAAATGTGTGTTTAAATAAGGCGAAGAAAAATGACTTTGTGATGATTAATCATGGGTAATTAATTCACCAGTTAAATCGTAACTAAGGGATAAGTGACTGGACGACATGGAATCTTATTCTCATCTTGGCCACTAAATGACATTTGATGGCAAAGGTCAAAAGGGGAACTACTTCATCAATGAAGCAAAAGAGGAGAGTATCAAAACGGCCAATTGTATTGGAATAAACTGATACAAAAAATCGTTGAATATCTCTTAGGTGGAAAGATTGGAATGACGAAAAAGTATTAAAGGCGGTCGAAGAAAAACCACGGGAGGGGACGCGTGCGTGGATTCGGTAGATTATAAAGCACGGAGGCAGATCAAAAACATTTCGGGAGGCAGGGATTTCGGAAGGCAAAAGGAGGAGGGTCGGAAGAACGTGTTTATTACTCGTAATTTGCTAGATACAGGCTAACCTGTACTAACTCCAGAGCATTCAAAGGGCAAACCGAAACCTTGAAACCACGAAAACGGAGAGACAAGCAAACCTAGGAGCGAAAGCAAAAGAAAAAAATACAGAAACGTAGTTTGATTGCATCATCATGTACTTAGCCGATAATATAAACGAGCTCTCTAGGAATACGATTACATGAAACATGTATTTGCAAGTCATCAGCACACATGCCATATTTTCAATATGTCAGACAATTAGACATTTCTTACACATACTGACATTAGAAAGGGTGACAAAACCAAATCCTCTCTAAGGGTAGGCAGACGACTTTCTCTTTCCACTTACTCAAACAGGCCATTTAACTGTTCTGTCTAGTGGGCGACACAACTATCTAGGGGACTGAGCGGCGCGGCTGAAACGACGGTTGGTTTTTGCTATGCAGTCCAGGTGAAAAATTATAAACCGCTCCTTCTACTTAAAAGAAATAAGAAAAAAGTGGGAATTTTAAAGGAAATTTTGGGGTACACCCCTTCCTACTGGATCTGAAGACGGGTAGAGGGGAGGTGATTACGTAAGCCAGGTAGAGGGGGAAGGGAGAGTTTTTTGACGGAATGAAGGGAGGTGAAATGTATGCAGCATTGAAGAACAGTTTATCGCTGAGTTGGGTGTCACGTTGTGGCTTGATATTCGGGTTTTAAAAAATGTAGCGTGGTCAGGCTATGTTGATCCAAAACTTATCCGAAACGTTAATATATAAAAGAATGATATAATCCCTGTATAGTTGACACAATAGAAAAACCTTTCTTCTATAACTATATAAATACCATCCACAGGATGATAAGCATTTTCCAAATGTATACAATATACAAATATGGGAATCTAGACTTTTTACCTCACTGATGAAAAGTATGCCACAAACATGCTTACACAGCAAAGTGAAACGAGTAGAAGAAGGTTAAAAAGTAACTAGCTAAATTTATATTGGCTTTTGAACGTGTGCGCGCAGCCATGAGTGGAATAATTCTGGTTGATATTTTACTAGCGGGGGGTAAGATTGAATTCAGCTAAGATTTTCCGGTGCCATATAGAAATTTGGTGAAGAGATAAAAGCTACAATGATTGAATATAGGAAAGATTCGTTTGTATCATTTCAACTTTATAGTACGTGCTCTATACTTATAGGGTTAAAGTTAGACAAAATCAAAAGATCAATAAGTGGTTATCTTGTGAGGCATTTTAGAAACACATTTTACAAGTGCAATATACGGTCATTGGTGGTGACTTGAGTGCAAATTTGACTAGGCTCAAATTTTATCATTTGTTTTAATTGGAACGTGGTGCAAACTTTTGACTTCTTACGAACAAAAGAAAAAAAATCAGCACCGGAGTTGCGTCGCTATGGATTGATTGATGGTGTGCATGCCGCGTCATGATTAGCTCGAATCCGACCTCTTCTGAACCAAAAAGGTCTATGAGAATTAACTCATTTGTGTCTTCACTAATTTGAATGTAACGTAAAATTTCAGTGACAATTAATAGGCGGCCTTCAAATTCTTGCTTTTAAGAAGGGTAGAATTTGGTGGAAGAATTTTTGGGAAGCAGAATGACATGCAGATGAAAGGAATATTAGACAGAAATGGTGAAAATGATGCCCCACGTGAAGCATGAGGAATTTTACGAGATGGGGATAATGCGGAATTAGGGAGGCACACAGACTATAGTGTAGACAATTCAATTCATTCCTATACTAAGGAGGAAACAATGATAATTGATTCAGAATGGATGCACAATGGAGAATGGTCACCAAATTGAGGCTTTTCGTTCCAACTATTTCATTATTTTGATTGAATCTGACCCATTTGCAATTCGAAGGGATGCTCTAAAGATATGGATTTACTGTGCGAAAAAATGAAGTGAATTTCAACTGAAGGAGGAAGCGTATTTTATTTTGTTGCTCTGCACTGTATTAAGCCAGTGAGAGTTGAGTAAATTTTTTAAAAAATGTTTAATTTTAAGTTAAAAGAAGGCATTAACTGCTTTGATAAAGACGAAACTGTGTCCCAAGTGTAACAACTAGAAGAAGTTAGAATTTTTAGTCTTAAAGTATGGCTGTGAATTTTTAGTGAAAGACCATTCAGCTCGGTTAAAAAATTTAAAGCTCAAGATTAAGGAAAATCTTAAGTTTCAAGAGTCTGATAATGTGAGTAAATAGTATACGCAGATTGTGACATTTTTGGAATAAGTGCCAAATTTAGGAGGTGAAACAAATATTTTAGTAACCCACCTAAGAAAAACCAGACTACCGAAGATCACAAAATCTTTTAAAGCGTCTTTTACACATTAAAACATTTCGCATTTGCCTTGCACGGGAAATGCGATCACCTCAACGTAAATAGTGACCAAAGGAAAATTTCTGCTTATTGATATTCACCACGGATATATGAGAAAAGCTACATATTGGACACCCTTGGTAACCACTTTATGGCCTTGACTCTTGGTGAACGTTTTTGAAAAGATAGTAACAATATCAAAGAAGAAAATGTTTGAGTTGAAATTCTCAAATGAAACGTAAAACTTTAGAGAAATGCAAAAATATGTTTGGAAAACTTGGAATCATTGAGTTACACCGAGTAATCAAACGATTGCGAACCCTTCATAAGGTCACTTTACATTTGTGGTCTGGAGAGCGGCACGTTGCCGCAAACTGCGGCTCCGGCGAACCACCGTTGAGGGTGCCACATCTGCCGGAAGGCGACAGTGGAGGTGGAGGAACGCATTATCTTTAGGGTGCTCATTTAAAAGCCGTCTTCGTGAAAAAATATAATAAAAAGACAAAAAAAGAGGAGGCCAAAGAAAGAACTCCGAAGAGAACAAGCCAAGAATATAATAAGGCTAGTTTGGTAATCTAGGAGTAGGCCGGAGAAGTGGGAGGGTGAGCCCATGCAGAAATTAAGTGGGTGGTGGGAAAGGAAGGGAGAGAGGCTCTCGGGGGTGGAGGGAAGAGATTTTGGAGGCAGAGTGAGAAGGAAGGGCCCGGGGGGGGGGTGGCTCTGTGGCGTTCTCTCGTCTCACGAGTCTGTGTGTGTGTGTGTGTGGTGGGGGGGGGAGAAGTTAGGAAGGTTGGTGAGGGGGAGGGGGGCCCTAAAATAAATATTAAGCCGGGAGAAAAGAGAAAAAATACTGGAGAAAGAGCGGAGGGTGGCAGGGGGTGAGAGATTTAATTAAGGCTAAGTGGTGGCTGCGAAAAGGATGAGAACAATGGAAATCGGTTTTGAGGGTCAAGCCGCCCGTTTTCTTTCTCCAGCTAACCACCCACCCACCGTCCCCCTTGGCGTGGTGTGTGGGTGGGGCGGGGTGAAGGGTTTATAGGTGTGTGGGTGCGGCGAAGGTGGGAACGAGGGGGCGGGAGGCGACTTCGACGCAAGAGGTAACTGGAAGGTGGGACCCGCCCACGCACGGGGATGAGGACCCTGCGCCCCGAGGGTCTCTGGAATGAGAAAATGGAGTCGGGCAGGAAGGAGGCACAAGGGGGAATCAAGGGGGTTAGCCGAGTGGAGGAGTGTGGGGGTGAGTGAGCCAGAGGGGGGGATGTTGGTTTTCACGTGGAGACGTTTATGTGGAGGAAGGAGGGAGGTCGAGCTGTAGGAAAGGTTGCGGGTGTGGAATAAACAGCGACAGGGTTTGGGAATTAGAAGAAGCATGAAAGGAAGTGGGAGAGTGAGGAAAGAGAGAGAGAAGAAAAAAGGAAAGTGATAAATGGGAGGAGATTTAAAGAGAGGGATGGGGAAAGAATGGGTTAGGATAATGGAAACGGTAGGTGCGGTTATGGGAAAGAGGTGGGTATTGGGAAGCGCGGTAAGAAAGACGAATACCGACAATTGAAAATAAATTAAACTCTTTAGTTAGAGAATAACCAGATACATTATAAGTTTTCTGCTTATTATACGTATGAAGTGCTTTTAATCTCACTAAACTGACACAGTAGGTAATCAGAATAGGTACCAGAATAGGTATTAGAATAGGTAATTTAATACAATTTTTTCACGATGCCACAGAAAAAAAATCAAAGTTGAATTTTACGAAAGAATCCCATTTTACCTTATATGATCTAAAGAACATAGTTTAACTATTAAGACCATTATAATGTCTATCAGAAAAACTATATTATTATAATAAAAATTATTCTTGATAGCTAAAGTAAAAGTTTAGCTGGAACGTGAAATAATGCCCGTACATAAGAATCGTACCGATTACGTTTCTAAATGAAAAGTGTTGCTTTGCACCTAATTGATGTTCCGTGTGAAATGATTTAGATATGAGGTAGCCTTTTCTATGATTTCAATTATACTCTATATTTTATACTAACGTCTGAGTAACGTTCCAGGAAACTCCATGAATTTAAAAATGTAAAGTGTTATAAGAAAAACATAATAAGCAACTAATCATATTTCCACGTGCGGTGAAGACTGAAACTAAAGCTTAAAAAATTTTCTTCAGCACGCAATATTCTCAACAAAATAGCCAACCCTAAGTGTCTAACGAACATCAGGCTTTTACGGTTCTAACAAACCCTAAATATCTGTCACCAAATTAATTCTGCTTTTCAATATTTTCATAAGAAAATTTTTACTTCTATGTTTTAAAGACTGTGGGTGAATGAAGTATATTAAAATTTTATACACTAATAGATTACTTTTTCGCAGCTTCTTTGTTTAAAATAGTGGTTGTGGAAAAACCTGTGTTTTAAAATCGCGTTTTGCTTCTCCTGGAATCAACAACTTTGGAAACCTACAGTCGCGAGCTTTGCGGAGAATGGTTCAATGTGTTCATAAAAAACTTTAATCCCATTTACTCTTAGTTTAGCTGCACATGTATGGGGTTTACAATACTTTGTGATGGCCCTTATTTCTTCAAAGTTTATGTGATTCGTATGCCTAATATTTTGAAAGGGGAAATGTTTGATCAAGGGGAAATCTGAGGAGGAAAAAATAGAACAAAAAGAGGTACTTTTACCTACAATTACTCATCGAGTATGCCAGTGATAAATAAATACTTTCTGTGCAAATCATGGCTCAAAGGAAGAAAAATTACTTCAAAATTTTCAATGTAAAAGTTGCAAAATTTAAAAAAATGGATGAAATGAGAAAATAGATCGGTGGATGAAAATAAAAAAGGTATTGAGCTGGATGAGAGATGAGGAAGGTGGGAGAAGGGGGTGGGAAGACAGGGCTGTCGAGTTATAAAAATGCTTGCGATACTTGGAAATATGTACTTATATGTACTATGTACTTGAAATATGTACTTGTATGTACTTGTATGTACTTGTATGTACTTATATTGCTCTTACGCCAAGAGTATCATAAATTAGTTACAGGAACTGTAGGGAGAGCGTTATCTTTGACTAAAGTGTTGCAACTGCATTCTTGTTTATTGCAATCTATGCACCTAGGGTTCATTATTTCAAACATACATTAATTCAACATAAAAATTATGAAAACTCTAAATTATGTGCCTAATACATTAAGTAGCAGGCAAAATAGGCACTCGTAATTGATGTAAAGAATACGTCACATTCTTGGGTGGCTGCGTTAAAAGTTAAAGGATACCCTTACATTGCAAATAGGGTTTAGGAAATTGAATAATTTTCCGTGAATAGCCTTCTTCTTATCCCGAAAAAAATTCTTTTTAATCACTTATCGTGTGGTGCTCTTCCTTTTAAATCTCTTGATTAGCTTGATATTAAAATAAAAAATAACATGTAGAATTAGCTAGGTAAATAGGCAAGCAACTCTGTATTACCGCCCTTCAACTTGCTATTTATGCCTTTGAAGGCTAACGAACACGAATAGCTTAATTAAGGATGAGAAGCGATTCTAGGCAAAGAATATGTAAAATGGTATTTTGTTTTTATCGGGGATGACAATCAGTTGAAAATGGGTATTCAATGAATAATAAAAACTAAGGTTTACAGGCATCAGCGAGTTGTACTAGCTAACCGGAAACATAAATCAGGACGATACTGAATGATCAATATGCAGTATCTTTCAAGGTTATCTATCTTGGAAATATTTAACGCAATGACGTAAAAGCTCTGATGTTTGATATTAAGAAAGTGTCCTCAAAGAAAAATCAACATTTTCTTAAATATTTCTTCACATTAGATGGTTATATTTTTAGAGCAGAGTAGAATCTGAATGTGCTGTATTCTCGTTTCGAAACTTAGACATGACACCTTTACCTATATTAAGAACAGAGCATTTAATAATCCAACCAAAGATGGATAATCTCATAAAATTTTAGTTAGCTGTATTTTAAAGTCAGATACGTTTGCAAGGTTAATTAATATCAGAGTAGAGGGTTTAAAAAATTATATTTGAAATGTTATTACTCAGGGAGCAGCTTTTGCAGATTCTTTAAGCTGTCAAATTTTAGCCGAAAAGTAAAAGAAAGGCATTATCAACTTAAAACAATAATAATGGTATTACTTGCTAATTGTGCTAAGAAAATCTCTGTCTACTTCCTTGTTATCGAATAAAAAACTCAATTCGTGAGAAGCTCCAATTTAAAGTTGAAGTCACTCCTATTTCAAATATAAATATTATTTTATAAGAAAATTAAAATTAGGATATCAAATATCTTTCTTCTCCATGGAGAATTTTACGCCACATCCGAGGGCAGTTTCGTAAATTTCTTCAATTACTAAAGCATAATATCGGACCATTCTCTAATAAATATTTCAGTAAACCACAACACATCACACACACGAAGTACAATAAAGTGGAATTACTAAATGAACATTCCAGATGAATTTTCTGACTTCCAATCCCTCGGTTTTGATTTTGGCTGCCGTTGGAGGGTTTTTTTTTCCGCCCAATGCCTTCGCCGCCGTCGTCCACTTGAAAAACAAAGGGGCAATATGTGACTTCCTCGGAAAGAGAGAGACCACGAGCTGAATGAATGGTGAAATGGAGATGCGAGGCAAAAGGATGGGGTCCACCACGAGGGCGTAGTGGGGTGGGTTGGAGGTGGAGGGGGTGCAGGGGGTCGAGGGTGGGGGGTGTAGTGAAACGCGCATGCACTTTGAAGCGATACGCCTCCGGCGCTCGGAGGTTGACTCTCCAAAAGTTTTCCGGGTGGTTCAAATGCAAGACGATATCCCCACAGGAAAAAAAGAGGACGCCGTCCGCCTCCGGGGGCAAACCTCGCTTCCGCCCCCCCCCATCTCATCCTCCTCTTCCCGGAAACTCTGCCATGGTGGTCTTACCGCCTTCCCGCCCTCTTGTTCCCGAGAGGTCCTCCTCAAACTCCGCCGCCATCCCCTCCTTCCTTTTCGCGCCCTCTTTAACGGCTGACCTCACGTGCACTTTGTAGAGTCTCACAGGGGGAAGCAATTTCGGGTGGACGTGTCCCATCCATTCAATCTCCTTTGAAAGCAATTGGATCCGAAAATGTGCTGAGGACGATGGTCGACATCTACAAATGCATCCCACCGAAGTCACTCCTCCTCGCATAGCGACCTCTCTCACGCGGGGGAAGAGCTCCCCTCCCCGCCACCATCCCGTCCTCCCCCCCGCACAACCCTTGCCGCACTCCAACTAGCCTGTTCCCGTTCTTTTTCTCATTTTTATACCTTTTATGCATCACCGGACGCGGTTCCCGCATAAAAACCCCGATATTGAAAGGAAAGAGAGAAACATCTATTAGAAGGTACTCCTTCCCTTAGACCCTTCCCCTCAGCCTCCCTCTAAACCGCACTCCCACGGGTAAGGGGAACGAAATGATTAAAAATAAAACGACGACTCCCTTGTCGATACCGTCTTTATAGCCTGCGAGGCACCGCACATCCCCATCCGTTGCCCCGAAGAAGGGAATAGAAGAAAAAATTCGATTCAAACTCCCTGTGGTGTGACTCGGGAAAAAAGAAAAACTGACGAATTACTGAGGTACAGCATTGAAATATTTTTTTTTCTTCTTCCAGGCTAGAGGGGATTCATCGGTTGACTGGCCGTTGGAGTTTTATTTTTTTCATTCGGACACGACTCGATTGCACCGCTGGAGCGCGATTTGCGAACGTCGTACCAAGTTTTAATATTTTCTGAGCGGGAGAGATAAGGATCCTCATTTCTCACGATAAAAAATGAATTCTGCCCTGGTAACGTGAAGTCTAACAATGGATTTTTATGCTCATTTTTCCAAATTGGCTCCATTTTGCAAATATAGGAGCAAATATATCTATTGATTGATGCTTGCGTTTTCCTCTACCGATCAATTAAAAATACCCTGGATGGCAAGATATGCCATTAGCCGTTCAGCATAGAGTAAACCGATACTTCCAGGTGTTGAAACGTTAGAGCAGAGATTAGGAGGGTGCACATATTTAGATGGTGCTGCAGTTTTTTGTTGGTGCTTTAATGCGTCGTGAGGTTAGTCTTTCCTGTATGCGTCGTAAAAGACGCATGTAAGCTACAGTCGTCTGCTGAGTTACTATTGTCTGAATTGTTTTTGAAGACTTTTTGTGGCCCTTTTTTAGCTATGTCAAATAAAATAAGCACCAAGATACAATAAAAGACTGAGAAATATATTAAGAAAGTTTTTTGATACTTATGCAGCATGAATACCATAAAAAATATGAGGGAAGATAACGCTTCGAGTTATGCGTAAAAATTGGTTAAACAGATGGTTTGCATGCATGTCTCGCCTAGCTAGTGACCGAAAGTACTTCATTACGCTGTGAAATATTGAAAACGTGCTGAATGCGTGAGGAATGCCATTTAGTGCTGCTAACTAGGAAGTTATTGAGAGAGGAAGGGGCAGGTATAGTCCTAAGTATAGGTCTCTATTGCTGCCAATAGGGTTAGTTAATTCTGTTCTTGTACTTTGTTATGAAGTACGCGCGGGAGAATAGATAGGTTAGGATAATTGAATTGAGATTAGTCATGGATTGGAAGGACCTGGAAATAGACGAGCGTTATCACTCTAGCAGTTATCTGCATAAATACTTACCCTACTTAGGAATTTAAAAATTTTAAAGCGCACATAGCCCCTTGAATTTTTACAATATTTATCACAATATTTTAAAAGAAAAGGAAAGGTATGCGAATATGCAAGCACTTAATACTTACCAATGAATAATTAATATTTAGATAGATCAGTACCCATATACTCCTCATGACTTAGGGTTTCGTGATGTATTTGCTGTTGAACGGCGATTGTTTCCAAAAATCAAACTCTTGCGATGATAATGACTACAAATTTACCAAAAAACTATTTTTCTTATGTTTTGAACATTTTTTCTGTTTAAATGACGAAAGTCAGAAAAATACGTTCCGGATTGTAAAGCCTCGGAATTAAGCACCTAGTGGCAAATAAGTAGACTATCGTAGAAATTTTGTCGACGAAACAAAAGTGTTTGAGCATTTTAATGTGTGGGGATGGAAAAAAGGTAGACTGGGGAGAAAGGAGAACGTACTAAGAAGTAATAAGGGGAGAAGACCGGGCTATTGGAAGAATAAAATAATGATAAAAAGATTGATGCATGGCATTTAAATTGGTCATATAATATTGACTACTGTAGTAGAGGCAAGCGAAGTAAGTCCTTTTGGACAGAATGAAGGAATATGCATAATATGCGGATTTTAGTAAGATTTTATTTAAGTGTGGTGCATGAGATTGTGTCCAGTTAGGGGAGGCTAAGGAATTAGAAATATTCAGTCTAATCTCGTCCAAAACCGACCTGAAACGGCAGAATACATAATAATACAATCATTTTGGCAATTCCCAAAACGAGTTTGAAAATCAGTAGCCTACGCAAGACCTTACAGCTAGTTATAGGTTTCCGGTTCTAAAAAAATCTTCATCAATTTATCTTTCCATGAGAGTATTTTACTGAATAATCCACTCTGTTCCATTAATGACTTCCTGGTAACATTATGTTGAAGGTTTCTACATATTTAGGGAACCACAACACATCAACACTTATTTTAAATTTTAAAATTCCATTTATCTTGTCCATAATTTCTTATTTATGCAAAAATATTTCCTGGACCGGGACTTGAACTACGGATAGTTCGACTTCGGCCGGGCCGATTCTCTAACCACTTGAGCTAACGAGGAACCGTAATTAACACTTAAATCTGCTGAGGGTTTATGCAAGCATGTGCACCGAGATATAAGAGGTCTGTTCCATAAATACGCGAACTAGTGCAATCAGGCGGCCATGACGCGGACTATAGCCCCACCCAATATCGGCGCTAGTTGCCTGATATTCAATGAGTCGGCTGTTGCCTGAGACCCAATGAGCCGTCTGTGCTTGGCGGATCGTCGAGCTGTGAGTATGGTGCAAGTTATATTAGTTTCTGTTGTCCTTGTTTTTACTGTTTGTAAAAAATGGAAATTGACGAAATCACGGAGCAACGAATCAACACCAAGTGCTTGGTAAAGTGCGGTAAAAGTTATCAAGAAATTATTATAATATTGACAGCTGTTTAACGTGACAATGCTCTGAAGAAAAAATCCGTTTTCAAGTGGATTAAATCAATTAAAAAAAAATCAAGAAAAAGCCGATCGAAAATCAAAGTCATGCTCTTGGTTTTCTTTGATGTCGAAGGTGTAGATCATCATGAATATTTTCCTGAAGGATGAACAGTCAATGCTGAGTTCTACCTGAGAGCCCTCAAGCGTTTAAGAGATCGCGTGCGTCGTGTGCGACCGAATTTGACTCGAGGCGATGGATGATGGATCCTTCACCTGCACATTCAACATTGATCGTTCGCTGGTTTGTGGCAAAAAATTCAATCACCTTGATCATTCTTCTCCTTATTCTTATTGATCTCGGTCCCCGCGACTCTTTCCTATTGCCAAAATGCAAACATGTGATGAGGGGACATCTCTGGGAAGATGTGGACACGATAAAGCAAGAAACGACGAGAAAATTAAAAAGCCTAACTGCCAAGAGGACTTCCAAGGGTGCCTTTAAACAGTGGAAAAGAAGATGGAATAAGAGCATAGCAACGAATGGGGAGTACGTTGAAGGGGACAAAATCGATGTAGACTAAATTTTGCAAAATAAAGTTTTTATGGCCTCAGTTCGCGTATTTATTAGACAGACTTCGGATATAAATCGGGGAACTGTATAAGTACCCGCGTTTGCTAAATGTATACAAATGAATGTGTGCATATACATTGTTTGTATACATTTAGCAATAATGTATACACCAGAGAATGTTTTCACATTCGGTAATAGCGCTGTAGAGCTTAACCCTTTGGAAATTAATGGTTTGGATGGGAATTGGAAACAATATCGACGTCCAAGTAATAATGTGTCTTTAGCAACGATGTAAACAAAGCCTTATCGTACTAAGGTAGGAGGGATCAGGTCAATAATTATTATGATATTAAGTTCAGAACTGATACATTAAAAACGCCCTTTTTCCTACGACAAAGGATCAGGATAAAATGGACCGCGCTAGGAGGGAAAGGTGTTTTGGGTCTCTCCCCACCACATACCCTAGCGGTGGCTTGCAATGGGGCTCTGTAATATGGAAATAATGAAGAATATAACGAATGCTTTAATAAAGTTATCGATTAAGGGATTCTGGAGAGTAACTAAAAAAATAAAAGTGTATCTGCCGACTATGAAACTTGAAGTTCGATGCATGTATTTATAATGGAAAGGTAAACATGCATAAATATACGTAATATCCTTAAGATCACCATAAGAGCATGTGACAGAAGGTTTGTGTGGTTGGCCCCCAAGATGCTTGAATTTGATGATTTTGCCATTCAGGATCATATGGAGGCATTTTGTTTTCAGGCGCTACTGGTTAGATGTGAATTTTTGCGAGGTAAACAATAGTGCTTCCATCATTTTGTCCGTCGGGAAGTTTTTAAACTTCCATTTTTGATCTCACCTACCAATATGATCCGGAGCTAGACTTATTCCCTCGGTACCAGCGCTAAACTCATACGATTTTTACTTGTCCAATAAGTATACTGGTGCATATAAACTCAGCACTTTCAGTAACTCCCACCTTGGGTTCTTCAATGAATGTGTGGCGTTTTCTGTTCCCTTTATAACGATGCTTCACTAATCACACAGCTTTTCCCTGTACCTTGTTCTTGTAAAGAAACTTGGCTTCATAAAACGGGTGGTGGGGAAATGTAATGAAAAAGTTAAAGAGAGGTGTTATTTTGCTCTAGTTAGACCTCATTTGGAATATGCCGCAAGTATTTGGGATCCTTTGGAGAAAATTTGGCAAAAAGAATTAAATAAAGTCCAGAGAAAATCCGCTAGATTCGTTAAAAATATTTATGATAAAAACACAAGTGTGACAGGTCTCTTAGGGGATTTAGGCTGGGAACCACTTGAAGTGCGGAGAGAACAAGCGAGGCTTAGACTTTTAGAAAGGTTCAGAACAAACGAGTTTAACTATGACACTGAAGGAATTATAATGGACCCACACTACTTAGGTAGATCAGACCACAAAGATAAACTAAGGGAGATAGATTCCAGGACAGATAGGTACAAATACTCATTCTTTCTCCGAACAATCAGAAATCATAATAGTAAGAAACCGAAGTCACCTTAGAAATATTGAAAACATTGAATTTACAAGTCGGAACAAAGTTAAACACTGCAAAGCTGTTAGGTATACTTTAAGGTACATGTGTATGTAAGATGTAGTTCGAGTGTTTGCATGTGTGGGGTGTAAGTGTTCTTGCATGAATGTATTCCATGTTTTATTTGTGAATGTATGATTTTGTGGTTATTGCACGCGGTTTTTTTTTCTTTTCTAAATTACGGGTGGTGTCCTAACGCCCTTGCGGCGGCTTGCGGGGTATTAAGTAGATGTAGATGTAGATAGAATTCAGAATACATGCCTATGTGCAGACGGCTCCAAATTCTCACGCGCACTTAAAGTGATGCCTCATTGACCCGAAATCACACTTTTCAATCCAGTATCTGTTTTCCCTTTTTTTATAGATTTGTCCAAATATAATGAAATTACGTGTTTTCAAGAACCTATGCGGATGCTACGGTAACGCCCTCGCATGCCGATCCAAAGGTTGCTGGTTCGAATGCCATCTAGGTGAGTTTTTCACCACCTTGGGCATGAATATCTGTGATTATCTTTATTGTAATGTTAAGTGAAAGAAGGGACTATGGTGTCTCAACCTCACCCCAATAAAAGTCGTGAATTAAGAAAATAAATTCGCATTTGAATCAAATAATGATTGGAAAATTCCTTAATTAAAGGGAATCGAGATCATCTCTTTTGAACAGTACTCTTAAATAATTTAGAGATTGGGGCAATTACGTAGTCCAACTGTAATTGGTCCATCATGAGAGAGGGAACAGAAGGAGAAACAAAAGAGCGATCGGAAGAGAATGGGAAGTGGAGGGGTGAGTGGACGAAAAAAGAGACGCGGAGACGCGTCCGTCCATCTTCTTCTCCTTTAACGCTACGATGGCGTCGCCACGAGGGCGGGCCGGAGGACCTCAGGTGCGTGTGCGGAAAGGGCTTCGCCGTCCGTCTGGTCGAGCGCGGCGCGGAGATATCCAGGGGGTGGGCGGAGGGGAACGCGGAGGCTGGAAGGGGGGTTGCTCGCATGCGCTGGGATGTAAGAGAGGTGAGCAGAATGATGCAGTGCTCCGCCATAATTTCATCCACCTTGATCACATAGATTCGGGTTTGGGGAGGGCATTTACCTTCCTTGTGGCGCCTTGTGGTTCCCCAAGATGATCTGATACCGAAATAACTTCACATCTTGGGCAAGGCTTGAGGTGCCATCCGAATGTTAGCGTCCTCTGGCCAGTGGTAGAAAGTTCTACCCATCGAGGTACCGATGGCTTTACATTGTCATAGTTATGATGAAACTTATAATTTACACACACCGAATTACGTCAGGCGAGCAATTGTGAAACAAAGCGTTATTCACGGTAGAGAAGTTATTAATATTATTTATCATAAATTAATGTCATATTCACCTTAAATTAAATAAGCACGCAGGAATTCAGCAAGGTTTTTTCACATATTTATTTTATTTTACCACAATTCTATCCCTCAACAGAAAGGAATACATTTATACCATTCAGTAATGTGTATTACTCGTAAAAAATGACAAGATGAATACATTTTGGTTAGCAAAATTATCTGTAAATGTTTAAAATTCGAGAAATTGAAGTTGTATTTCTAATATGGTCCAGTATTATTTCTCCAATTCTAATCCAAATGCATAGAAGTAAAATTATTTCATTTGAAATTATATTCGGTCACATGTCAAATATGTATATGGATATTTTAAAACAAATCTCTATTTAAAGTTAAACATACGTGTAAATCATATAATTTTCCTTCTAATATTATATTAATACCAGGGTTTACCAGGTTATAGTATAACCAAGGAGTTACTGAAAAATGACAAAAATATTTGGAAACTGAGAGCTAAAATGAGGTAAAATCATTGTGTTCTGACACGAAAAGATTAACAGAAGGAGACGCTGGACGGGAAATGTGTGTCGTTTTCTTTTGAGTATTAAACATTCTTTAGCCCCTCATTCGATCAAAAGTAATTTGGCTCATGAATAAATGAACAGGCCATTTCTTGTTTCGCTTCATGTGGGAAATAAAGTCTGGGAGGCGATTCTTCCCATGAGAGATGAGGGCGAGGCAGCTGCTAAATGCATCCAAATTCATTAATTCCACGCAAACCTTTGCCACTACGCTAACATGTGTGTATTTGTGTTGGAAGCGCTATCTTACCCGTCGCTTGAATTAATTACTTGTCGGGATCGCTCGTAATGCGGATGACATAAACTGCTGTAATCGGAGGAGCGATTATTTTTAAGGGCGAATACTTATTAGGAAGAAATTCGAATTCCTTTAACTCGGGAGACGACAATGTTCGCACGCAATACGAAATTCTGTTACTTTAGGTACTTTAAATTCATTTGTAAAATCTACAGGGAGACTACAAAGAGAGCTTTTACTTCAATTTATTTTTGTGCAAGAGAAATTGGGAATATTAAAATACAACCTAATTTATTTTATTTATTTATTTATTTAGCCATTAGTCCGAAAACAGCACTCTGGCCTTTACATCGGACTATTAACAAAGAATAACAGTGAAGACGATTACAAACACCCAAGCCCTAGGTGGAAAAAAACCCACCCAGGCAGGAATCGAACCCGCGACCCATGGATTGGCAGACAAGGGCGTTACCCCGCCGCCACCGAGGCCGTAAGTTTTAACGTTCAGATATTTTAGTTGTAGCTATTATTTATTTGAGATAAAGCCATCGAAGAACTTATTAGTAGAGACTGGAATTAGTATTAGTTAAGGTAGTCTATGCATTTAAATATTTTATTTCATTGCCAAAGTAAAAGATTAATATTTGAAAATCAAGTTGAATTAATTGAATATTTAATAGATTTAAAACCGACGATGGAAAAATTAAAAAAACTAATTATTAGTTGAAATCATTAAACTGCTGGATGTATTTTTTTAATTTAACAGTCAAACAAACATATTTTGCAAGGCTACAATAATTGGTGAGCAGAAGCTACAACAATCGACGTCACGATAGCCATATAAAAATAACGTCCTCTCTCTAGATGTAAAGTTCATAACATAGAAATTTTAGTCTTTGTGATTTTAATATTATTGAAATAATATAATCATTTCTTTCGTAATCACCAAAGCTGCAACTTTATTAATATGTTGTGATTTTAATTTATATTTTCATGAATCGGTGAACCTAAATTAAATGCTGATCCATGAAGTCATCTCTTTTGATGAGCACACTTAATGAAAGTGAAGAATTGGCGAATTTGAGCATTATCACCATCTAATTGTCCTTCTTACTCAAATTCCATAAACACGTAGATTTTTACATAGTTTCCTTTAATTACTCATTTATTAAATCGTCTTTGACTTTCCCGACCTACGTTCATGTTACGTTAGTTCTTCAATGCATTCTGTGGAATAGTCTCGATTCACTAAACGCTGTCTTTCTTCATCATTTGTTTAGAGTATAACATGTCAATTATTCATCTGAGCATTCTAAAGTTAATAATATTTTAACATATACTTGTTAATAGTTTTTTGAAAACACTTGCGAAAAATAACCACTAGACTCAACCCTCAGATTAATTTAAAGTTAGCAACGACAGTGATCAGTCAGTTTATTAGAGAGCTTAAGCTTCCACACTGTTCTCTTTAAAAAAGTCTAATTTTTCTTGATTTCGCACCTTGAAAACTTAAGAGGAAAAAATTATTGAATTTCACTGGAAGATGACATTTGGTTCCTATATATTTATTATCTACATCACTTTAATTTTTACTTGACTTTTACGTATGTACGCGTAATTAGTGATATATTTCTATTAATTATATTTTTATATTGCCGATTTCACAGTGAGACCATGTACTATTCATCAGAATGGTACATGGTCTCACTGTGAATTATCATTAGTTTTGGCCCAAAGAATAACCCTCTTGTAAGTCCTGTCAAATCAGTCTGTGGGAATACAAAAGCCTAAGGTTTTATTTTCTTCTGAAAGTAGAAATGCTGTGCATATTATTTCCCTTCCACGTCGGTTAACGTTAGAAACTTTAAAGTTCAATTCTTAGCCCAATAATATACCCTTAACAAAATAACCGGCATCAGCACCGGTTATCTAAGAGTTCTGAAATCAGCATCTTGAAAGGAAGCTCAAACTTCTCTGGGAAGGGTAAAAATGCTGGATAGTTTCGCAAAGGCAAGCATTATTTCTCACAAGAAAATGCAATCGCTTCGAATCCGTTCAGCCATCCCCTCTCACTTCCTTCCTCACGTCCTCTCCCTCTCTCTCCATCTCTCACTCTTTCCCTCTTTGTGTCAATACGCGTACAAGTGTAATTATAATTAAAATCGCGAGGGAGCAGCAGCGCCACCCGAAAAGCGCAGCCCGTCTCTCGTTGCCGCAATAAATTTCCCCCTTATCGTTGCTCCACTCTCGCCTCTGCATTTAAAACGGCGAGCCGACGACCGCGCATGCAACGGCCCAGCGGCAGGAGTCGAATGGGAAGGGCATGGAGGGAAATTAGCGATGGAATATACAGAAAAAAACAGCACACAAGGGGAAAGACCAAAGGAGAGTTAAAAAATTCGCCCGCATGCACAAGCACACACACACACAATCACACACGCTTCACGTTCATCCGTATAACGTGTGCCACTCTCTACTTCCCATTACCACCGCACTGCCCATCAGCGCCGCGCACGGGTGCAAACCCAACGTGCACTAGGATCCAAACTCACACACACACACACACAAAAATGCACGAGGAAACTGAAGACCCTGAAATGAAACCTGCACGCTTCCTGTTTCCGATTGTCGTATTAAAGCCCGAACATTTATGTCGAAAGCGCGGAAGTATTCCTCTCCGGACCCCTCTTTCCCCCTCTGGCCACAAAATGCCGGTCCCCCCTCCAGACACCATCTCGCCGCCTCCTCCCGATGGCGTGACGTCGAGCGCACCCAGATCGGAACGTGCGCAAGGAAATCGTGGCCTCCTCAACTGCGTGTTGGGCACGGAGTCCCCCAAGGGCAGATTGCGGGTCCGAGGGTGGTGGATATTTCTAAGTCGGCATGGCTCTGAACGCTGGGGGGATGCGCGGTGTGGGGGAGGAGGCATGTGGGTGTGTTGAATGGATAGCCGGCAGGAAGGTGAAGGATGTATGTATATGTGGGGTGGAGGGTGGGATGGTTGGATCCCCCTTCGTAGCGACTCAAGCGAAGTGCGGTGGCGCGATGAGGAAGGGCGTGGGGATGAGCAGTTCAGCGTTTGGGCGATAGATGGGAGCGGTGAGTCAGGACTTTCTCCCTGGAAAGACTTGCGTGCGGTTCGACCATCAACCATCTCCGGGCGGGGGAGGGAAGATGAATTTTTCGCTCGCTGAGTGGGAGAGGCTCGTGCACAAAAGAAAACACGAAAGAAATCTTCCCACCGAAAGAAACCCATCTCACACGATTTTCTTGGCGCAGGAGATATTTAATTCCTCGGACCTTGCGAGAATTTGGGAAATTCTTCCCAGGATTCATATAATATTTTTCATCGCTATCCAGTTTCCCTCCTCAAATCATTTTTCAGGTTATATTATTCTCTCTCTACTCATCCCCTCTGTAAATAACTGATATTAACGGTTTGATTTGCATTATTCGAGGAACGAACATGAAACTAGTACAAAGAGCTTCAAATGCGTTCGTTGGTGGTTCTCCTAAATTCAATAAATCAAGGCACAACTTGGATTCCCTCCTTTTTTATAATATCAGGAGAAAAATGTATGCATGCACTTATAATGTGAGATTGAATCCAAATATCAACAAAAGGGTTCATATAAGGTTCATGAAAAGAAAATATTTCAATGTTTAATTTAAAATGTAAAAGTAAGAGTTTAAACCTCTGCTGGTCACAACGTGTAATAACCTTTGTCACTACTAACTAATTGTATTCAAAAGGGAAAACGCTCGTTTTTGCTTATGAAATAATTATGCCCTAGGTATATTTACTAGATGATTGTTCCTTAATAAAGGGTTTCATGCGCGTAATACCAATCAATGCTGTACTTTTTTTACATAAATTTTACAAAAATTAAAAAAATATCCTGTAGATATATTATTTATTCTAGAGAAATGAAATGAAGTGAAAATAACAGAAAAATAAATTCAAGTATCCGAAGAAATGAAATGTTACGAAAAATAAAAATAATTCTCGTAAAATTTTTAAGCACTGCAAATCTACCTAGGAACTCACTAAAATATTTTTCAACTATGGTAAACAAAATAGTGTAATTATCACGATAGGAAATTTGCTTTCTTAAGTCACGTCTAATTATGCCATTTCGTTCTGGTTTTGAGAAATTAATCGTGAAATATTAGTTTCGTTTGAAATGGCGAATATCTGAAAATAATCCTGGTAATATTCAATGGCCTGAATATTAATATCTAACTTTTCTTTGTAAATCTCATTCATGATGCTAATGTAAGTTCGCTTTTACACATTAATGCAGTTGGACGTTTAAAGGGTATCCAATGTTCTTATCTTTGCTCTAATTCAACATTTGAATTTTGTTTCGCCATTTCAAATTTACATGATTGGAAGTTATCATTCCGATGACACATGTTGGATGACCCCGTATAGTTATGTCAGGACATTGCTGAGTGAATTTAAACATGCACGCTCTTGCAAACTCTCCTGGGCGAAAAATGTTAGATTTCAGCGCTTCCACTTCTACGTGATCCCGGCGGACGCTTTTTGAATTCCAACCCAGTGAACCATTAGTCCTTTTTCGGACATTTTGCTCCAGCTATTTGCTGTCGCGCCGGAAGAAAAACGAAAACTCTAACGGTGTGAATCTTTTCCTGGACGCTGAAAAACGCCTACGCCTATTGATCCCGGTAATTACTGAGCTGCGCGTTTGAAACGCCGGGAGGAGCAGGGGATGGGGGTAGACCGCTTTGAGCTCTGAAACAAGAGGTGTAATAAATGCAAGGGGTGGAGGAAGAGGAGGGGATGAGCCAGTTATCCAAACGTTCAGGGGGAAAGCGTTTAAATTCTTACGTAATGTGTGGAAAAGGCAATAAAAGTAGGTGATGTATGTTACGGCTCGGCACATAACAACGGCAATAAGTTCCGCTTGCTGCCAAACTTTGCTGCACTCGGACTAATCGTTGTTTTCCCCCCGGAGAGACCATTTCCAATGACATGAGCACAGAAATTATTTCGTTAGTGAGAAAGTTATGTGGTTTCCCATTCGTTTTGGTTTATGAAATACAAAAGGAACAGGAATGCATTAAGTTGTACTATTTACTAACTTCCACAAATTCAACCGCTGTCCTGGGGAGAAACAAATCCCCAGTATTTTAGGCATTGAAATGCACACATGTTATGCTACCGAAGTAATCACGATTAAAAACTCGAGATTTTCGAAATTCTAGAAAAAAGAATTTCCAATTTTAGCTCTTGGAGTTAAATGACCGAATACTCTCGTGAAATTTTTGTTTATCACCGATTAAAAAGTCAAAAATGAAAATACAGCATTTGATTTAAATATAAACGCATGACTATTTGCTCAGGAAATATTTTTGGCTGAAGGATATGTGAATAAATGTTGCATCGTATTTCAAATTAAATCATCACCTTAAATCCCATGGTAATGTAATGAAATCATCGGGCTTCCGTAACTGAAGTTCTGATTGTCACATAAACAATTTCAAAGCAACAAATAATTGGTAATATTACCTGGTATCGAGGAAATATAACATAACCTAGCCCGGGCATATTAAAAAGTTAAACAAACTCAAGTTGGAAATATTTCCTTAATCAGCTATTTTTTAATATCCAATGGATAATTGATGAGATTAATTTGAACTTGCGTCAAATTTGATGATAGAATTCAACATGAAAACTGCTTTCACGAGGCTATAATTAAATTTCACATCAATTAGTCAATGAAATGACTACTCGAGCCAACTAGATATTGCAGCTTTTGCCATGAGAACAATTTATGCCACGAGGAAAACAATTATTGGTTTAAAGAAAGAAAAGATTTCATACGCAACCGCTAAAAAAGACACTCTTTGACGAGTTATTATTAATTTGAGGATGCAAAACAATATGAATAATACAATTCGTTGGAGGTCAATAATGAGGTCACAAAGCCACTAATTTCCTAAGTAACAAATACCATTCATGCTTCCTACACGTGGGTAAGCAGGATCAAAGTTGTTATTTATTAATACGACCGCTTTCCCCGGGACTCGCCTGTCAGGCACAAGCACGCAGGCCGAAGTAAGTATCGCGCTCAGTCGCTTGCTCACTTGAGTGGGAACACACGAGAACTGCAGAGGCGGAAACTGCGTGCGCGAAGTCAAAGGTCGTGCGGGGATTATAAGAGGAAAGACATATGGATCCGAAAATACGAGCGCCTTGCTTTCAAAGCAAAGCCAGTGATTCTCCGCGGATGAACTATCATTTTTACAAAACATACACTAAATAGGAACCTAACAATTGGCCATCAGCGACGTGCATTGCAGACTGATAATATGTTCCATTTTTGAAAAATAGAGAAACATCTTTGCCAAAATATAAGTGGAATGAACTATGGGAATGGCGATGAACCCATACTTCAACAAGTATATTCCAGGTAAGAGTGCCGAGATGTTTTTCACGCGAAGAAATCTTTCACAAGACTATTTCAGCTAAGAAATATTACGATGATGGATGTTTATTAATATTCTTTGAACTTACTCATACTTTGGCCAATATTGAAAATATTTCAAATTATATAGCATGTAAAATTTTAAATTATTAATTCAAAAAGTTTTTAAATTATAGTGGACTGTTGTAATTAATATTTACATATGCTTTCTATTATTACCAATAGTTAAAATATATAAAAAGATGTTGATCTTAGGGAGAGGGGAGAGAGTGAGATAGGGTAGTTCAGTGGAATGTAAAGCAGAATAGAGATTATTTGCGCTGTTCTGTTTTGGGTAGGGGTCTTTAATCACGGGTGGTTCGAAAGTGGTGGCTTGCAGGGTACTTTTGAAAAAAAAGCTTCACTCTCTTCACAGTGTCACTCCCTTTTTCACTAACGAAGGAGACGTTCTTAAACTCGTAATTGCTTATATGTTTTATTTTTCTCTTTATTCACCATCGTTGGTCTCTGTGTGCATCTCTTTGTAGCCGTAATGCTTCCCCCTGCTATACAAAAATTATCTAACATCTGTTTGGTATAGAATAATGTGTGCCATGTTGCCAGTAAAAAAATAATAACCTCAACGTAACAATGCCTTCCAAAAAACGTGGTGAGTATACTTCATTTTTTCCATAAGACCGGTTCTTGAGTTGATACGGAATCACCTGCCAAATGAAGTCACTTTCATGAGAATAGGTGTGGGTTGATTAATTTTAATTCATTTTGAGCCTTATACACGCTTAGGTCAAAGTTCATCCCTTTGATGTCTTTGAGTTCCGCGAACGCAAGAGTTGTAGGGCTAAATCAAGTTCCCTCGAAAGATGTCCATATCACCGAAATCCATGTTGCGAAGGCGAAGCACACAAAATAGTAGGATTTGGCTCAAAGGATGCCAGTCACAGGTGCATACGCTCTCCGTGCGAGCTTTCCTTAATGCCGGCGCCTCAACGTTAGATAGAGCAGAAGGAATGGAAAAATAGTCCTCTTCCTCGCGGGGAATGACAGCAGCCCCGTGGTAAAGGGATACGGACGCCAACGTGTTGTGTTCCGGAAAGCGGAGGAAATGTGGGGCGCGTCTGCCGTTTCTTCGGGGAGTCATCCGAAGAAGCGCCACTTTCCTCGGCTGTGAGGTCTTTCAGATCTCCAGCCTCCTGAATCTAGTTCGCGCGTGTCTTTATATGTGTGCGTGTGTGTGTGTTTGTCCACACGTGTGAGTCCGTACAAGTGTCGTGTTTGCGGAGCGAAGGGGGCTGCCTCTCCCCTTGCACGGCTCCAGACTGTGTGCCCTCCCGACAACCAATCAGAGCAAAACACACCCAAGCGGCGGCGACTGTTAGTACCTCGAGTCCATTGACGATCAAAGGACTTAAACCCATGGGCATGGCGAAGTTACACGATCGGCATAATAGGGGTCACCCTCTCCAAAGGTGCCCATTGTTCGGCGCCACCCTCATGATAAAGGGCGTGTCAGTCGGCGGAACATGAGTATGGCGCCAAATATTTAAAGAGACTTATTCCTCCCTCCCCCCCCTTCACGATGGAATCTGCTTGGCCAAGTGTGAGGCCAGCGTTTAAATCTACCTATAAGTACAAAAAAAACTGGAATTAGGTAAATTACTCTTTTCAAGCAAAAAAAGGAAGATTATGTGCAAATCTGTATCAAAGTATTATACTTAAAGCACATAGAAAATGGACCAAAGAGTAACATTATTCCTTGTTTAGCCTTGGATAAAAAGCAATTTGGTTACTCCAGAAAGGAACCTGTTACACATTTTTATCTTCAAAGAAAGTTCCACATGAAGGTTTTATACTATGATGACTGTTTGACCAGTGAAGTACTTGTACTGCGTAAAGACACGTATAGTGGCTAAAAAACCGACGAATGCAGCAATATAGTGCCAACAGATCAATGACGAACTTGTCTGGAGACTGTCTAGCCGCAGCGTTGTATCAGGCTTTGATGTGATTTTTCTCATATTAATTATGATACTATACCTAAATAATGTTGTGTGGGTTGTAGTATTTACGGGAGGCGACCGACAGCTGAGTTCATTTGCGTCAAAGGGGATGGACAGGAAAGGATGAAGGGTGGAGAGAAACCCGGCGTCGGCCTTAGCCTACTCTTTACGAAAGGCGCCAAGGGGTCCGCAGCTTAACGCCTCTTCCGACGGACGGCGTACTCACTCAAAGTGCCCTCCACAAAGCACCTCGCGTAGGGATCGAGATACCTCTGAAAAATATTCAACACCGCCGGGATTTGAACCCGCGCCCTCTAGGTGGGAAACCAGTACGATAGCCACCGCAACAATCCCGATCCCATTTTATGTGGTCAGTATAAAATAAGCACAGTAATAAATGACAGATTACACGGTTCTCGGTGATTGGAAAACGGCTAAGTAAAAATTATATTTAAAAACAGAGACAAGGAGGAATGGAGTAATTGCAGACATATTTATTTCACATCCATATCATGTAAGGCCATGGAACATATAGTTACTGGTACAATAGTAAGACACCTTGATATTTAAGTTTTATTGATTGGAAACCATCACCGTATTCGAAAGGGTAAACCCTGAGAGACAAAACTTGCGCTTTTTGTTCGTGATATCCTAAGTTCTGGAGAGAGAAATGTTGCAGTGGACGCCATTGTTCTAGATTTAAAAAAAGATTTTTATGAAGTGCCTCATAGTACACTACTTACAAGGGTAGAATCCAATGGCATAGATAGAAATATCCTGGGCTAGATTAAATATTTTTTGAATGATCGCATACAAAGGTTAGCCATTGATTTGTTAGCTGTAAAGCAGTGTAGGTCGCTTCAGGTGTTCTTCAGGGAAGTGTTATTGGCCCTCTTTTATTCCTACTTTAAGTTAACGACATAACTCCGTAGTCAATAGTAAGATACGTTTATTTCCCCAAGGCAGTGGTATACCGAGATATCCAGAGGATAAAGCAGCTTTAGCAGATGATCTAAATGTTATACAACGTTGGTGCAACATTTGGCAATTAGAACTAATCTTAAAAAAGTAGGTAGAGATGAATTTTGTGATTAGAGCAGTTCCCTCTTGAATGCCTTCAGCAGCAGGAATACCGGAATAGAAAATGCAAATAGACTCGATCAAATACTTAGACGTTACCATCACTCACAACCTCTCCTGGGTGAAAAATATACTAGGACTTCATCTACATCTACATCAATACCCTGCAAGCCGCCAAAAAGGTGTGTGGCAGGGGGGTGGACAAGCAAACAAAAAATTAGGATTTATCAGAAGAGTATTGGCGAAAAATATTTTACTGCTCCAACCTAATTTAGAAAATGCTGCTAGAATATTGGATCCTCATGAAGTTGAATTGACTGCCGAATAACTCGTAGATCGCGTGCAGCGTAGAGGAGCTAGATTTGTAAAACGTTTTTATGAGAAACTGTCTAGCGTAGGAGCAAAGTTTGAAATATAAATCAAATATATTGCATAAATTGGAAGGATGTTTCTTTATTGATGACTTTGAAAATGTATTTAGATGAATTTAAGAGGTCATTTTGCCCACGAATGCTAAGGGATGAGAATATACGATGTTCGACCGTGCTAACGGGGAAATGTATTTTGGGTCAAAAGTAGTCTGGTGTTCAAAGACCCCCTGCCACCCACTCTGGCGCAGGCCATCAGGATGCTACGTAATTTACAACCAATATATCTTTTTCTTGTGTAAAAGCATGTTCTTTGCTTATTATTTGGAAAATTTCGCTACATCTTTATCTTTTTTTTGGTTATTAAGTTTGTTCACATGCACAAAAAAAATGATACCAGATGATACCTATTTCTATATCTGACGGCCAACATTATTTTGTTTAAAATAATCCTACGTTCTAAAAAGGTATTCAACACTGATATTGGATATCTAAAGCATTAAATGATTGTTAACTGTGACATTATTTATTTTAAACGGTGATATTTCATTGAAGCTGGAGGTAGGAACGTCAACTTATCGTTGATTTACAATTCAACAATTTCATACCATATACTCATATATTCTGTATTTGCCTGACATTGGCGATTAAAGGGATTTGTTGTTATGAAGAAATCGTTAATTTTGTTTTCAGTTTGAATTTATTGTGGTAGACTGTTAAATGTCTCATTCTCTTATGGCGATCCAAAAGAGCGATAGATTGTCAACAAGACGTCAGCAAATCTAAATCCAGTAAAATTTTAAAATATTTGAAGCCATTCATAATTTAAAAAATTTTTCACTGGCTGATATATTTTGGAAGATATTTGTCAAATTCCAAAGAAAGGTATAATTCCTTTTCCAAAAGAAATTACTTATTCTTGAAAAAAATTACTCTATGAAATGGAAACTTAAGTCTTTTGAAAACCGACAAAAAACTCGACCAACCTATCAACAAGCACTTTATTTCATACAATTTTGGCGATCCTTGAAATAATATTAAAATTTGACTTGAGAATTCCGATTTAAAAAAGGTATCTCCTCAAAATTAAAATGTATTATCATTACTTGTTATAAAATCATTATCATACCGTCACTTGTTCCATCGCAACTTAAATGTCTCGAAACTTCACGGCTGTCAATTGACTATGACGGGATAAAAAATCAAAATTAATCGTAAACATGTCAAAGAGAGAGAAAGGAAGAAATAATAGGAAAGAGATGACGACTTCGCAACTAATTAGAGATTGCCTCGCTCCTAATAAAAAAATACCGTGTCTCATGACGTACATGTATAAGGGTTTTCAGGAGAGACGATATTAGCAGAAATGAACTAAGAAAGATTTGAATGCACGAAAGTGCATTCAACAGTATATCAACAACCCTGAAACCCGGAACTCGTTTCAAGACGTATACGTATCTTACTGTGAACTACTATTGCTTTAATTTCGCCAGTTTCTTTTCCCGCGCGTATCATTTATGCATCCCGTTCACTTTTCCTTCAAAATATCTTCCTTCGGCCATATTATTGCTTTTTAAAATATGATATATTGGTTTATTTCGTATTTTATAGTGTCAGTTTCCTTCCTCTCCGAATGATTGCTGAAATTCAGATGTCCATCAGTGGCATAAAAAATTACTGTAGATTCGGGGTGTCAATCACCATCGTGCACATTACAGCAAATTTAGGAGTTGATTGAAAAACCGCGGTTTTACGATAAAAACAATTAAATGAACAAAAAATCACCATGATTATACAAGTTCTATTTCTTCTTGCCCAGGATATAAAATGGCTAAGTTTAAAAGAGAATTTACGATAACCCATGTATTACAGAAATGCTTCACATTATTTTGATCCCCATCCTGCCATGGTATAACATATCTGAAAATTGCTAATGCTTCCTCAATTATCTTGAAAACCTCCTGAGACCTGATGATGATGTAATACATCGAAACCCGGGCGTAAATAAATTTTATCAAGTGGAAATGTGCTTCGATCAGTTATTCATGATGTTCAACTTCCACCACATCACGTCTGAAGCTACTCAATTTTTTCTCTTTTAAGAGTTAGTTTAATGCATCTCCTTAAAAGATTATGTTACCAAGCTAAGAAAATGTCATCCATAAAGAGGATTGAATGAAAATTTCCCATATGGAATAATGGATAATAGCTTATGTAAACATTAATAAACAAAAGTAAAATATTCTACTATAAGAAATGCTGTAAACATAAAAACTAAATGCAAATACACTATTGTGCACTGAGCATACAGGTATTATGTATCAATGAAGAAGCAAATCTGGATAAATAACATTCTTCGAAACCTGGTATTGGAAGTGGATAGTGAAGATCAGAGAGTAAGATAGCATGAGAAACGAGAAAGGTTAAAGGAGAAAAGAGAAATATGAAAAACCCACTAAGACCATTGTACGGAAAGGATGAGCCGGAAGGTACGGCTAAACTTTGAGACGCAGGGTATTCGTTTGAAAAATGACAGAATCAAAAAGCGAAAGCAGATCCTCAGGATGGAAGACGAGGGACGCACGACCCAAGCAAATGGAAATAAATATGAAAGACGCAATAGGGATAGGGATATAAGCGTCAAATAGAGAAGAAAAGGGTGCTAGGAATCAACCAATCTTCTCACGGGAAGACTGAAGAATGAGTACCTTATGTGTAATTACCCTACTGGTTCCGCGCGCGAAAGAGAAATAGGGACAACGAGGCCGGGACGGAGAACGATGGGAGATCTCGAGGTGAGGACGGAGGAGGGTCGAAACGAACTGAATCATCCCGGAAGCGCGTTTTAAATCAAAAGAATTGGTTAAGGGTGGAATGTATGAGGTGGGGAGGACTGGATTCGGGAGTATGGGGGAAAATAACGGAACGAGCACAAAAGGGGACAACATCGGATGAACGGTGGCGGAGGACTGCTGCGCAAGCCGAGTGCCAGACGGAGAGGGGGGGTTCCATGGACCCCTTTTTATTTTTTCACCCTTCACGGTAAACAGCGTCACGGGAGAAGTGAGGGTGGCAAAAGAGTGGCACCCAGGGGGGAGGGGGTGGAAGGTAGGAGGGTGGTAGGTGGGCCGCGCCCCCTTCTCCCCCGTAACCCCAAGGTGCGTATTGTTGGATGGGGAGGGCTTGCCTATGGTCGGGCGGAGGGGCGCGGTGCCGGGCGAGCGCAGGTACTTGGGGGAATCCTCTACAATCTTGTTACAACACTAACGAACCGTCGGCACGTTGGAAGAACGGAGAGAGGGACAGCGAGGGGGGGAGAGGGGTTTCGGCTGAGGGGAGATTTGGGGGGAGGGGGTGGGGTGGGACGGTGGCCGGGGGAAGGGAGGGTGAAGAGGGCGGCACCCCCTCTGGGGAGGGAGCGAATTGGTTCGGTAGGCCGTGAAGGGGAGGAGGGAAGGCAAAGCGTTGAAGGGCGGGAGTTTGGCGTTACGTGTGTGAGAACTGGCCGGGTGTTGGGATTGTGTTGAAATGCCTGGGATACCGTGGGTGGGTGCCGGGGAGTGGGGAAAGGAGGACCGGGAAGAGAGATGGGAGGGAGAAAGGTGTGTGCTGGAGGAGAGAATGGGAAGACGAGCCGTTGAAAAAATCGATACGACTATAAAATCTACGCCACGAGTAGAAAAGTGGTTGATGCATGAATAGGATGATTCTCAACCAGATCCACGGACGCAGCGCGGTACTTATTCCTCCCTAATTTCAATCATTTACAATTAAATGCAATGGGGGTCCCAATGCGGGTATTCCACATAATTATCTCTATCCAAGAAGGTGGCCTAAGAGCGGCACGTTGAAAAAGAAAGCCTTTCACTCATGGGTGGACGAGCCTACTACTCTCCTGGCTGTAAGAGGAAATCGGCTGGGAATCAACTTTAAGTTGTGGTATTCAGGTTTTTCCTGCAGTGGATTTGTTGAAAGTTATGATAAATTGGCATAACAACTGGCAACCAGGAGGTGGCACCGGAATATATGGGATTAACATTTTGAAAGTAAATTTAAAAAACAATGCACAGCATAAGGGACGAGAATGTTGAAGAAATCATGATAATTGATGATTTGGAAATGAAGTGGAAATGATAGAATTCCAAAGGATCCTTAGGCAGTAATTGACGCTGAAAAAATGGAATAGTAGGGAAAAGTTAAAACCATCCTCGAATTGGTATTTATTGCTGGGAAGTACTTGTAATAGTATGATTTAGGCTGGACTGAAGTGGCCGGAATAAATACCAGCCATTAAATGCCAACATAACAAAAGTTTTTTACATTTTATAACTCTCGGTGCTCCGATGATTGCCCATAAATTTTTAATACAATCGTACACTTCCATTGTTAAAAATATCCCGTTTTATCTTTCACTGCCTATTCCCAATTAAAGGTTTTTGACTCTGTTCTAAAATTACGTGGAATTTTTTCACCACGACTCGTTTTTGATAACCAATGAATTACTGTCATTCCAATTTTTTATTAGACCAAATAACTATTTATTCATACGTATATTTTAGATAATAGAAGGATAAGAGCTAAAACAGTATTAAAGATGGACAAATCTTCATTATTAATAATTTACGAAAGCATTTAAAGCAATACTCTCCACATGCCAGTTTTTGCACTTAATATTTCTAATGCTTTGAAATAGGTTCTGTGCTTAAAGGTTTCATGCTTAGTCGTTCCCATCTTTCAGTATGATCTTTTGCTTCTCATTGTGGTGCAATACTTTTAATTGAGTCGTTAGAATTCTGCCAAATGAAATTTTTCGATCGGAAAGTTACCTACAATAATTTTTGGAAAATATTTCCGGAATAATAACAAGCACAGGAATATTTCATAACGGAATGAATCAATTCGTCTAGCGTGAATATACGCACGAGGAAAAGTTTGATAAATGAAAATTACGTGGAAAAAATCTCTTTGTTCCTTCAAAATGTAATTGAATACCATTTCATAAACTTGGCTGGCAATTAATTATTTCGTTATCGTGTGAATCAGTACAAAAAGCGGCAGGGCAAATATTTTGATAAAAGTTTTTCCACAAAGGTTATTTTAGGAATATTTTCTGTAGATGCCATTAGTAGTTGATTGAATACTTTGCCTCTTATTTTCAGAACTAGATTACTTAAATAGTTCAAATTCGTGCTTTATAACTTAAAGAAATATTAACTTGTGTCTTAATGATTTATCCTCGAGAAAATCTTAATTGATTGGGTTCAGAGACATAGTCTGGTTGTTTCTTCAAAGTGAAATTTACAGCTAGGCATTTTCGATTGACAGTTTTAAATCAATTAATGAAATATCAAGAATTATCGTGCATTGATCGATTTTTTATTGGAGTACCACTAAAACTATGCATAATATATGACTATATGACTTTGTTTTAAATAATAAGGATATTTAAAAAATATTGATATTGGTGATTCAACAATTTTTTTGTTACAGTGAGTAATAGTGGTAACGTAAGGGAGAACCTAATTTTCGTATCTATTAAAATACACGAAGAGAATAATCTTAGTGAGGGTACCAAATAAATTTTCACTTTTCATACAATACTAGCTCGTAGCAGAATGATGATTGTAATGTTACCGAATTCTTTTCGGTGTGCTCATCAGATTTTCATTGTGCTTGGAATAAAATCTCTATAAAAAATCCTGAGTATTGTTAAAAGATACCGTTTCGAAATCATATATTTCAAGTCGTATTAATTAATTTGACGGTTCAATTAAATGAAAAATTCAGTCCCATATGCAATTATTTATATGTATATATATATATATATATATATATATATATATATATATATATATATATATATGTATATATACACATTTATATACGTATACACACACACACACATATATATATATATTTGCGTGTGTGTGTGTACAGGGAAAGGAACTGGCCCCCCTACCCTGATGTGTGAATTTTCATTATATATATATATATATATATATATATATATATATATATATATTTATGTATGTATATAATTATGCGTCTAATATATGGAAGGCACATGTATATATGAGTATGGAAATCAATATGACCTCCCCAGATATTAGTGCACGCTTCAAATTTATGCCCCCGACAAAAGGAGTGTGAAATCATTTGCTATTGTTCTCTTAGCCTCCGTAGACTCGGCATGTCTTCTAAAGCATTCCCTACCGTCTAAAATTTACCAATCTCGAGGGCAGGAGTCAATCCTCTGTCCCTTTTAACCTCCCTTGTTCTCTCCATTGCCCTCCCGGCATGCACCTCTTCCCCCTTCATCCGCAGCACACCCAATCTCCTATAAACACACCTAATACACTCCCATCTCATCCTTGGCTCTCCATCCTTCTTGCTCCTCCCAAAGGGTCGAAAAAAGGCCCCTCCATTCAACCCTCACCACCTCAGGCCACGTAGCCCCCTTATATACCCCTGCACACTCCCCTCCCTTCCTCCCGGCCCTTTCCGGGAGGAATCCCGTCAATACTAAATCGAATTACCTCGCCGGTACCTTCAAATTTTCCCGCCTCCAAATAGAAAAATGATATAAAAGAAATAAGAATGCCTACCCCGTCCCCCCGGTACGCCCACCTTCCCCCTCCCCCTCCCGCCCCTTCCCTTCCAGCTGCATCCCACCCGAAACCGTTTCCCCCAAACCATTCTTTTTTTTCGTGCGCTCCAATTTTTCCGCTCTATCCACCCATCGTCCTTTCTTACCTTCCGCCCTTCCCCCCAGGGCGCGCCACCTACATAGGTGGTCTGGAGTCGGACGGGGATAAGTCCCGCTTCTCCTCCTCCATACACATTCGCCATTCCCTTCCGACGGGAGAGAACCCTTTCTCTATCTCCCGGAGCCCTTTTTCAAACCGTCCCCCTCCCAACCCCCGACGTCACCCACACCCCGCTATCCTTTTATCCGCTCCCCGCATTCCAAACTCCTTTCTCGTAGAACGGCGGCTAACTCCAGATTGCCTCCGAGGGCGGGAGGAGAAAAATAAAGGAAAGGGTTGCCCAAACGAATTCGTCAAATGTGGCCCAAACACCACAGGTATGTCTCGGCGTAAGCGGTTCCCTGAGAAGCGGACACACACCCTTTCAAATATCTCTGACGCCGTTACAGGAAAAAGAAAGAAGACTCAAAAATGTTTTACACTGTACACCGAAATCACGTAAAGCGACCACTTTCCACCTTCGGTGCTCCAAATTCCTGTTCAATCGAGCCCGAAGGTTCGTTTTTATGTTCTACTTAGAGATGGGTTGCCTTTTCAAAAAGATTGACCATCCGCTCTTTTTGCTATCGTCATATGGCGATGATATTTGAATATGTTTGCAATAAATATTCAGATCTGATCAAGATTATCATGAAGCAAGGTATTAAAGGAAGTGTAATACCTAATATTCCTATTTATATAGGTAAAAATTAAGATTGGAACTACAAGCTTGTTTTTTCAATCCCAGACAAGCAGTGATGATTCAGTTTTAAGAGCGATTAATTTTGTTGAATTGAGGAGACACTGACTCACAAAAATTATAGACGGGAGATTTTCTCTTTTTTTCACTAATCCAATTCAAACTATTGGCACCATAACCTGAATTATTAATGGAGTCAAGGCTAATGAGAAGCCACCTTCACCTATCACCCAAGAATTGCGCGTACGGTTTCAATTTACGAGTGCGAACCTTCCGTGAAAATCGGCAGCGGCTGTAAATAATAACAGGCGTCATGAGCGAAATAATAACAGATTTTATGAATGTATCCTATTTTAATTTACTTGATGCTGATTGGACTACTACAAAACATATTCTGCTCCTTTTTACAAGGGCAAAGTTAATTAATATACAAATTTCGTTCAAGGTACACCCGTAATTGATTTTCAGGGTTCCATTTTACCATCCTTTTACATGTATATCCATTTTCCTCATTGATTTGAAGTACGAGTATGACTATCGTAGTGATGATTCCCAAAATTTAATTTCTGAATCACGAGGAAATGTTTTCGAAACAAAATCGTGAAATAATTATCGCAAATAAATTTAAAATTCCTTACTTTGTAGTTTTTCTTGGCGATAATTAATGAGTTCATACGGGGTGAGAGATTACAAGGAGAAATAGAGGAAGGGTAACCATTTGACTAAAGCTTGATGTGACCTATGTTCAAGTGGCTAGAACGTATTTCCCAAGGATTTCTCAACCTAGCCTGGTAATATAATGTAAACTATAACTTTGTAATTGAACCCGGTTGTTGACGTTCGGCGTCAGGATCAGGTGACATGCGTCGTGTCTAAATAAAATCCCGTGGAATCACAAAGTTATAGTTTTTCATTAACAAAATGAATCGATTCCGTAAATCAACGACTCAAACAAACAATTAGCCTAGTTATTCATCCTTTTAAAAAATATATCAGATGAAATCAAATATTAGAATTTGGACACTGTCGTTCTCATGTTTGGACATAAATTGATCAGAAAGAGTGAAATTCCCAAGCAGAGGCTTGCATCTACGGATAAAGAAGTAACTTCAATATAATGAAGTGGATCCCGCGTAAACTAATGCGATGAGCAATTAAATACCAATGGTAAAGAATATTAACTTTGAAATTCTGTAGCACGCAATTGTTATAGGATGAGCGACGTTGGTTAGCGAAGCATCCAACTGAAGCGCTTCAATATTCCAAGTCGCTTGAATGTTTCGACATACACACAAATACCCCGCGATCCACCGAGATGATATGTGGCAGGGAGTGCAAGCACTAGGCCGGATGGTGCGGGGGCTAACGTACTAGCTTCGCACCCAGAGAGCTCGGGTTCAAATCGCGGCGGTGTTGAATATTTTTTAGAGTTGTCTCGATCCCTACTTGAGGTGCTTTGTGGAGGGCACTTTGAGTAAGTACGCCGTCTGTCGGATGGGACATTAAGCTGCAGACCCCTTGGCGCCAAAGTGTAAGCTAATGCCGACGCCGGGTTTCTCTCCACCCTTCATCCTTTCCTATCCATCCCCTATGGCGCAAATGACCAATGCAATGCAATATGACGCAAATCCCTTATGGCGCAATGTCTGCACCCCTGGAGTCACAGGTGGGGAATGTGACCCACCGCTGAAGGGAGCGGACGGCGTGAGGCGTCGCCCTCCTAACACAGAGAGAAATGAGGCATTGAAGGCGAAGCTTGAAAACAATGAAGTACACCCAGCAATACTGTAATGTGCACTACGTACTTTAAAGACAGTCGCATGCGGTCATGCGGAAAGGAATTTGTCAACAAAACACATGAGATTAGGGTAAATACATGCATTTGAGTAAAACTAATTATTCCCAAGACGGTGTGGGTGGCTAATGTGATTTTTGCTACACACAACTCTCCAGTTACCATCCTATTGTCCATGTACATGCGTAACCTATTGGATTGTCCATGGGAAAGAGTCCTTTAATTTTCTAGTTCTGGAATCTATTTCCCGAATTTTATATTCATAATCTAAGCAACCAATCTTGTGCGAATGATTGGCGCGACCGCGGCGCTGAAACATGTGCCTCTAAATTTATTTAGTAAGTTCAACATAGCATTGAATCGTCTTTCTTCTAATGATTCCACCTCAAACTCGAGAAGTATTTCTGGGACGCTTTTCGTTTTATTATAACAGTTTTCAATGTATGAATTGAGAGTTTTAATGATATACCATCGAATCAAAAAATCTCCGATCTGGGGAGGATATACGAGTGAGGCATCGTCCGTCGCCGCGGAATCATTCAATGAGAGCCCGGTATACACACGTACATCAACGCTCCCTTCGAAGAGCGGCAAATCTGCAAGTGCGAAGCTTCCACGCCATAATCGCTCGCATTCCCCGCACCACGTCGACCGCACACCTGTTTTGAATATTCTCTCAGAAGTTTGCCGCTCACCGCTTCACAAGTTACTCGAGGAAACCCCCTCCGGTCTGGTTTTGTGCAACCCTCGGCATCCGGACGGGGAGCGCCCGACCGCCGAACCACCGCAGCATACCTCAGGCTTTTGGGATTCACGGTATGAGTTGAGGGCTTGGGGACCATGGGGGGGGGGGCGAAGGGAGCAGTCCTTCACGACCCCTTCCGGGGCGATTCATCTTCCAGTCGCTCCATTTCCACGGACCTCCGCCACCTCCGCGCTTCCCTCCGACCCATCCCCCCTCCCCCAACCGCCCCTTAATCTTCCTTCTCTTTCGCAAAGCGCACCCACAACTCTCCGCTTCTCGATCCATCTCCGAATCTACGCCCTTATGCGCCCCGCGCCAGTTTCCTAATCTTTATACTGCACCATGTCACGGGTTAAAAATCTCCCTTTCTCCTACTCCTGGTGGCAGCTTCATTCACGTTCGTTTATCTCGATAATTTGATAATTAATTTTCAATCATTTGACTGTGTTCAATAAAAATCACGGCCTCGATCACAACATCATCGATAAAATTATTTTCATGGGAGTGGTTTTGATAGAATACAACTAGCCATGCTCAACTGACCCGGCTAATCTCAGCTGTGGCTTGCCTGATGAACTATTTTTCAATGGAGAACGAACAATTTATGCCTAAAATGTAATACTTGCTCATTAGTCAATAATTTATTTTTGCAATTCTACAGCATAGAAGAGTGTAAATTGAGTGTTAATTTTTTTGACAGGAAAAATACACATTTGGAATTGAAAATTCTGGTACAATTCATTGAATTCATCATCTAATATTTCTTTTAATTTTTTAAGAGTATACTTTCAATGCCTTTATTAATTTTAAACAAATTTGAAGTATATTTTCTCGGAAAAAGTATGTTCAACTTTTAACAGATGAAGACATCAAAACCATTTGGCAACATATTTGTTTTAAATAAGACTAAGAACTGTAGTAGCCAAAAAAGCTTTCACGAAGAGTAGGGATTTGATGACAGTGGCTTAGGATGATAAGAAAAGGCTCGTGAAAACCTTGAAATGGAGCGTAGCCATGAACAGCGCGGAAACATGGCCATTGAAGCAGGATGATAGACTTAGATATGAGTATTTTGAAATGTGGGTCCGTAGAATGATGAGAAAGTGAAATGACAGAAAAGGACTACTAGGCATGGTAAGGGAGGGGAAGAGGATTATTGGAAGATATCAATGATATGGATGAAGAGCATTTTGATGGGAAATGTTATGAAGACTGGGATAGGAGGGGAGAGCGTTAGGCCATCAAGGAAAGGGTTGGAATAGAATAGGTATGTATGATGACATAGAGGGCGGAAGTGTGCGGCATTGAAGAGGGGCTTATGGGGGGCTTCGGATGACAGAGTGCATTTGGTTTCTGAAAAGACAGGGAAAGAGCACGTCTTAGTCTGTGTACATCCAAAACCTACCTTAACCGGTAGAATAGTAAGTGTATAACTAAAGTACATCCGGGAATATGGTATTCATGTTCTTCCAGAGTTTTATTTAAGTTTTTTAGTCCGAAAAATTATTTGAGTGGTTTTTCATTTGACACTTTCGTTTTTCCGATTGTTAAAAATCAATCATGCGTCTCACCTCCCTCGTGGTGTTCCAACTCGTAGAGAGGGCAAAAAAACTCACCTCTTCCACGCGACGGGATGGAGCTTCACTCGCGCGTTCCTCGAAAGGGTGCGGGTGAGTTGATGAAGAATGGTTGAAACCATTCCGGGTGAATGGGAAGCGAAAGGGGATGAAAGGGTTTGTCCCAGGGAGAATCAACCCTTTGCACGTTTGACGGGCTGGAAAAAGAAGCTCGAACGGTTAGGAATCACATGTAATCAGAATGAGGGGCGGAATTCAAAAGAGTCATGCTTATAAAAGGACATGATACTTCTCTACAATGGCGGTGTAGGAGTATACTTTTAATGTGAAAAAACGATAAACTATAACCCGAATACAATCGCGGAACATATAACTCTTAAAATGTCAATGTTAGTATTCGTATTAGTTTTAAGGACCCCTTGTATATGAAAAATATATTTTAACACCTTCAATACGTGCTTCATTATTTACAATTAATATATGAAATTGTCATAGGAATAATATGCGACTCTTCTCCTTAGAAAACAATGAAAAAGAACAGTGTTTTAGAGAAGAACTGACGCTTGTATGGTATTAAGGAAATAACATTTAAGTAACATAGGAGACGATGAACAGTTGGAAAATATACAAGCATTGCATGGCGTAGAGGGAAGGTGATAGTGACAGCAAAACGCTAATGATTTAAGAAAAAATACGTAGATGATTCGCTTTAAGCATATTACTTCAGAAATTGTTCCCCTTTTGGACTAAGTTTCTCCATTTAATTATTGTTCATCGTAGATACGAGATTCAGGCTGACGAATTGTCGCACATTGCAAACGAAATTAATTTTTATGTAATGTCATGTAGCTTTCTATTGATACCACTTCACATTCTCCTTTCATGTGTAGAACTTTCCTTTTTGGGATAGGAAATAGGAAAATAAGCGAAACAGTGCTAAGCATGGTGGGAGAGGAGAGGCCCTTCGAGAGAGGTCCAAAAGTAGGTGGGAAAGGGCCATGAAGAATATTTTGATTGGTGACAGAATGCTGAAGACTATGATAGAGGGGAGAACGTTAGGGAAGAACGTCTGCTGTTGAAAATAAATTGACATTTATGGCAGAATGAAGGGAGCTTGAATTTTTCTGGAATCAAAGAACCGCTTAATATCTGTTGTATTTCGTGCCAGATTGTCTTTTTGGAAGGAGCTGGGAAGGGTAGCTATTATCTGTCCGTGTTCCCACAAAAAATGTCTTAAATGGTACACAAATAATAATACTTGAGTCGTAATGTATGCATATATACACATTAGTATGTGTAATTTAAACGGAGAAGCGAGAGTGCGCTAGCAAACAAAAACACTGAGAAGCACATACAAATGAAACTCACATATATTCCCAATTTTCGGTGACCAAACCACCTTCCTCTGGGGAAAGAAGGAACTTTTTCTTTCCTCAGCAGGAAGGAGATATCTTCCTATACCTATATATATATTATATATATATTTTATATATATATATATATACATATATACATATATATATATATATATATATATATATATATATATATATATATATATATATATATATATATATATATATATATATATATATACAGGGTCTCAGTTGCCGTCTTCCCGAGTTTCGCACAAAACTTCACGGAATAACGTTGCTCTAAATTCAGATTCATTTCGTTTTTCGACGCGGACAAAAAACTTGCTTCACTAAAAACGGTGTCCTCATTCAACGACAGCCCGCAGGGGACTGAGGTTGGTGTTGGTCTGTTGCTAAGAGCCCCCTTCACCTTACCCTGCCAGGCAGACCCCCCTCCACCGCTCCGTTCGCGCCAGAGAAAATCAGTCTTACCACTTTTGGGTGCGACCCTGTATATATATATATATATATATATATATATATATATATATATGTATATATATATATATATATGTATATATATATATATATATATATATATATATATATATATATATATATATATAAATAAACCATAAACACAGTAATCAACCCGAAGGTCGGTTTAGTAGGTGCTGGTAGAGATCACCCAGTATTAAGCCCTATACGGCGTGTGAAAATTCACACATCAGGGTAGGGGGGCCAGTTCCTTTCCCTGTGCCGGTTATGGTTTCCCAGGAAGATCTGGTACCCGAAAAATCACATAGCTTGGGTGGAGCTGCAAGTGCCCAGAGTGCCTTGCCCGGGAATCGAACCCGGGACCCTCCGGTCAACAGTCCAACGCTCTACCCACTGGACTACCGCGACCCACACACATATATATATATATATATATATATATATATATATATATATATATATATATATATATATATATATATATATATATAATACACAGTAACAAACAATATAGAAACATAAAAAAGAAGAACACACGTTTTTCTTAATATTTCGACGGAAACACTCTGTCTTCATCTGAAGATATAGAAGTAAGGTTGTGTGTAATGATTACTTCTATATCTTCAGATGATGAAGACGGAGTGTTTCCGTCGAAATATCAAGAAATTACGTGTAAGTGTTCTTCTGTTTTGTGTTTCTATATTGTGTGTTACTGTGTATTGTACTATTCGGCACTTCCGTGTTACGTCTACGAAAGCATATGTATATATATATATATAAATGTTGTATAGGTAGATACCACCATTTATATGATGTATATATGTATATGTGTGTGTATATATATATATATAAACATACACACACATAAACATATCGTATGTATAGAAAAGGAGAGAGAGATAGTTTGTCTTCACGTTGCTCTCATGTCTTCTCACGTATCCTTTTCCGTATTTACCTGGTATACAGGCATACGTTTTCTTTATCCAATCCCCAAGTTCTCCTTCGAGAATTTACCGGGGGTTAATTCAATATTTTCCGTCGCCCCCCGGCCCTCACCCTTTTTTGCCGTACTTCAAAGTGCCAACCCCCCCTCACTACTACCTTCGTCTTCTTTTCAATGATCCGACATTTCTCCACGTCACCGCTCTGGAATTCGGGGCGCCACCTCCGACGTTCCGACCCCCACTTCATTTCATTCCCCCTCTCTCTCGATTGCCCTCGTAACGCCCTCTTCCCCGTCTCCTCCCACAGTCCCGGTTGGGCTCTGGATGGACTGATCGTTGGATGACCCCTCCTTGATTCGTTTCAACCCTTCCTCTGCGATATTATCCGCGGTCCCTTCGTCAGAGTCCTCCCCCAACCATCCTCTATTCTCCCCATCGCATCGCCCATGAACTCACTTTCGCTTCACAGTGAGCACTCCCCATCCGTGGGGTCATATTTTTCCCTTGAAAAATATTCACTCCTGCATTGTTCATAGTGTGTTTTCCTAAACTGATTTCCTCTACCTAATGCCAAACATTTTTTTAATTCACCTCTTAGAATATATAAATAAATAAATGAATATATATATATATATATATATATATATATATATATATATATATATATATATATATATATATATATATATATAGACGATTTCGTCGACGTGACACGGACGTGCCGAATAATAAATTGGATAGCAACAAATAATATAGAAACCCATAAAAAGATCACCCACTCGTTATTTCTTGATCTTTTCGTCGGAACTCTGCTCCGTCTTCATCGTAAGATAGAGAAGTAAATCATTATTTCTCTATCTGCCGATGAAGACGGAACAGAGTTCCGTCGAAAAGATCAAGAAATAACGTGTGAGTGGTCTTTTTATGTGTTTCTATATTGTTTCTTGCTGCCCAATTTTTATATATATGTATGTATATATATATATATATATATATATATATATATATATATATATATATATATATATATATATATATATATATATATAAGAGGCCGTGGGTTCGATTCACCGGGAAAGCCTCTCTGGGCCCCTGCAGCTCCACCCAAGTTATGTAATTTTTCGGGTACCAGATCTTCCTCTGTAACCATAACCGGCACATGGAAACGAACTGGTGCCCCTACCCTGATGAGTGAATCTCGCACGCCGACGGGCTTAATACTGGATGAACTCTACCATCACCTATCAAACCGACCTTCGAGTTGTTTACTGTGTTTGTGGTTGATAGACCGGAGTGTGTGTGTGCGTGTCTGCGCTTTGTGCTTCCCTCATCTCGATTCATCATCAATTTTCCTCATCATTACGTGCCTCAAGAATTATATCACTCTCTTTTAAGAATCAAATTCTACTGAGGATATGAAAGTATTTCCTATAAATTTGCCGCGGAACGTTTTGACCCCATAGTAGAAAAATGCGAGGTCATTTCTGATATTAGTCTGTAATCAGGTTAATTTAGTTTCAAGAGGGATATTAAAATGTAGGGTAGGGAAAGACACTGGCAGAGTGCACGGACTATTATTGAAAATTAATGGAGTCCAGTACGTCTAATCGTATCAGATGGATGAGTTCATGGACTCGTTTGCTTATTAAATGCATCCAACTAAGTATTGAAACGCCAAATGAACCTTCGCTGCCGCCTTAGAACCCGGGAACACAGGTAATCTCAGTATCAGCCACATCACCAATATAATTCCCTTCGAAATCCCGATTTTCTTACCAATTGGCGTATTCATATTTTTACTCAAGTAGAGAGGAGAGGGAACTAAGAACGATCCGAGAAAGGAGGCTCCCCTGAAGAAGAAAACGAGGTGAGAGGTTAACTAAGGGAGCGGAAGAACCTTCCTCTCCGTATTTCCCTTCCGTATCCATAAATCTCGAACGTTATAGCATAGGGAGGACATGGAGCGCCATTCATACAGAGTTTATGGCCCCGATGGTACAAACGGACACGGTTTATTTGATTTTTCCCTCCATTGGTTCAAGCATCTCGGCCACCATGGGAATCGTGTCGACATCCCAGAGAGGACTTCCTCCAGGGGACACACTTCATCCCGAGCCGGGGGTCAGCAAGGTCTCACTTGACAGAATATCTTATTTTTAACTTCGTGATGGGATATATTTTTGTTAAAAAATTTCCCGAATGAGTTATGCTTGCGCCTTATGAAACGGCTAAAGTCACAAATGTGGCACTTGAGATGCGTTGTGTGACTTTGACACGGAAGACCTATGGAGATGTATCCACTCTTCAAACAGAATATATATTAATGAAGAGAAGAAACGGTACCATTTGTGACAAATTCACGTGAGTAAAAGCAAGTCCTTTAAAAACAACGAAAACAACTCATCCATTTCAGGGAGGGAGAAAGGTTTACCTTTGAGGCTATTATTTTTTTGTTAATTTCACAAATTTAGCTCGATAAGAATGGTGGTTAAAGCCTTAAAAATTATGTGTTATATTAGTTAGCGTATAACTTTAAACTAATTAAAAGTTAATGAGTTGTAATTCATCGATAAGGGACATTCAAGCTACCGCTATATCTTTCAATGCCATTGATACCGAAGTACTTCTCCGAAAAAAGAGCTACGGAAAATATTCTGCCCACTACCCTCTTGATTATAAACGAATTTTCAAAAAGATTTTACGAGAAAAATCATTCGTTTAGCATTAGTATTCATATTTAAAAACATAAAAAATTATGAAGTGACCAATTGCAGAAAACTAACAAAACATGGTAAAGAGGAGGGTAGTACACAGACTCTCTAATGCAATCATTACATTACACTGCGAGAGCGCCTATACCCATTTGCCGCGCAAAGGCGTTCCTTTCACCTTCAAGTAAGAAAATAATTCTTTGATCGATAATCATCAATATCCTATTTCACTTAAGTACACTGCAAGAAAGTTCTTCTAAATTACAACCAATGAGATTGTCGTTTAATTTCAAATTCTTAAGAGCCTGGTGGACTAGAATGGGACAGCAATCATTGAAATTCTGAAAGAAAAGTAAACGACGGGGAGTTTTCTTTTGAAAGGAAACAATAATATTCTTTGTGTAGCAAACGAGACGATCTCGTAATGGAGCCCTCATTTTCCACGACAAATTGCTATTCCTTATCCAATATTACTCCCACTTTTGAGCTATAGTGGATGGCCTGAAAAATTAGACGTCTAAATCATCCGTAATTTTCGACTTCTTGACCTCCTCTGCCAATATTCCTAATGACCTGAACGCTAACGCTTCTTTGATATATGGCGCCCAGGCACGCCAAGCAAGGTTTTTTTTCCGAAAGCAGGATTTTGACACCTCCATTATCTTCGGGAAGGAGAGAGCGAGTATGCCACGGAAGCAACTGGACTACTCCCGTCCTTTCCCGATAATTAAACCTCTCTCGGCTCCGTTATGGGAACCAGCAGTCAAGAAGAAACGTGATCCAGCTGAAAACCTTTGAAACGCAAATGGAAACTTTCAATAGTATGTAAAGCGATGTTCACGTGCCTATCAACAAGAAATGGTTGGGAAATGAAAGTTCCAAACTTTTAAAATATGCCAGAAAATATACCGAAAATCGCCAAACAAGCCGATGAAGTGAAATTGAATTCTGTGAATAAGAAGAATGCCAGAATTCATGAAGATAAAAGAAAGCATGAATATTTCTGAATTATTAAATATAATAACTCGTTCACGCACTGCGAAATGTCGATCACTAATTTTTAATTCTCGATGTGGCAGGTAAATCATTTGGGTAAGTTAAAATGGAAGTGATGACTCACGGCACGCCCAAACCCATTAACGTATGATATAAGGCGGTAGGCGGGAATAGCCGTCTTTCTTCTAGCTTGATAAAACAAAGTATTTTTCCATTCAATTTGAATACGCTGCCAACTGCATGAATTTAATATCATTTATTTAATTACAGGAAAACAATTTTCCATAGTTAATGTAAATTGCAGGGAAAGGAACTGGCCCCCCTACCCTGATGTGTGAATTTTCACACGCCGTTGGGCTTAGTACTGGGTGATCTCTACCATCACCTACTAAACCGACCTTCGGGTTGATTACTGTGTTTTTAATGTAAATTGCGGGGGTAATTAATTTTATTCATTAAGAATGGAATTTTATAAAGTTCATCCTCATACTACACACATATTATGCCATTTGTGTAACTCAGAATGCGTGACTTTTAACGCACAAATAACCTTTAGGTTCTCTGGAACAGAGGCTTCTCCACGACACATTCCATAGACTAGTGCAGATTTTACTGCAGACAAGGCATTAGAGAACATTTAAGAAAGTAGACTCAGTTCATTTACCGTTGCTGTGTATCAGAGAACACCAGTATGCAGCATTGCAAAACTTGGATAGCTATTGCTGAATGTGTCACCCGGGTCGGAAGTTTAGATTCTCCAATCGACTGTTACTTTTTACTTACTACTCTACCCACCTTGATTAAAGATAATTTTTAACTTTTGCATTAATTTATACGCACATCATATCAAATTCCTCCAGTAAAATTCAATGAGGTTTTACAAATTGATTTCTTACGAATTGAGCGCATCCTTGTTAAAGATATAGATAGAGGTCTTTATTTGGGCAAAATTGAGACCAAGTCGTCATACTCATATTATATTAGCCATAAAATTTATGATTACATGCATTCACATAATACATATAGACAGACAGACATAGTCGTACATTATGCACAGATTTGTACATCTAAAAATATATACCTGTATATATATATATATATATACATATATACAAAATATTATTGGAGAATCATAGATATCAGATTATTGGATACCAATTTAGTACATATTTCTACGCAAAAATATGTAAGCAGTCAATAATCAATGTAGATTATTATTATAAGATGCTCGTATTAATGATGATCAGTCTTAAGTTAAACGACTCTTTAATTACTCCTTTTATTAGGGTACAATTAACACTTTGCGTCAGAACTAGTACGGGAATATTACTAATTTGAAACATGCGCAGTAAGGAACACATTTTAACATTTATTGATATTTGGTAAGTCGATTATGAAAACTGATTCAAATCACCCAATCAGTATCCCAGCCAAATTTAATATCTGTAGCTTGGTTAAAACGGTGAGAAAGGAAAGAATAAAGGCCCTTGGAGTAATTTTTAAGGGTGATTTAAATAAAGGGATTGATATGAATTTTCTTCATCTGAAGTACTATTATGCAAACAATTTTTTACTTTATCCGTAATATAATTTGGAAGACGGAGAGCCGCCCGTTGCAATGCTGGAAAATATACAGTATGATCTCACAAAGCTATTCAATAAAAAGGTCTTTTCCAAATACATCTGGCATTTCTTTAGCTGTGCATACCATATAAATGCTAAATTATTGAGAATGTTAGGACAGGATATCTGTGGATCAAACATTACGGGGAAAAGTACGCACACAACTTCGAAACCGAGCAACCGCAAGTAATTTTTTATGGTTTGTCTATTGAATTTTCATGCTTCAGAATCCACAGAGTAACTCCATGATAATTCATCAACTTAGAAAATTGTATAACCACGTCAACTCATGCATGATTCTTCCCTAGAGTGCACCGGTAGTTGGCACTAGTTCTTGAACCGCCTTTGTTGGTGGTCGAAGGGGGGAGAAATAGAGGGTGAAGTTGAGTTCTCGCAGCGGGCGGGGCCCTCGTGTGTGCGGCGGGGTAATCCCACAAGAGGTGGGCGGGGGCGGGCTCATTGGGGGCGAGTCTGAGATAACACTTCGCGATAATAAGGGGGGTGGTGGCCGTGGTTATTAAATGCGGGGGTGGAGGAGATGCTCTAGGGGAATGAAATGGAGGAGGTTGATTGATGGGACAAGGATGACTCTGTTGATAAGTCTTCGTACTTTGCAGTGCCTCGAAAGCGTCGGGAAGGGATGACGGCAAAATGTTAAGAACTCTTCTGGAACACGCAAATCACTTCACTTATCGGTAATATGTTAAAAAACGGTTTCCGCTCAAAGAGGTTCGTACATGAACGGAATTCTGAGGTGAGATGTATTTTTAAATAGCATTCGAGGATCTTTTGTTGTTATTTAAGGGACTTAATTGAAGAAATACAAGCTTTCAAACGTTTATTTAATATTCATGGTACATTTATTTATTCAAGAGAAAATGAGAGTATGTTAATAAATTATGAAGAAACCTGTCTAAACATTACTCCTCAACAATTTCTTCCAATTTGCCAGTGTCATCGAAAAATGTCAACAATTATTAGTTTAAAACTACTGTCTGCATGATTTTCCTAAGTATGTACTTAATATTTATCCCTCCACCGGGCTATCACAGAAGTTATATACACTTTGAATCATGAATAAAATAAAATCAAGGCAGATAGATACGCACTTCCACCCATCCTCTCTCACAGAATTACCAAAATCAGTAATACATTTACTAAAAACGAGATAGCCGAGACTATAAACTTGATTGGAACTAGGCTTGTAAAGGAGGGGGGGAAGTAAAACAAATTTACAAGTAAGGGGAAAGATATGGAGCATAGACTAGGTCACGGGTGTGTTTGGGAAACATTGACCTAGTGTATGTTCCATATATTTCCCCTTACTAGTAAATTTATTTTACTTCCCCTCCCCTTTACAAACCTAGTTCCAATCAAGTTTGCAGACTTCGATATCTCGTTTTCATTGCTTCACGACCGTAGGTACGTTCATTTTATATTTACAAAAAATTTACTTCTCATTTATTATTATTGTTAATCTTCCTGTGAAGGTATACTATTAATAATATTGGATGGACACAGAAAATAAAACATTGAAACAATACATGTCCCTGCCTAACCGAAAATACTCAACCTGACGTCGACACTACAAAAAATCCTCTCCAATCACGCAGACTTCCTTCCTACTTTCAATTCGCCAACTATACCTGTCATTTTCTACCTTTTCCTTGTTTTCCTAGTATTTTCATCACTATCACTGCCATTTACATACTATCGAAAATCAAAACGCTTCGAATCAATTTTTTGCCTCCTTTGTATATATACTAACTACCCCTTCTCCTCCACCACCTTGCCTTGCTCTTCCTTGTTTGTTTTTCTTTCTACACATACTACGATTTCACTTCAACTCTTTCATTTTTCTCCTCACACACATTTAAAAATCTCCAATCTACTGCCCATCGCAGGCAATGGCATTTGAAAATTCTGAGACATACACATATTGCTAATAAGTAATCTAACACTTCAATATACTATTATTTCCTGCAATAAACCCATAAATTTTACCCACTTCACTCTATCGAACGCCTTATCAAAATAGACGAAACCAAAATAAATAAACCCTGATTGTATCTATGATCCTCTATTAGTGACCTCATTACCGCTATGGTATCCCTCTACTTACTAAGTAAGTTACTCTAAGTGCCCCTCTACTTACTGAACCTGAACTGATCATTTACTTTGTAATCATTGGCCCTACTCTTCATCGTCTCATTGTTGATCCTGAGAACTACTGTAGCTACGCGTTGAATCAAATTTTTTAGATAAACCTCACTAATGGCTTCCTTTCCGTTTTTTTAAAGGAAAACAAGCCAATATGTGGAAATATTTCGGTCAGATTCCTTCCTCATTAATGCTACAATTTAGTTCATAAAAGTTCTTTCACTCACGTTCTCCCACAATTTTCAGTAGTTCCGCCGGAATATTGTCAACCCCCACGATCTTATTTGATATCAATTCCCTTTCCATCTCAGATTCAAGTAAATCTGGACCCAAGTTATCCTCACCTTCATCATATTCTCTTCCTATGTCTAAGCTTGATGGCCTATTGTCTCTATCATACTCAACACATTCATTCAATCTTTGGTTCAATAAATAATTTTCCCGGCTGACCTTTGATTGCTTGCACGGATATTTCCTTCTTATTTCCTGACAGTAATTTCATCTTCTTGTAAAGTGAGTCAATTTCACCATTACTCTGAAAACTTTCCATTTCGTCAAACTGCATCTTCTGCCACGCTCATTTTTCTCCGTTTGTTTCCCGCCTCAGTTCAATATTTAACTCTTTATACTTAACTCTTTATACTTCCTTCTACCCATCTCTGCGTTAAAATTCTTATATTTATTTATCTCATGAATCGCTTTAACCATCTCGCCCGTAATATGCTTTTCCTTCCATTTTCTTTCTTCTGTGCCTTTTGCTATCTTTTTATATGAATCAATTTTTTTATCTTTTACCTGGCTCGCTTTTCTCACTCTTGATTTTCTCTACAGCCTCCTGATACTCGTTCCTTATCACTGCAGTAATGGTTCTTTCCTTTGCGTTTTTCCTATTTTATCTTCTTGAATATGATGATGAAATTCCTTCGCGCAACACTATTGTTGGGGGCATGTTAACCCCCGATACATAATTTTTTGCTGTGATTTTTTGAAGTCTTCTTAATTAGGAAGGTGTTTTTGCATATGAGGCAATATAGTTAAGGAATAAACTTGAACTTAAGAAAACCTGTGTAGATTTCAGCGTTGACTGATGCATGTCCTTGTCAAATCACGATCTGATTATTTTGACTTTCTTCTTGAACTCAGGATGGACATTGCTTAAAAAAGAATATGGTCATATTCCATACACGATGCTGGTATTAAATACATGTACAACTCATTTGATAAAACGTATGTGTAGAAAATGAAAATTTAGTGAAAATATTCATTCCTTCACAATAAAATGCCAGCTGATTATCTTCAATATACTACAATTACAACCAGTTTATTTTCGTTAGACGGGAATGGCATTGTCATATTTAAAATACCAAATAATTCAAAATTTAACAGGGAGGTATATTGAAAAATATTTACTCTCTCATTGGATATTTTGCAATCTGTACATTGGACTAAACCATACTGCATTTAATGATCTGAGCGTCGGGCGGTCATATGCCTTCTTGGAAGACATGAGACCTCCGGTTGAACGGCCTTCGTTGCCGAGAAGTGTGCTGAGCGGAGGGAGTTCTCATAGGCCGTGCCTCTCATAAAGGCCAGCAGCACCGAAGTTCACCCGGAGGAACGAATGATTCAATGACGAACAAATTTCATTTCTTTTAGAAACATTAGTTTCCCTTGGAAATTGAAGCATAAAATAGCGTATGGAGTAGTTTAGAAGTTGATTATGAGAAATGGAATTGGGCATGACATTAGTTAGAAATACTCGTTTATCATAAACAATTGCATAAATATTAGTAATCAAACTTTCCTGCTAGTACAAACGTCAATGAGTTTGCATGGTTTATATGTAATATCACCTAAGATCGTTTTATATTCACACTGATTTTGTAAAGGCAAAAATAATGATTTTTTCCTGTATGAATTATTTCTCAGAGTATTGATACATTATTGAATCATTAAGAGGAATAATACTTGAATTTCATGAATTTAATTAATTTTTTCTCACAATTAATGCTAGGCATTTAAATTTCGCCCTTCGCTCTTCCGGAGTTTAGAGCCTATGCTATTTGCTTCAGTAAGTTGCAACCGTAGACCTTTAGTTAGTTTATTTTTATTTGATAAAAATGTATTAAAAAGTTTTTCTTAGTTGCGTATCAACAGGAATAGCAACAAAAGTTAAGCAAACTCTTCATAAGAGAATAAATACATATCATATAAAAAACCGCCATATTTATAATAAATCCCTTTGGACGATACTACTTCATATAATTCCAGACGAAAATGTTCAATCTGTTCCTTGGAAGGAAGTTGAAACAAATGGCACGAATTACACAAGAGTTTACGTAGATCGCCAGGGATCAAAATGCAGAGACGTAATTAATCATCACAATGTAATCACCTTTAAATACAAAAATGTTAATTATTTTGTAAATGTACATTAAGAGAATTAAATACATGAGAAACGATTGTGCAAATAGGCTATCCAACGACGAAAACTTTTTCTCAATTAAGAAGACCGAAAATTTCTGCATCACCCTTCAAAGTCTGGTGAAAAGGAAATGAAAGCAAGGTGGAAAAGGCGAACAAATAATTCGGAAAGAGTTGTCGGAGGCAACGGGAAATATATTGGTGCCCAACCGAACATCCAACAAATCGCGATGGATCGCGTTTCCAAATGGGTTAGGAGAGAATGAAGGGGGTCCGTGCGGGGAAAGGTGGAGGGGGGCGGGGAGGGAAGGTAAGTAAATGAAAGGCGTTCTTCTTCCCATTCTTGCCCTCCCTTTCGGATAGTCCCCCCTCTCACCCTGCACCCGAAGGATAAAGAATAAATGAGGCGGATGGTGAGCCCTATCCGAGTTTTGTTGCGGAGGGAAAGGGGGTGAGTTGGAATGGGTGGAGGGCGGGACGACGACTTCGATTTCCAAACAAAGAAGCGCTGAGTACGGCGTAGGCAGAAGATCGAGTGACTTTTTATTCAAAGCAGAGGGGTTCCGGGGCCGGGGGGGGTGGGGTGGGGTAGGTGGATGGAAGGAGAAGAGGGGCGGTTTAGGCGCACGCGGAAGCGGTAAGGAGGAGGTTTCGGAGGAGGGAAAGGAGAAATAAAGGGGAGGGATGGAAGGAAGTCAGACAGGAAAAGATGGAGGAGACCGCGAAAAAGGGGTGTAGTCGAAAATGGCCACCGAAGGAAAGAAATGTACAATTCCTGGATGTATTTTTAAAACAGCAGTGGGGTTCAGGATAAACGGCTCCAAAACGGAGTTGTTTTATTTGATAAGGTGAATGAAAAGAATATTTGCATAATGAGTGCAAACGGTGGTCTGATTTAATCAGTACATGCTTCTGTATACCATGTGCTAATAATATTGGCAGATGGTACGGTAACAAGATGAATGAATAATGGAATGCGTACATTTTCAAAATGATTGTTCACTGTATATGGAGCGATAAAAAAATGACATATTCGTTGCGTAATTAAACGCAGTAGATTTTTGTCACCGGTATAACTTCATGGAATTTACACAGCACACTGAAATGAAGGAAGTAACTTTATAATTTCGCACACACTTCATTTAAAACACGATCTAGGTTTCGACGTTGGGCGTCATCATCAGGATGCACTGCCCTACCTGATGATAACGTCAAACGTCGAAACCTAGGTCGTATTTTAAATGAAGTGTGTGTGGAATTGCAAAGTTACTCCTTCAGTTCAATAAACATAGTATTGATAAAAATCTCCCTTATTCCATGTGATAAGCTTTGATTGGTTAGGAATAAATTGGAATTAATATTTGATAAAGATTGGAATATATATATTTATATCGATTAGAAACGGTGGTTCGTGGTATTTAATGGGTACTTGTAAAGTAGCAGAGATAAGGTAGATAAAGAATGTGGTTTGGATATTCCGGTAGGAGGACGAATAAGAAAGAAGTGCTCTTCACCGGTTTTACCATTCTGAGAAATCATTTCAGATTAGAGCCAAAAAAATTCTGACTTATGGTAGAAGATTGAATTATTTGAGAGGATAGTTGTGGACCGAGGAAGTCGTGAGGGGATGTTTTCAAAAGGAGTCTGAAACGTAGATATGTTGTACATTACAGGAACGAAAACGCATGCAATAGGCAATGGATAAAATTGACTCTGGAGAAACATTATACGAGGGTCATCCGGAAAGTAGTACCCGTTCGTGAAATAAAGACACAAAAGTAAATATTAACAAACATAAAAAATTTTATTTGAAAGAGGATACTTTAAACTACTTCTCAACATAATCTCCAAGCAAATTAAGGCATTTGTCATAACGTGTGACAAGTTTCTGTATTCCTGCTGCATAGTCCTTCGCCGCCAGCTCATTGAGATACGCGAGGGACCCATCTTGCACAAATTTTTGCATAATGCAGATGGTGTTTAACAATTTCATGAACAATTGTTCGAGAAACATTGGGAAAATGCTCACAGATGTCATCAATTGTGACGCGCCGATCGTTCCTCACGAATTCGTCAACTGAGCTCACCAGTTGGTCTGTAATGACAGACGGTCTCTCCGAACGCTCATCGTCGTGTGTGTTCCCCCTCCCCATGTTGAAGTTGCGACACCACCGCCGAACAGACGACTCGTCCATTACATTGTCTCCATACACCTCCTTTAATTGGCGATGAATATCACATGGGCGAACGTTTCTTGCATTGAGGAATTTAATCACTGCCCTCACTTTACAACTGGCGGCGTTCTCAATTTTTTTAAACATTGTAAACAATCACAGAAACAACACAGGCAATGCTAGCGTCACGCAACTTGGCTCAGAGAAGGCAGACAAGCCACTGAAGCTATCTGACCTCGTCCAGCGGCTACTCGCGTCGTCAGCACTTCATGCGGCACGAACGGGTACTACTTTCCGGATGACCCTCGTACATACAGGGTTCGTCCGGAAAATAAGTGTACTGATTTTTTCCCGCCGCTCCAGGCGCGCCCAGCACCGCTCTGACGGGCTGCGATTGGAGGGGGTATGTTGGCAAGCGACGCTGAAAAAGGCAGTCGGCTCTGAGCTGTGGTGTAGTGAGGAGCTCTGTTAACGCGAACCTCCACGCTCGACCCACGTCACGGAACGCGATGCCGAAGTTTTTGGAGCAGCGTTATTCCATCAAATTTGCGGTAAAGCTTGGGAAATCGTATACCGAAACTGTCGGTATGATTAACCAGGCTTACGGGGAGTCAGCCATGTCCAGAAACATGATCTTTCGGTGGCACAAGATGTTCGTGGAGGGCAGAGAAGAGGTCGACGACGAACCACGGCCTGGACGCCCATCAACGACACTCACCGACGAAAATGTGCGAAAAGTTCGCGATGTACTGAACTCTGATCGTCGTCTTAGTGTTCGGATGAAAGCAGAGCAGTGTAATGTGCCAAAAACAATAGTGCACGAGATTATTAGGCACCAATTACAGATGCGAAAAATTTTGTGCAAAGTTGGTGCCGAAAGTGCTCAGTGATGATCAAAGACTCAATCGTTTGGAAATCGCGGCACAACTTGCGGATCACTGCAAAAATGATCCACATTTTTTAGAGAACGTTGTTTCGGGTGACGAGACGTGGATCTTTGAGTACGACCCGGAGTCGAAGAGACAAAGTGCGGAGTGGCACACCCCATCATCACCCCGTCAAAAGAAAGCTCGCATGAGAAAATCTCGGATCAAGGCGATGCTCATTGTCTTTTTTGACACAAGGGGAGTCATCCACTACGAATTTGTACCTGAACGACAAACTGTAGATGCTGCATTTTACGACCAAGTGCTCGACAGGCTTCGAAAACGAGTCGCCAGCGTCCGGCCAGCGATTAAAAATATCTGGCGGCTGCATCACGACAATGCGCCGTCTCACACCGCGCTTGTCGTGTCGGACTTCTTGGCCAAGCACGGCGTGGCAACGCTGTCGCACCCGCCCTACAGCCCGGACTTGGCACCACCGGACTTCTTTCTGTTCCCGAAGATAAAGAGGAGTTTGAAAGGAACGCGATACGGGACTTTGGACGCCGTCAAAGAGGCCGTGACGACGTGTCTTCGAGAGGTTCCCGATGATGCCTTCGCGGGAGCGTTCCAGGAATGGGAACGCCGCTGGAACAAGTGTATCGACTCACAAGGGTCCAATTTTGAGGAATATTAGCTTAAGATATGTAAAAGTGCAATAAATTTTTTTTCCTGAGCTCAGTACACTTATTTTCCGGACGAACCCTGTATGTTGGGCAGTGGGAAAGAAAGCAAATATCGAGAGTAAACTATCTAAATCATAAATATAATTATCTAATGATACTCGTATGTTTTTTAAGGAAACATCATGAAGTGCTCGCGTTATGGAGTTTTCTTAAAGTCGAAGATGTGATCGCGTGAAATTTTCCACCGGTAACTTTATTTAATATAATATAAATATAATATTTAATATAAATTTATCCATCATGATTCAGGATTATTTTCAGAGAATTTGCAGTTGTTACTATTACGTTTGTAAGTTACTCTACAGTCGACCTCAGTCCATACCCTACACTTAGTTCAAGGGAAATTCACTTATAAAAAGACATTCTAGGCAAGAGGAAATAAATAAGAATATGGCCTTCACACAATATAATTTTACCCCATACGAAAAATGATACGTTCTAAAACCATCCATTGAATTAAAAATGATTTTATGTATTTTTATTCGATTATTTATAACTTTGAGACTCCAGCAGCGTGGCTGGAGAAACTGCCTCGCGCCAAGAGACACCCTGATGCGGAGAAACCCCAGAGAGCTTTAACCATTGTATGTAAAGGCCGAGAAAACCTCAGGTTCCATTTTCATGTAATATTTAAAACATATATATACATATATGTATATCAATAAATATAAGAGTAGTATGTAAATATTTCACTTCCTTCATAATGTAGGAAGACACTAAACACCCCTTCAAAATCAGAATTTATAGTTTTATATAATGCATTTTCGTTTACGTACCGATTTGAGTCATCATTGGCCTGATCTCGCTGAAAGTTTTCACCATTTTTAAAATTAAAATTGGATCTCTATAACGCAACTCCGCTACGTTCCGTCATAAACCGGTTATTATGGCAGCGCTAAGCAACTAATTTTCGTGAAACTGGGAAAAACCGGGAAATAGACTCATAACATGTTCAAGTCAGCTTATGGTGATAGCGCCAACGGCAGATCGGGTGTTCGACGATTAAGTGTTCGCATGATTTCTGATGATTAGGGAATCTCCAAAAGTGATGAGCATCGACTTGTGATCAAAAACATAGATAAAGGCTTGAGAAAGGTGTGTGCGAAATTGGTGCCGCGAGTGCTCTCTATATACATGTATGCATATATATTCACGGAAAGTCTTCACAAAAGTGAATGTAAGGTTACTCGCAAGCGTGGCGAAGATGCGTAAGAATTAGAAACAAAAAATAAGGAATTAGTGTTCTCAATTTTGAATATTTGTTGCCTCAACCTTTCTTTCTCCACGGAAGGAAGAAAACTGGGGATGACTGATAGGGAGGAGGGCGATGCGTAGGACGGGCAAACGGAGGAGGGATAAAGAGAAGTGATGAGGGAGAGGGAGGGATTTGGGGGAGGGGGGATCGGAAGTGGTAGGTGTCGAATAGGTCCTCCTAGTGAGCTGGATTCAGACCGACGTCCGAGCACTCACTTAGGAGCCAAATACATGCCGACTCGAAGGTTTTAAGCTCGGTGTGTCGAAAGAGGGAAGGGAGGCAATAATAGACGCAATGAAATAATCATTGAATGACACACTGTAGAGGGAGGATAATGCGGAAAAAAATTTGCACGAGGCGCGATAATTGTTAACGCGGATGCTGAAGAGTGTGGTTCACATCCCGACGTAGAAGGAACGACAGAGTTTAAATTTGATTGATTATATCGCGGGAAGTGCATGAGCGAGTACCGTTGGATGGGAGAAAATTGGTAAGTTTAGGGGATGAAAGGGTGAAGGGATGAAGGAATGAAGTGATGAAGATAGGATGTGTTACATTTTGGTCTATTGCAAGGTGCTGATGTGGAATTGTGGCTGGTAAAGGATTTGGATGAAAGTTTGGTGGAATTCAATATATCTGTTAAATTGGCGGATTTTTTAAAAGTAACAAAAGGAAAGTTACTTACAGGGTCGGTACAATAAGTATCGAGACTGGTTAACTATAGCATCAACGGCGCGGTGGAAGGGGGTCCGAACGGTCGGCTCGATAAAGGGATCCCCCATCACTCAGGCGCACTTAGGGTCAGTCTTCTTCGGGCATGCGTTGAGACAGGAGGTGGATTTTTGTGGCGTGTGATTGCTTGTAGCGTAGTCGTGCCAGCACGGAGCGCACTGTCGAGCAACGCTACGCTGTGAAGTTTTGCGTTAAACTCGGGAAATATGCATCTGAGACCCATGAACAAACAGGCTAATGGGGATGATTACTTAAGCCGCACAAGAGTTTTTGAGTGGCACAAAATGTTTAAGGAAGGCCGTGAGCTCGTCAAAGCAAGCACCGCGTCGGACGCCCGAAGACCGCTCGAACCAATGCTCAGGTGGCCAAAGTGAAAAAGTTTTGGACTCTGACAGGCGTTTAACCATCGCCCTTATCAGTGAGGAGACCGGCCTTTCAGTCGGAAGTGTCCACACCATTGTAACAGAGGATCTTGCGATGAGGAAAGGGTGCGCGAAGCAGGTGCCGAAAGTCTTGAGCGAGGAACAAAATCTGTCGCGGTTGGAAATTTCGCAAGAAATTTTGGGCTGCGTCCAGAAAGATGAAGATTTCCTCGGCAACGTTATTACCTCTAATTACCTTTACCTCTATTATTAAAGGATAACTCAAATGGAGCTCTAAGGATATCGGTTCGACTCCATCGAGGCGGTTCAAGTGGCGACGATAAAGGCTCTGAACAGTATTGCGGAAAACGACATCCAGCGGGTTTTTGTCGAGTGGCAGACGCGCAGAACTAAGTGTATCAATGCAGGAGGAATGAATTTTGAAGATTATTAAGTAAACGTAATTATAACTGCAAAAAAATATGATTTTTGGAACCAGCCCCGATACTCATTCTACGGCCCCTGTAATATGCCGTTGGTTTTTGTTTTTCCAAAATGTTCAATAAGTATTTTAGAATATGTCTAAGGGACTGAATTTCTGGGAAGTATGCAATACAGTTGGAGATGATGTGCGAGTGTCGTAAGAAGATCATAAATGTGAATGTGTCGAAGGATTTTTCTATTGAGAAGGGTCTTCAGGTAACCGCGGTTGAGGAGAGTGTCATGTGAATTATGGTGGAATGTGTGTTTGGGTGTGTGTATATACATATATATATATATATATATATATATATATATATATATATATATATATATATATATATATATATAAGGTCTGTCATAAGCGTGGCGATGATATATAAAAATAAGAAACTCAAACTATGTAAATGATTCACGGATTCGTCCATTAATATTAGAAGAACTCAGAGTGATATCCAATGTCGCCGCATTCCCTTTAGCGCAATAGATCTGCGATCTCCTTTTCAAATCCCTCCGAAGGAAGACTAAGGTGCTAACTTACGATTGGCAAGGGAAGTTCAGATAGATATCAAATGGGGGCGAGGGCTTGGTGGGATCGGTATGAGGAAATAGGGGAGGATGTCGTAGGGTGATGAAAGGTCCGAGAGGGGACGGAGTGAATGGAAGGGGTTGAGAAGGATGAATACTTGGGCCGGCCCACACGCTTCCTTTCCCCTGCGTGTCCCGTGGGGGTGAGCGGACATGACCTCCATGGGGAACATAAAAGTCAAGTGGAATAGCATGCAGAGCCAGGGGGGGGCAGGAGGGGGCGGGCGAGTGTGGGTGGGTTGATTAAAAGCGACGTTTGCGGTAGCTAGCACAGTATGATCACTCATGGTATGAGTTCGAGAAACATAGGGGTGGCTTTTGGCATACTCCAAATGAAACATAGTGTTCTTATTTGAAGTTCTTTGAAGTTTTCGTGGTAACATTAAAGACTAAATTTTTTGGGAATTCATAACACGACATCATGTCTACAAGTTCCCATGACGTCAACCGATAAGATCGGCCACCGCACTTCGAGTTTAAAACTACCTAAAACAATAGCAAGCATTTTTGCAGTGAAATGTTGCAAACATTTATATGTATTCACTAGTTCGCATAAATAATAGACAATGCCATGAAGACAATGCTTACTAATGAATAAATAACATCTGCAGAAAGGATTGCCCACCAATGTTAAGGTGAGCTTTAAGAAGTCTCAAAATTTGGAGTTGATTAATTAATCTTGATAAAAGGATAAATAGTAACCTATATTTGAAAAATTGAGCAAAGTACTCTCAACCATCAAAAAAACTTGGAAGAGACAAGATAACAGGAATAACTTTAACCTCAACGAATCTTTCATAGCAGATGCATAGAAGAAAATGCGGTAAGGCCATTGACGCTTGGATCAATCAAGCGGCAAGTTGATTAGCTGAGGGAAAATTGGAAAGAACCGTACTGCTATTGCCATTTTTCCGCACTTTGCTGAGGATTTGGGACCAGTGACAAATATTTCATTAAAAAATACGAATATATCGAGATTCGCGTCAAAATTTAGAAGACTAAGTTATGCTAAATCGACATGCTTAGCAATATCTTCCTGGAACACAAATATTAGGTATATTAAACTTTATAACCATTTTGACATCTATTTATAGCATTGTCGGTGCATTGACAGCAAATATTCGAGAAGAGATACAATTGATTACTTGAAAAACATAAAATAAAAAACTTACAGGTTTATTGAATGTACTAAGACTTAAGGTCATTCAGCTTTGAATATAACGGGGCAATTAAGAAAATTTCTTCAATTGGCTACTAGTATCACGGGCATTAAAAAGTATGACCCAGTGGATTATTAAGAATAAGATCAAGAAATAACGTGAACTGCCACAGAAACATAGTGTTAGAAAAATTAATTAGCCTTTTGATATATCTAAATATAAATTATCCAGTACAGTTCAGGATAAGAAAAAATATAGAATTAACTACAGATCCAATTATATTTACATTTATGTCTAGTTTTCACCCGCCTTTTTCCTTTGCGAGCACTTTGGGAATAAAATTTCAAAACCCACACACTGCAAAATGAAAGCCAGGCACCACGTACAAGTCTTTAGCAGCCCTTGGCGGCTCACGGTTAAGATTGGGGCGAGGAAAGGGAAGATACGCCTTCGTATTCTGGCCGGGGTGGATGGCATGACCGTTGCTGCTGCTGGTTGAGCTCTAGGGGAGTGAGGGAGGGCGCTGTTGATTAAGAGAAGGAGAGAGGAGTGAGATGAACGAGCGAGATGACGCGATCCCCACCCTTCCGACGTCCGTTTCGCGTGCCGTTGGGTGGGAGGGTTGTACCGGGGGTGGCCTTGCGTGCGATGGGAGGAGGGATGCAGATGGGGGAAACCTGGCCCTTTCACCTGCAGGTGAGAATGAGAGCCCGGAAGCGAGACGATAAGGAGTGAGTGAGAGAAAGAGAGAGAGAGAGTGAAATAGCAGGAAGAGGGAAGAAGAAGTGAGAGATGAAACGCCTAGACCCAGTGATTGGTTGGCAGGGAGAGGAAAAAAAACATATAAGCGGTCGCTCCCAGTTGTCCCACCTATAATTAGGTTTGGGAAAGGGGATTGTTTGGTTTTCCATCAAGGAATAGCTACTTGAGTGATAAAGGATGAAGAAAACAAGCTTCAAATAAAAAATGAAAACCCAAGGAGCTCTGGATATGATAGGGGAAGAAATGGAGTTTCTTGAGAAGTTTGAAAAAGACAGAAAAGGTAGATGGAAGAGATAAAAAGGGGCCACGAGATGGTGAAGGTGATGGCTTAAGAGATGAGCAAGCAGATGGAGGAGGGGAAAAGAAGACGTATTTTACACTCAGTGAAAGGTCGAGGAAAATAATAGCCATCGAAGGAGAACATATAAAGAGTTTAGGCTCTGTGAAAGGTGCTTTTCTTTTAGAGGTGCTAATTGCGCTGACCCTCTCTTAGGAATATAAACCATGACTTGGTGGAAGGGCTTATGTTCTCTGATAACTCATAGTGATGAGCTGGCAAAGGCAATAATATTGCTCCAGTAACCCGCGCTAGATAGGTTGGAGGGAAAAGTAGAAGTCAAATGAAAAGCAGTTTACGCAGCGTCTATTTCTCAGTGAGGCGGCTGAAAAGGCGTCTGACCGAGTTGGTATGGCAATTTGAGTAATGTTGTCATGTTAAAAACACCATTGTGGAGGGTTACGATTTATTATATCACGTACGTATGTCAAGAAAGCATGACGGACATATTGATGAGAAAGAGTCCTGGCAACTTTGGGACTCGGCCCACTGGGCCGTGTATCGTGCGCGGCAGTGGGAGAGGTATACCTTCCGCGGTCATAATTTAAGGAAGTACTTGCAATGCAGAATCAATGTAAAGCAATAGTAAAGAAAATGAAGAACATACCGAAACAGAGGCATGGCTCAGACGATTTTGAGGGCAAAGAAATTATAAAATATAAAGTAGGAGATAGCGAGGATAAATAAATATATTTTATTCTGGTGTGAGGTGACATGGAAGGGTAGCGGAGTACTAGAGCGATGATATTTATGAAGTAAATCATAAATAACGTAAAATAGCAATTTTTAAAAAGACAAGTGAAGACCAAAACTTTTTATTCCTTATTTAAATCTTGTTTTGATCGCTAAGTCAGGTTGTTTTTAGATTTCATTTTTTGCCAGATTATCTAGACTATATTCAAATGACTTAAAAAGTATTCAAATTTAATACAAATTCTCAAAACATTTCGGGAAACAGAATTGATAAAAAAGAACCATGAAATAGATACAAATATTCGTTCTTTCCCCGGACCGTCAGAAATCATAAAAGCACAATAGTAAGAAGCCAAAGTCACTATTGAAATGAGGATCTTCCAAAACTTCATCGTCATACTACAAAAGGAAATTAAAAAGCTGAAAAACGTGGGATGCACGTTGTGAAGAAAATTAAACATCACCTTAAATATGTGAGGATGGCGAAATGAGATAATTACACTCATTTTGAGGAAAACAATTACAAATTAACGCATTAATTCATCAATTATTTACGTAAAAATTGAAAATCATTGAATCTAGTATTAAATTAAACTAATGGGATGTTTCATATGGTATATAATGTTCCGGAGTAGCTACATCAGAACCGAATGCTCATGCAGTTAAGTTGAAGCAAATGATTGTGTTATGACAGAATTACAACTCCTAGGGCTATCATGAAATGGGGTGCAGGCGTGGACAATCTCAATCTTGATTGTTATCCGCCATAAAAAGCTCCCAAATTTGTTGCAGGACACTGGCGGTTCGCAGACAAACTTGCAATAAAGAGCCCTTATAATTAAGTGCCCTCAAGCTTAATTAACATGTAATTAATAAAGTATTAATTTCATACTATTTGCCTTTGAGTTTCTACAGTGAACAAATGGGTCTCGCGCCACATCGGGGGCCGACTGAATAATATTACAATACCCCTACTCTAATAGAAATATTTAATAAATATTTAATCACGTGAACTTACATTACATTAAACCTACGAAAAAATAACTGACCCTTTTACCCAGATTAATGCTTAACCTCGTTTTACGTGAAAGTTACAATTGAAATATAATTGAACGTAAATTTATAGAACCTTGTTTAAATGCGGTTAGTTTCTTTGTACCATTATTTTAAAACTCATGTTTTTAAATTTACACCTGCTGTTTAAACAAGGCTGTGATTAACGGACATTTTTGGGAAATGTATTTTCATTTCGAAAATAATTCGAATCATAATTTATCGTGCCTACAGTTTCTTATTTGCTCTTACCTTTAAAATTTATTAGCCAACTACTACTACTACTGTGAGTTACTGAATTTGCACTGGAATAGAAAAAAAGGAGGCACACTAATTTGTTTTTAACGAAAGAAAATTTTAGATTTTGAGGAAACATTTTATTTTTTTTTCAGATAATTTGCTAAATACCTCTTGGGGAATTTCAACTAACCCTGTGAGAAGTGCTTCCATTCTCTTCCTCTATCGTCCTTGCCTATCGTCCGCCAAATGATCCTAATTTCGCCTTCAAGACTTAAAGCCGTTTCTCCCACCCCTTCCTCGTCCCCATTGTCTCGCATCACTCCGCTCGATTAGTCCACCGTCGCACGGCTAATTCCCCTCCCACACCCTCCCCCCCACCGTTCCACCCCCCCTTTCCACACACAACTCGCCAACCCTCGCCTAATAACATCTCCATTAGCCTTCTCCAGCTCCCTCCTCTCCACACCCCAGACGCAACTCCCTTCCCTAAACCCACCCTAGTCTTTTGTTTGAGTTCACTCTTTTGTTTTGTCTAATCCCTTTACCTTCCATCCAGCTTCCAGTGGGCATACGTTACCTGGCAAAAGATAATTTCCAGTATCCATGGCAATATATGTATGCCATGGCAATATAACGTAGCAAAAAAGATGAAATTCAAAATACTAGATATTTTATCATTCCCATTAATTTATTATTTAAGCTATTTGGAGAGCATTTCCTTAAAAAATTTGCTGGAGTCAATTAGGTATATTAGGTCAATTAGCTTAGGAAGAGAGCGATGGAACTGCAGTTCTATCCCTCTCTTCCTTGATAAAGGTGGCCACGACCACCGAAAATTCGAAAAATAATGAGTCTCTTTTTTGTGTGATTCTGTTTTGGTCTGTGTCCACTAGTGCTAAGTGTTATACATTATATATATATGCATATATATATATATATATATATATATATATATATATATATGTATGTATTATTATTGTTAGGTATTCTACCGGTAAAGGTAGGTTTTTGGATGGACACAGCTGCTAAATAAATATTTTGTGACTCCTAGCAAAACAACCGTGTTGGTCCAAAACACTCCTGAGATACGTAAACTGTTCTACTTTACATATATATATATATATATATATATATATATATATATATATATATATATATATATATGAGGCCCTCCCCGGACTACAACCTTGACGTGGTGGAAGGGCTGGTGCGTTCCGATGATCCCTAGAGCTGTGCTGGCGGGAGTAATAATAATTGCTCCTGGTAGGGTCACCCATGCCAGATAGGTCGAAGGTTAGGAGCTAGACGAAAGGTAGTCCACGCAGCGTCTGTTCTTAAGTGAGGCGGCTGCAATGGCGTCTGACCTCAGTGGGGCTGGCCGCCTAAGTGATGGTGTCACGTTAAAAACACTATTGAGAAGGCAACGGGAAACCACCTCAATCATCATTCCCGAGATAAAAATGATGGACAGAGATAATTAAGAAAATACAGAGACTTTGAGTCCTGGCAACTACGGGGCTCGGCCCAATCGGCCGTGTGTCGTGCCCGGCAGCGGGGGAGGAAAGGCTTTCGCGGTCGTCATCCTACGACACCCTTTCAAGGGAAAACCAGCAGCAGCAGAACAGAAGACGCAGGAGAAGAAAACCAAATTAGTTAGAATAGGAACGTGGAATGTTAGGACAATGTTGAGGGCAGTGAAATTGGAGAATGTTAAGCGAGAGATGGAAAGGGGAAATATAGATATTTTAGGTCTATGCGAAGTGAGATGGAAGGATAGCGGGGATTACTGGAGTGATAAGTATAGAATAATATACAGCGGCGGGGACGAGAGCCAACGAGGGGTTGCCATAGTATTAAATAAAGAGGTAGGAAGAAGCGTAGTAAACATAACTATGGAACAAACAACGGGTACAATATTACTAGTAGATATAAAAGCAGAACCGACGAACTTAGCCAGTGTCCAACTATACATGCCACCCATGGAGGATGAAGTAAGGAGGAAGAAGTCGTAGGATATACGATCAGTTAGAGGATATAATCGTGTGTGTTCCTGCAGGGAAACATTTGATAGTGATGGGGGATTGAAATACGACGGTAGGCTAAGGAAGATTTGGTGGTAAGGTGGGGGACTACGGTTTAGGCACAAGGAATTACCATGGGGAGAAAGCAGTTGAGTTATGCAGGAGACAGGGGTTAGTCATCACCTGGTTTAGACACCACAAAAGATGCAGGTATACATGGAAAATGTCTAGTGACTCAAAAAGGTATCAGTTAGATTATATTCTGGTTAGTCACAGGTTTAGGAACAATTTGCTTAATTCGCGCAGCTTCCCGGGAGCGGATACGGACTCCGACCACAATTTAGTTGTTATGAAATGTAGCGTTCGTTTCAAAAGGATAAAGCAGGGGCGGTGAGTTAGAAAATGGAATGTAGAAGCATTAAATAGATTAATACGGAAGGAGTACCAACAGGCTGTAGAGGAAATCATGGAGAATGGTAAAGAGCTAAGTACTATCGAAGAAAAATGGGAAAGTATTAAGAAAGGGTTATCTAAAGCCGCAAAAGACACTATTGGAACCGTTAACGCGAAAAGGACTAGGAAACCATGGATCACGGATGAGATGATTACAAAAATGGATGAGCGGAGAAAATGGAAGAATGTAAATACAGAGTTAGGCAAAATGAAGTACAAAGAATTAAACAATAAATTGAGGCGGGCAACAAATAAAACAAAAGAAGCTTGGTGGGAGACGCAGTGCGAGGATATGGAAAGTCTGGAGAGGAAGGGCGAAATCGGTGCGCTGTACAGCAAAGTTAGATCTTTATCTGGAACTACGAAAGGGAGATATGTATGCTATGCTAACAGTTAGAGATAAGGTGGGTAAGATAATAGTTGACGCAGAAAAGATCTAAGAGAGATGGAAGGAGTATATAGAAGAACTGTATAGTAAAGAACTTAGACCAACACAGTTAGACATAGAAAATGAAAATGACGTAGAGGAAGATAGCTCAGGCCCAGGCATACTAGACGATGAGATAGAAAGGGCATTAAGGAGATGAAACTAAATAAGGCCGTGCGAGGGATAATATTCCTGCGGAACTACTGAAATGTTTAGGGAAATTTGGGAGGAAGAGGCTATTTGGGCTGATTCGTAGTATCTATGAGGAAGGAATCTGGCCGGAAGACTTTGTGAGATCAGTTTCATTCCTATTCCGAAAAAGGTAAAGGCTACATCATGTGGGGACTACAGGACAATAAGTTTGATATCCCACGCAGCTAAAGTTGTTCTCAGGATCATAAACAAAAGGATAGAGAGTAGGGCAAATGATTACTTAGGGGATGATCAGTTTGGGTTTAGGAAGGGGAGAGGTACGCGTGATGCCATTGCAGTAATGAGATTATTAATCGAGAGGAATATAGAACACAACCAGGAGGTATTTGCCTGTTTCGTAGATTTCGGAAAACCGTTTTATAGAGTCAATTGGGGAAACCTAATGAGTATATTGCAGAAAATAGGAATAGATTGGAGGGTTAGGAGACTAATCCGCAACCTGTAAATGTCTTAGACTGCACAGGTGCGAGTGGGGAACGGGGAGTCCGGATGGGCAGTGTTAGGAAGAGGTGTAAGGCAGGGTTGCCCATTTTCACCGTTGCTATTCAACCTTTATGCAGAGGAAATGATTAAAGAGGCATGGGGAGAATTGGAGGTAGGAATGAAAGTGGGCGGGGAATTCGTAAAGTCAGTTAGGTTTACTGATGACCAAGCTTTAGTTTGTCTGACAGCCAAGGGGCTGCAAGCATTGCTGATTGAATTTGAAATTCAGTGCGACAGGTATGGGATGAGAATCAATATTAATAAAACAAAGGTTATGCGATTTTCTAGAAAGAAAAAGGCCAAGCTTAACATTAAAATAGGAGGGCAAAAACTAGAGCAGGTAGAACAGTTTACGTATCTCGGTAGTGTTTTGGACCAACACGGTCAAAGTAGTAGGGACGTAAGGAGAAGAATTGCGATAGTCAAAGAGGCTTTCACGAGAAGGAGGGAGTTGATGACAGGAACGTTGAGTAAGGATTTTAAGAAAAGACTGGTAATAACTTCGATATGGAGCGTAGCTTTGTACGGCGCGGAAACGTGGTAATTGAAGCAGGAGGATAGACGTAAACTGGAGGCTTTTGAAATGTGGGTGTGGAGAAGAATGGAGAAGGTGAAATGGACAGAGAAGAAAACAAATGAGGAAGTACTTGGTATGGTGAGCGAAAAGTGGGGTTTGTTGGGAGAAATCCTATGGGGGCAGGAAAAGTGGATGAAGGGGGTATTGACCGGCAGCGGGATATTGGATAACGTAACTGAGGGGAGAATGTTAGGCAAACGAGGAAAGGGGAGGAACAGGATAGGGATGTTGGACAGGATGAAGGAAGGGAGGAAGTACTCAGAGACGAAGGGGGACCTGATGTGGAGTAGGATGCGGGATTTATCGTTTTGCTAGGAGTAATGAAATAGTTATTTGGTAGTGGTGTCCATCCAAAAACCTACCTTAACCGGTAGATTACCTAATAATAATAAATAATATATATATATATATATATATATATATATATATATATATATATATATATATATATATCTATATATTTTATATATATATATACATTATATATATATATATATATATATATATATATATATATATATATATACACACATACATACACAAGTATACACTTATACGAAGATAACTTTTAGATTTTTTGGCCCTACCATTAAAGACTAAGTTTTCAGTTAAAAAATTATTTTAGTTTTCTACATAATCTGTATTTACTTCAATACCCTTTCTCCAGCGATTCTAAGATCATTATTCCTTGCCGGATGTGATAGTCAGGAATGCTGTGAAAATATCCATCTACGGTCCTCCCAACTTCTTCATTGGACGCGGAGCGCTTCCCAGAAAAAAATTAATTCAGGTTTAGGAACAGATGGGTCTGAGGGTGTGAAATAATATAGAAAAGAGGGGATGGCCGAGCACATCGCACCTCAAATCCTGTAGTTTTCCCATCGCTAACGCACCGTAGTGAACCAGTGCGTTTTCCTGGTGAGAGATGATTTTTTTCCTCTTCAAGCCAGGACTCTTCTCGCGAATTTTTGAATCCAGCTGCTCAAAAAGGTTGGAATAATATTCACCTGCAACTATCCTGCCATTTCAAGGTTATCATTTAACAGAATCCCAAAACACCTTAGCCATGATCTTTCCGACGATGTAATCCCTTTTTTTGGCGCTGAACCACTGACTTCCACCCACTGCTTCGACTGCTGTTTCGTTTCTGGCGTGTAGTGATTTGTCTCAAAATTGGTCGTTTCCCTCTTGAATTGGTCCAATACACACACATATATATGCATGCACACACGCAAAGCAAAAGAAATAAATGGAGAAAAACATGGCATCGGCTAACATCCTCTCGTGCAACATCGGAAAAGAAGATTTACATGGAAGATGCCGGGGGCAAGATATCGAATTGACTACATCCTTGTCAGTATGAAATTCAAGAATCAAGTTAGACAATGTGAGAGTATCCTTTCGCAGATAAAAATAGCGATCACACCAGGAGGTCCGTGACAACTTGACTGAGATTAAAGAATGTGGAGAAAACTACACAGAAACGGAAAGGGAACACACAGATATTGGAGAAAAAGCAAGTAAGAAAATGTTGTCTCTGCCTGTGTGTTCTCTGGACACCCTCGGCAGAAATATAGACGGAATTTTTGGAGCTAACATGTAAGATCGATGAAAAGAAATAATCTCAATCATAACGGTTCGGGATTTCCCAGAAAAACGTCATTCTTCCATGATGCTTTCTCCCTGGAAGAGTCATACTCTTCGGGGCCGCTTGGTACTTGAAGTTATCAGCCAACCGTAGTTTCTCCTCGAGAATGAATGGCACCACTCATTGCATGATAAGAACCATTGACAACCGCTATCCATCCCATAGGAGAGGGACTCTTCCAGGGACCCTCGGCCAGTTCGGACCTTCCCTCTAGCATCGCGTTCCCCAGCGCCAAGCGGTGGAGAGAGCAGCCAGACCTGAGTCCCGATCCCGCGTCAGGTAGGATTCTTCACTTGTGTTGCCGCAGTGACCTTTAGGTTGACCGACAAGACTGGGGTCCGCAAGCTATAGGGGAACTGGGGCCCCTCCTAGGTTAGCCATGTCAGTGGCTCTGTGTGAAATGACTCATGTGTCATATGGGATGCCCGATTGGAAGCCACATATTATACCATCTGATGTTAATACATGCACCTTAAACAACTTCGGCTTCTCAATACTTGGACTGAACACTCTCTATGTCCCTACGATGGTACTAGTGGATGAGCAACTCGTAAGGCGGCCGCCTTAAGGGTAAAGGGTAGGTGGCCATAAATAACAGCTGAAGTAATAAATCTCATAGAGGTATGAAGACAATACAGGTACTTAAGAAATGAACCCCTGGAAACCGTATCTAAGAAGCCAAGCTAATTCTTGCTAATCTCTATGTTTTAATGCATGAGACGTCATCAAAGGCTATATGGCTATATGCCTAAGACCTAGTATATGCCAAATAATACGCATATTTCGAACATTGTCTACATTTTAAAACCAAACTCACGTTGAATTCATTCTTTAACAAATCATGTCTAATAGTGGTCACGATCGGGATTTATATAATCCTATGGGATTTTATAATTACGGTAAAAAATTTACATCACGCAGCCAGATTGACTGTTACGACAGATTGCGGAATGTTCAAACTTCTAGTTTTATTTATTCTTCATGAAATAACCTTACCGCCTACTTCTGTTACTTGAAATATTTGTAAGCATTGGTCAATAAAGCTTAGTGAAATTTTAAGATGCAAAGTTATGGCACTTTGACTGCCATCTTCTCCCAAACCCTGCCGCACGACTCATTGTGACTTTCTGCATCTCATTCTGTCACCTTTCCGGCCACTCGCGCCAACTTCCTCCTCCAACCACCCACACCCCCTTCCCACATCTCCCCGCGCGCCCCCATCCGGCCGAAACCGCCCCTTACCCGCCCAATCCGCCCATATCGCCGCCCCCTCCCCCCCTTTAAGCTGAGGCCGGGCCCGCGTGATCAGCCTTCCCCATCTCCCACTCGCGTTCCTGGTGTGGGGTGGGGCATTTCCCTCTTTTTGACAATGCCACCTGTCGGCACCGCCCTAAAACAGCGCCCACTCTGACGAACCACACCCTTAATAAAGAAAGGGAGAGCAATACACCATCTCTCCGTTCCCAGGGTGGAGAGAGAGGGGAAAATTCGGGGCGGGGGAGGAGGGCTAAAGTACGAGAGGCCGCGGTGGCGCCACAATGCGAACGGTAGACGCACGAATAAGCCTTGCCATTATTTCATCAAGGGGTTGACAATACAGTAAAGATACCGCAAAACAATATCTGCGAGGGAGTGAAGGGTTTGCGATTCAGAAGATTTCAAAGGAATTATGAATGTAACACTAGAGTGCTTATCAAAGAAATAGTTCTGATCAATTAAAATTTTTTAAGACTGAGCCAAACTTAACTCTTGATCTAGATGGGCGATGGGCGCTATTGTTAGGTACTTATGCCCAGAGCAACGCAATAAATTTGAGTTAAAAAAAATATCATAGATGTACAAGCGATCGTATAGGTATTTTTCATAGCATTTGAAAACCGTAGAAATAATCTTATTCATATGACTAATTGATTTCGGTAGTATCCACAAATCCATTGGTCGACATCTATTATACAATATGGATTATTGAATAAATAACAAATAAACTTGACTAGCTGTTGATGATTGAGAATCTAGTGAACTTTAATGCACCTTTGAATCCACCGGAAGGGTAAGTAGACAAGCATATAATAAAACAGGAGTCTATATTGTGTTTAATCTGTTAGGGATCAAAGAAAATTTGATTGCTCGGCAGAGTGAACATTTGTGTTTAGTACATGATCTAATTTACTCAAGAAATCGAAATAAACCATCGATGTCTATCGGTAAGCACCAATGTAGTCGCAACGTGATAATTGTATGTAGACGAAAAATTTGTCTTTATTGATATCTTTTCAGTAACGGTACATGCTGAAGTTAACAATTAATTGAACAATTAATTAGTGACGCTAATGTACATTTAATTGAATTAATTGAGTTATGCCAAAAATTAAATCAGATTTAGTCGTAACTTAACTGCCACAAAAGCCCAATGTTTCCATGGCTACTGACCGCAGGGCGATTTTTGAGTGCCGGACTTTCCCAAGAAACCAAAGGCGGTACAGGGAAATGATGGGCTTGGGTTCCCCACCATTACGTGATCATTTTTCACGTTTTTCTAGATTTGACGTTTGACAAGGTCTATGCCCATCTATATAGCCAATCTATGAATCAATTACTGTTGAATATCGGCCTTTCCTTGCTTCAAACATTACTGGTTCCATAGTGGAATAATGTAAAATAATGATGCATTAGCACTATAATGATACTAGAAAATATGACCTTTGTGCCCTGCATAGCTAATAAAATTTCATTGAGTAGTGAAACAAAGAGTGCAGAGCAAAGTAGGTAAAGAAATAAAAATAAACTGATGATATAATTAATTAACAGTTCGATAGCAATAGGGACAAGGCAAACCGAAATAAAAGCGGTTTAATTTTTTTGCACTAGATTCCAACTGTGGGTATTCGTAAACTGTTGGGTAACTTGTTTTAGCATTCTGGATGAAGGAAATGTTTATACTGCAGTGAATTGGTGTCGAAGTTCCACAGAGAAAACGCACATAGCGTACCTCCACGCTAGCGTGAAGTCGTTGGTTGGACGACAATGGAAGACCGGGACCTGGAGGAGGGAGAGGGAATAAATAAGCGGGATTGGGAAAAGTGCAAGAGGGGAGGGGAAGGATTTTTCGGTCTTGACCCGAGGAACGTAACTCTTTCGACCTTTCTCGACTATGATTTATATCACGCGCTCACGTCAAGCATTCCCTTTCAAAATCCGGCCACGTTCCAAACTCCTTTTCTAACCTTCGGTCCTTTTCCGATTACCAAGTATTCCCAGAGCACTTTTTCTTTCTTCTGCATATACACTTTTAGAACTATTGCAATCGTAGACCTCTCTGCCGAAAACAATTATCGGCTATTGAATAATAAAATAATTATATACATATGTAAGTGTATATAAATGTATATATTGTATGCATAAATATATGTATAAATTTGTATATATTTACTCACACACATACATATATATATACAGGGTTCGTCCGGAAAATAAGTGTACTGATTTTTTCCCGCCGCTCCAGGCGCGCCCAGCACCGCTCTGACGGGCTGCGATTGGAGGGGAGTATGTTGGCAAGCGACGCTGAAAAAGGCAGTCGGCTCTGAGCTGTGGTGTAGTGAGGAGCTCTGTTAATGCGAACCTCCACGCTTCGACCCACGTCACGGAACGCGATGCCGAAGTTTTTGGAGCAGCGTTATTCCATCAAATTTGCGGTAAAGCTTGGGAAATCGTCTACCGAAACTATCGGTATGATTAACCAGGCTTACGGGGAGTCAGCCATGTCCAGAAATATGATCTTTAGGGGCACAATATGTTCGTGGAGGGCAGAGAAGAGGTCGACGACGAGTCTTCGAGAGGTTCCCGATGATGCCTTCGCGGGAGCGTTCCAGGAATGGGAACGCCGCTGGAACAAGTGTATCGACTCACAGGGGTCCTATTTTGAGGAATATTAGCTTAAGATATGTAAAAGTGTAATAAATTTTTTTTCCTGAGCTTAGTACACTTATTTTCCGGACGAACCCTGTATGTAATATATACATATATGTGTATATATAAATACATATATATATGTATATATATATATATATATATATATATATATATATATATATATATATATATATATATATATATATATATATGTAAGTGGGTCGCGGTAGTCCAGTGGGTAGAGCGTTCGACTGGTGACCGGAGGGTCCCGAGTTCGATTCCCGGGCAAGGCACTCTGGGTACCTGCAGCTCCACCCAAGCTAAGGGGATTTTTCGGGTGCCAGGTCTTCCTGGGAAACCATAACCGGCCCCGGGAAAGGAACTGGCCCCCCTGATGTGTGAATTTTCACACGCCGTAAAGGGCTTAGTACTGGGTGATCTCCACCATCTACTAAACCGACCTTCGGGTTGATTACTGTGTTTATGGTTTTATATATATGTAATATATACATATATGTATTATATATATGTGTAATATATATATATATATATATATATATATATATATATATATATATATATATATATATATATATATATATATGCTTTCATAGACGTAACACGGAAGTGCCGAATAGTACAATACACAGTAACACATAATATAGAAACACACAAAAAGAGAACACTCACATGTATTTTCTTGATATTTCGACGGAAACGCTCCGTCTTCCGCTGAAGATATAGAAGTAATCATGTAATGTAATGATTACTAGAAGTGACTTGACTTGAGAAGTAGAAGTGAAGTGAAGTGAGAAGACTTGAGAAGTAATGATAACTTCTATATCTTCAGAGGAAGACGGATTGTTTCCGTCGAAATATCAAGAAAATACGTGTGAGTGTTCTCTTTTTTTGTGTTTCTATATTATGTGTTACTATGTATTATATATATATATATATATATATATACACACACATATATATATATATATATACATATAAGTTTTCTCCTACATTTCTTTCAATTAGATTAGAATTAATACCCAATTTGTTTGTCAGCAGTTTACAATTCATTTCATAGTTTAAAAATACATTCCCACTTTTATTAAATAAATAATCTGTCATCTAAATAGGTTTTATCCTTATTATTGATGTTTGAATTTTTGATATGATCAAAAACCCTAAGGCTGAAGAGGTTTTTGGTGTTTAAAATATTGATTATTATTTAAATATTCTTCACCACATTCTGCTTCTCACGTTATGGTGAAGAGAGTTTACTCGTATATTGTACGCCTTCTTTGCATCTTCATACTTTCCTTTCTCTTTGTGTTTCCTAAAGAGTACGACATTTACCTGTAAGTAATCAAAATCGCTAGTAATGACAAAGGTGGTAGATACCATCTTCAAATTATATTTGAAAACTTTAGCTGGGATAATAACTGTCTATCAAGAGCTAAGATGTTAATAAAAAGGCGCTATTCCCTCTAAAGTTCTTTGCAAAACGTAGCGTTTTACATGTTTAGCCAAGCCTTATGACAGCAAGCGTGTGAAGTCAGTGGGAAATGAAAAGTGGTTTCGGCCTTAATCAATGAAACATATATTTACTAGTTCAGTAGTTTTATTCATCAACACACACGCATTTCCAATATGAAAGGTTAGATTCTTTATAAAGAAGTGGATTTCCCATTATGTATTGTTCATTTTCAGAAGAAGTAACGTTTTATTGCGGAAATGAGAAAACACGAGAAACCTCTCATGAATTGGTTTTCTCCTGAAGTGAAGGGAAAGGTTAGAAAATCCTCTTAATATTTGAAATCGACCTGCCACAGGAGAAAAACTTCAAAATAGAAATGCTGTAGATTTTTCCCGAGTAACCACGTCTCGCCACAACGTAATGGCACAAATTAGTGCTTGGGAAGAAGGGATGTTGACGGTAAATTTGCGTGGTACTAACCAAGTTAATCCTGCACACCACACTCTCCAGGAAGCTGGCAAAACACACTTTAGATGAAGACGAGGGTGCCCAGAGTTTTCTACAACATGTAAACACTTGCTGAAGCCCCGATCAGTAGCCGAATGTGTCACGACTAAGTAATTACGACGTAACGAATAGGTAACCTCGCCGCTTTGAAATTAATCACTTCGAGGGAAACACAGTGGTATGCTGGAAATAAACTTTTTCTAGAGCGCCATATTGAGCAACTAAGTTAACATTTGCTGCAGCATAGTTTTGAAATTATGATACATTCTGATTTACTCGGTAATACTATGAAATTTTCGTTGTAAGCTAAGAACAAACCCTTCACAAAATCGATGTGGCTTTTCTTACAGAGAGAACTACAGTCTAACCATTGTGCGAGTATACACTTTTCATGTCACGAAAGGACATGTCCAGAAGACGAGACGGGTACCCTCTACTGGCAATCTATAAATATTACGTCATAAACTCACAGTAATATTAAGGAGTTTGCACACAAGTAGATAATAATATAATGATAATTATAAAACCAATCAATATGATAACTCAGTATGAATGACTTTCAGGACGTTTCCTTTGCAAATTATGAAAAATAGTTATCATCAACAGCTTTTCATTCGACTAACATTCCCTATTTGGTAACTTAGATAGGAAAATAATGGAAATGAAAGTAGGTACTTACAAACATCGTAAAAGCTGCTACTTATTATTATTGATCTCAGAGGGAATGATGGCATATTATAAAGAACTTGATGGTTAAATATGTGTTAACACGTATATTTGAACTCTAATTATAAACGTTTAAAATGACCCTGTGACTAAAAAATTCTCACCAGAGAAATAAAACAAGGGGAGTCAATTGCTTTCCTAAAATATAGAGCTAAAGCTCATACGTAGTGAAACTCAGACTTTTTGCGGAGAAACGTTACATTGGAAAACTTCATTCAGCAGAATTTATGATTCTTCCTCCTCTTTTTCCAGATATTTAAGTCACGTCAACCACACTCAAGGGGAACGGCCATTATATCAACGGATATTGCTCAAACTTTTGACTTATAACGTAGAGTTTTGGATGATTTTTAGAAAGGATATCCTCCGGTTCAATATCCTCGGTTAGGGCTGCAAGTGTAGAACTAGATCAATAGTCTCCCGGCCGTTTGAGAAAAACATTTTTTTTCATCGCGGTTTGCATAATTTTATCAAGAATTCTGATTTCGGGTTAACGCAAATTTTAAGGTATTTTATTTAAAGCGGAGAAACCATTAATTTAAAAATCACCATTATTGTCTCACCATAAAGGCGATCTGGAAAAGATCTAACCTTACTTTTTACTTTACTTACTATTAATTTTCAATTCTAATTGGCACGTGATTGGATAGATTTTTACCACATTCGTAGGTGCATGTGCATGTTAGTTAATAGCATTTGTATTTGCATGCGTGTAATCAAACAGGTTTTCGAATGAGTGAAATACCCCTCAATGGGTGCAGATTTGTTGGTTGTGCATGTGATTTTAAACTTTTTTACGGGTGGTGACGCTACACCTCCCACGACACACCCCTACGGGGGATTGCGAGTTATGATACCTACCATATATAGATACCTACCATGTATCAATGAAGTGGCACCGCAGGTTATGAACACATGCAAAAAAATTATAAAACTCACATGCTATTTAGAAATAGAAAATATAATATTTTTCCAATAAAAATAAAATTCAGTTGATAATTTGAAACAAAATTTGCAGTTCAAACTTTAGCAAAACCTTCCTTGTGGAATGCAATGAAAAAAAACGTAATCCCCTTTCACAATTTCATATAATTTTAATATCATATTACCTGTGCCTCATTAAAAAATACAAGCCTTCCGTTTTGCAAGGAAAGATTATGCCAGTGGTCAGGGAATATATTAAGGATGGTATACTATATGCAATTTACATTTCCGTGAAGTTTTCGATTTTCGCTTCAAAATAGTACCGTTGGCTATCCAGTCTTTCCGTTCATTTCTCGCAAGTGATCCCCCACATCGCACTCCCTCCTGCACCCCTCTGACGCTCACCAAACCCTTTCCCTACTCATGGGCGACACGCCATCCAGTCCCTTCCATTCCTCTCACCGCACCCATCACCTGCCTTTCACCACACTCAAAATATGGAGGTTCTGCGTGACGTTCAGGAATAAGCAGCAACGGGGGCGCATCGCGGAGGGGAGTCACGGTTGCCGAATGGACACGTTGATCAACTGAGATGGACTTCATTTCTTCCTTCTCCTACCCAGAAAATAAAACTTACATTGCTGGATTGTGTAACAGAGTCACACATTCGTAATTTACTTCTTAGTTACAATAATCTGGAATACATGTAGTTAATACTATATAAGAAGTAAAAAATGTCTCCGGTTTGCTGATGTGGAATCCTTGTGTCGTGAGTCAGCGGATGGAAAAGCAGAGCGAATTTTATGCATGCACGCTTTGCTAACCTTGACTATGGTTGTGTTGCGTGACATCATCATCATTTGTTCCCCGGATGGGACGAACCTGTATTCTGCATCGCATGAAGGTGGAGGTACTGCGTCGTTTTCCATTGCCAATGCACTCTTGGTTATTTAATGAAAGGGGTGAAAATGAAGTGGATATATGGCAGAGAAGTAATTGGTCGAAGGCTGTTAATCACTTAAGTCGAAAGCTAAACATATTATGCGCAATATGATTTCTCAACCATACTGTCTACACTTGAGGTGATATAAAGAATTTTTTAGCTGTAATCTATTGGACTAGGATAAGTTCTAAATCTCCAAATTAAATTAATATTCTGGCAATCAATGATTTGCTTTCTCCTCCATTATTTTGTTGATCATCTCCATTAACCAATTTGCTGAGTGTGAAATTAATTATACTCCTACAGCTCCCATTTGCAACTGTATTTTCCATTTTTTGTGCTGGATACCAATACTGATATGATAAAGATTCCTCCCTCATACGTTCTACCAATGAGCCCATGAAAGCTGTTACTTCTATGATTGGGTTAAAATCTTTATCTTTATCAGCAAGGATATTATCTAGCCCCACAGTCTTATTCTATTTCATTTAATGCCTTTTATATGTTGAAGTCAATTATTCCTGGTCTAAGCCTTAATTATCAACACTTTTTTTTCATATACAAACCATTTGGTCTATTAACTGCATCATATAACTCTTCTATTGTTCAATTTCGTCACAACCTCTTATTAGATTAATATATTACTAACTGCATCTCTAATAGTATTGACAGAATTTCCGTTCTTTCATCCTGACAGTTCCTGAACAGCGCATCCATTTCACCCTCTCCTTGTAAAATCTTTACATCAACAAACCGCTCTATTCACCATGTTTCCTTTGCCTCATTCGTAGTTTCTCGTCTCAGTTTGTTTTTTTTTCTTTGCCTCCATCTCTCTAATTTTGATCACCTCTTTTCAAAGTTTTATATCACTCATCTATCCAGTTATTTCCTTTGAAATCCATATTTCCTTAAATGCTTTCCTATTTACCGTTACTCTTCTTTCGTTCACCACTTTACTCATTTCTCCTTCGACCTCGTGCTAACATCTTTATTCTTCTGGACCCGTCCCATTTTCCTTGTTTAGGTTTTTATCAATATCCTCGTGGTACTCCTTCTTTTCGTTACAGTTATCTCCTCCGATCTATTTTCTTCCACTACTTCCATTCTGCATTCTAGTAAATTTAACACATTCAATTCTCTGCGTCCTTAATAAGTCTCCGTATTCGCCTTTGCTGCTGTGAAGTTGACCACGTTTTTCCTAAATCTTTGCCTAGTCTTAATAACAGGGTGCTTGACTTGGAGGGTAAATTCAATTCAAATGAACGAATTGTGCTGATGGGCCCGGTATAATATATCTCGTACGTATGCGTGTCTCTGCATTTTCCATGTGTACCTAGTGTGCTGCGGTTCTTAAACTAGGTATTAGCTGTAATTTACCTATTTCTCCAGTGAAACACTGTGGTTTTCTCCCCGCGGTTATTCTTTTCATCTAAAGCAAACCCTACTTCCTCACACCCGTCTGTCCATTGCCCTATGGCCACATACCGATCCCCAATCACTATCACTTGTTTCATTCGGTACTCAATACGTCTTTCTGTACACATACACTATCTCCTACTTCCTCCCTATGACTCTTTATACGTATGTTCACCTATATTTCCACTAGATTTACCGGGATTGATGTTAATCTTATTAATAACATTGCATCACACAACTTTTCCTCATGTTTTATCCTTCTCACCATTTTCATATTCATTGCTGTCTATATGACATTATATGGTATATTGTTCATGGTATATTACTCTGCATTGGTGAAAATGGATTTTCGGTATACTATATTGATTGAAAATATTTGATTTATATCTTTGAATATTCAATAGAGACTCGAAAAACGTCCATTAAATTACCATTTGCTAAATACTTCAAAGCCAGATCCACTGAAAAATTATTTCCCTACCCAGAGTGACATGACTAGCAGACATTACTATTAATTTACGTAAGAAGATAAAGCGGAACGAGAGAAGTGTCTTGAATCTGAATCCTCCATCGTGCTGGAAGATGTCTCTATCCATTTTCGGGACACACATAAGACCGGTAGAGCGTTAGGCAACCTAGCAGGTATGTACTTACGTATCTCCGATGACACAGAAGCGCCCTCGCGACCGAGTGAATTCGCTCCCGGCATGACGAGCAAGTGCATCCAACAAACTACGGCGTCTGAATCGGAGTCCGCACCTCCCCCTGCTCTCCTCTCCCTTAACCCACGATAACCGAAATCCTTATTCATGCAGCCAGGGAAGGTGCTAAACTCGTGCAGGGAAGCCCACGCTGTGCCCTTCTGTGTTGGTGGGTGCAGTAGGCCAGCGGAGTTTGGGGTTCCGGACTGGTTGCAGATGGTGAGGTGGAGATAAGGCTGGGCGCGAAGCAGCTGCATTAAGTCGGCAAACTCCCGCTTCTGCTCCAGAAGTCGCAAATAAATACGTACTCGGGAGCAGTCCGTCCCGCCCACTCCGCGTAATTTGTTACAATAATCTCGCGAAAACCGAAGAGCATTAGATAATTCAGTAGGTTTCCATCCTTTGGCAACGGAGCACATCCAGTTGGCGTACTCGAAGGTACGCTTACCTTGTTTGATTTATCGGCAAGAGTATGTAATGAATAAAAAAGTAATATTTTATTTACTTAAGTCATTAATAACGGTAGATGGAACAGAGTGGGATCTTTTAATATAAGCAACGCTCCCAGAGGATACGAATTCCATAAGCGCACACAGCTTCCGGCAGAATAGAACATGAATTTCCACTTATGCTAATCGAAACGGTAATTAAGAATGCAAATTATTTTCAAGTCAATAACATCTCTCCTTGCTTTACTAATTATTTTAACTATTATATCCTTTAAGTTGTTTTTTGTTTTAAAATGTGTCACATTACTTGAAAAACCATAGCAACTTTTATAACCCGAATTATTGCAAGGTTAAAACAATTCTCTATGCAACATATTTTAACTGTAGACAAAGATAATTAAAGCCCGTTCATTTGAATGAAACATTTATAAAGTCCTCTGGAGATAAACATGGTCATGGAGCTCCATTTGGAAGGCCATTGAATGGAAATACAATGCTCAAGGATATCACCTTCTGTTTCCTAAGAACTTCACAGGAGATTTTACAGCTTAACATGATGCACAGCTGTAGGCCGAGAGCGATCTACAAATTGATCTCCATTTTTAGTCAAGCATGTTAGGCGTAGTTCCATTAATTAAACTGAAAAATTCATATTAGGGAGTGGGTACATAAATTAATGCGCCGGTCGTATTTCTCAATCTTTTAAGTTTCATGCATTCGTCGAGGATTTTATTTTAATAAATCCCTGGAGATTTACAGAAATATATAATTTTTTTAATTAGAGTGATACATTGGATATTGAGCTCATTCCTTTTCCCTTTTCTAACAGCAAGTGCCATCCGATTATCGGAATCCAGGAACTCACGATTATCGAAATAGGATGGGAATCACACGGTACATTGATAAAAATCAAATCTGTCGAGTTTTTTCAGATACCGAATAGATGCTCCGAATCACATGTTAATTAGGTAGTAAAAATCACCGGCGGAAAATAAATTTTCGAACTATCCGGAATGAGTTATCCGATTCCCCTTGTATGAACCGCTATCTGAGCATTGGAAATGAAAGAGAGAGAAGTAACCACTTAAAATAATCCTCATTCAAACTACCACATGATTCTATTAAAGTCACCAAAAGCCTAATGACCTAATATATGGTAATGCAACACGCTCTTAAGGCGTATAGCCGATTTAATATATAGAGGCAGAAAAGTTGATCAGGATATCAAAAATATATTGTAATTTATATATTTAATCATCTCATTGGGAACTTCTTCGGATGGAAGAGAGGACGTATCCAAGCTCAAGGAAATGATATTCGAGCGACGCGCCGTGAGATGTGTCGAGTCGGGAATGTTTTCGAGCAAGCACGCAGGAACGCCTGAAAGCGATTTCGTGGGAGGACATGAGAGTGAGGGGCGGCGAAGAAGGTCGTGCGGGGTAAGAGTCAAAGGAGCAGCACTACCATCTCCTCCAGGAGGGCAGCTCGTCCCTAAAGTCTCCTCGCGGCCACCGTAGGACCCCTAAAATCAATAAACTTATAGCGACAAGAAACTAAAATCGCAAGCTGCACTGTGAGGGTGAGAGGAAGGGGATGTCTTTGCATCAGCCGCGGACATCTGCGCAGAACAATGTCAGTCAAAATGAGATGCGAATGTACAGTATTATTGTTCCCTTCACTCACCAACGTGGTCATGAGTTTTCCATCGAGAAAACCATCCATGATCAAAAATTGTTCTAATTGTGTTTTCTATAACTATTTTCCCATTTTCCGACCGGATAATGAATGCAATGAGGAACCGGCTTACTTTCCTAGATGTGACCATGGAAATTGCAAATTAATGCCAATATAAGCAATACAATATAATTGTCTAAAAAATTTAGCCTGAAGTGAAGTCCTCGCGATTCCATAGGCACCCATCACAGATTATATGGTGACCAATCTTACTCTTGAAAAGGAATATATCATTAAACTTTTTGTCCTGTATTTGTTTATTTAATGATTTACTCATTAAGTGGTTGTTGATCCTAATCTCCTGTACAGTTGAGCCAGCAAGTGGAGCTAGATTAGTGAGAGTATTGTAGTTCTTTCATTACTCTATAATCATCATGTTACTAAGTAATTAATTTAATAATAACACTGGCTTATCCAAGACGTCAATGGATTTAGAACGCAAACTCTTTATCTCAAGTGAATTCCGAAGGCATTGCCACTTTAAATTGTTTAACATGGGAATCAACGCTCATTTTACTACCTCTGACTACAATTCTGCTTGCATTTCAATCTTGTAAATAGATGTTATTCAATGTTGAATTAAAGATATGTTAATCATCAATTCTTGGCTCAAATATGGAGTCAATTTAATTAACTATTCGTGGATGTATAGAAAAATCTTCATGGTTAGTTGTTTAAATGTCAATGGCATTAAAATGGAGCAAATATTTGCAAGGTTAAAATTGCGATAACGGATCTCTTTAGCGAACTCTCGCTAGACGCATTGCAATTTTCCCCTGCTGAACAATACGACTGTGAATAATGTGATTGAGTTCAAATGACTCATAATGGCACCAGAAATCACTTTGTGTGTGGTTCCATATTGCAAAATATGAGGGGAAGAGATAACCGCTTTCCTTTTATGTCACCGCCAAAAACGAAAGCGTGCATTATGAAGTTCCTATGCCGTTCACCATTTTCTCTGGAAAACTAAAATTTTACGTTCTCTTATTTCCTCGATGGAATGAAGAACGGACGAGTGTTTCGATTCGATGGAAGCCCCGATATTTTTTATATGCTGTCAAAATAATGTAAACTTTTTGTTTTGCTCTGTATTTTAAGTTTTGCATTTCCTTTTTTAACTTGACATGTGTATTATTCATGCATATGCAATATTTAGTCTGTTGTGTATTCACCCACTGCCACACACCCTAGCGATGGCTTGCAGGCTATATAAAAAAAATAAATAACTATATCTTCCCGTAGTAAGTACCTTAACATCGTACCTTGGTACCGAGGTCTTGCACCCACGGCAGCGTATGCTATGCCAATAGCGAACCCCTCCGCTTTAGCGACCACCGACGGACCACCTACTTTCTTCCCTCAGAGTACCTCATCATTTATCAATCGATGGCGCCAACGCCTTTGGCCATTACATAAACAACTGCCGACTCATGGGTGGGGCTCATGCGAATTTTTAATATTCTGGTCGCTCGATAGATGGCACTACCTTGAACTGTCGGATTGAAGTAGAAAGATTTAGGGGTCTTAAGCACCGCTGAATCATTTCTGGCCGAGCACGGCCGTGATAGGTGCGCAAAATATTCGAAGTCCTTCCCAAAACAAGGAAAAACTTGGCTTTATTGGGTGCAGTAATAATAATCTAAATAAATAGTCACTATTCTCAAATATAATCATGGAGGTAAATATATCTTTAAAAAGTCCTATGTTGAGTTGGATTAAAATGGAGATAGACACGGCGACAAACGCCCGGTACCAGATCTCTTCCCCTCCCCCGAGCACAGAGAGGACCGAGGACTTGTCAACCTCGGCCCCGAAAGTCAAAGGGGAAGTCCTTCCGGGGAGAAGGAGAGTACGGCAGAGGACCGGGGAACGTCGACGCCAGCAGACGCCGCCAAGCCTGTGCCCTCTAAGTCTTCCAAAAAGAAGAAGAACTCCCTTCTAGCTCCTGCGGAGAAGAAGGAGGAAGCTGCAGCGGAAAAGCCAGCCAAAACACCGCCGACCGACGCACCCCCGGACCAGGCAAGGACGGCCCTTGTCAGGACCAACGCTCCCCGTGACCCAGAGATTGCTTCCGCGGCTGTCGCTCCCGTCGCCTCCATTGCTCTGCAGGAGGACCAGGAGCTTTGGGTGACAGTTGCGACGATCTCCAAGACTCTGAGGCGGTACATCAGCAGCAAGCAAGGGCTCCTGCTCCTCTCACTCCTGGAGGAACTGGCGAGCGCAAGATCGGTTTCTTCACCCAGTCATGGGTAGAGACCCTCTAGTGCTCGTCCAGTGGAACGCCAACGGCATTCTTCGCCGTCGTGAAGAACTTCGGGCGTTCCTCCAGGACAAGAATGCTGCCGTTGCAGCCATCAATGAGACGCATCTCCGTCCGTCCGACGCATGGAGACTCCCCGGCTGGACCATCTTCAGGTCTGATCGGGAACTTCAGCGCCAGGGTGGTCGAACATCAGGAGGTGCGGCCATCCTCGTCCGGAATAACATTGAACACCGAGCGTGCCGAATGATCACTCATCGGAACGCGGAGGCTGTCTCGGTGGACGTCCGGACGCGGGGAGGATGGCTCCGGATATCTTCCCTATACTTCCCGCCAGGGAAGCCCTGGGACCCGGATCTCATCCTGGACCTACTAGGAAACGGCAGCCCGGCCATCATTCTGGGAGACCTCAACGCCAAGCACCCCACCTGGAATTCAAGGTCTCTCAACACGAGAGGACAAGCCCTCCGCGAGCTTGCAGACGACGAGGGACTAACGGTGATTGGCCCGGCGACGGCGACGCACCAGCTTGGAGACGTCCTTGACATTGCAATCTCACGTGGTGTCCGGACGTCTCTCAGTATGCACTCGTGTGTTGAACTGTCGTCGGATCATAACCCGACCATCCTGCTGCTGGGGACCAGAGTTCCAGTGATTCCAGCCAGATCTCAACTTGACCTTCGTGCCGCGGACTGGAAGACCTTCCGAGGGCTCATCGCTGGTAAGCTGCCTAGGGAACTGACTCCACCAACATCGGAGGAGATGGCAGACCAAATGGTCGGTCATCTCACTGCTACCATCACCGCTGCCATTGAGGCTGCGATTCCTAGAAGGGAGAGGCGCTCGTACTACTTGCGTGTGCCGCTTCCTCCCCCGGTTCGCGGACTCATCACGCGCCGGAATAACATCCGCAGGCGCTGGCAGCGGTACAGGACCGACGACCTTCGGCAGCAGCTACATGCGCTTGACCGGGAAGTCCGCTGCGCCCTCCAGGAAGTCCGCTCGGACAACTGGGAGGCGCACCTACGGGAAGATCTCTTGCGGGAGGATGGCGCGGAGGACATGGAAGAGATCTGGAAGATCTGCAGGAAGCTGCGAGGAAGCCAGTGACTGGACCCCATCGTATTCTGCGGTGATGAGGTGGCGACATCTCCCGGGGCGAAGGCAGAAATGCTTGCGACCTATCTCGAGGGCACCTTCAGTCCTAACCCCGGGAACGCGGATTCGGCGGCCATCGAGGAGGAGATCGCGGTGTCGGAGGAAGCGGTGAATGCTGCCCCTGAAGATGCTAAGGCTGCTCCCCAGTTCCGGAAGGAGGACGTTCTGGGCACGATACGCTGCTTACGCAAGAGGAAAGCCCCGGGAAATGACGATATACCCAATATCGTCATCCGGGAACTTCCGAATGCAGCGGTGGCGTACCTGACCAGCATCTACAACGGCTGCGTCAGGATTTCCTATTTCCCGACCACTTGGAAGAGAGCGAGGATCATATGTCTCCCGAAGACGTCGAGGACGGAGGTGGGACCCGGAGACTTCCGGCCCATTTCTCTACTCGACGGATTCGGGAAGATGTACGAGAGACTTCTGCTGGAGCCGATAGTAGGTTTCGTCCGAGAGGCTGACATCCTCCCGGATGAGCAGTTCGGCTTCCGCGAGCGGCATTCCACGGTCCATCAGCTGGTGAGAACCACGGACTTCATCACGGACACCTTCAACAGGAAGATGTCGGTGGCAGGCGCATTTTTCGACGTCAGCAAGGCGTTTGACCGCGTCTGGCACCAGGCACTGCTGTTGAAGATGCGGAGACTCCACTTCCCGACGTGGATCATCGAGGTGATCCGCTCCTACCTAAGAGACAGGACCTTCGTCGTTTCCTGGTCTGACTCGTTCTCTGGGGTGCACCGGATCTCCGCTGGTGTCCCCCAGGGTTCGGTTCTCGGGCCAGTATTATTCAACATCTTCTCCCATGACATTCCCAGGAGTCATGGGAGGCACGAGGTCCTGTCACTATACGCGGACGACGCGGCGCTCCTGTGCAGCTCCCGGCGAATATCTTTCGCCGTGGAGAGGCTGCAGATCGTCGTCGACGAGCTACTTTCGTGGTATCGTCGCTGGCGGTTTGCAGTCAATGCCGGGAAAACGAAGGCAATCGTCTTCCATACCGGCAGAGGAGCGCCGACAGAAGAGGAGCTGTCGGTGAATGGAGTCACCCTTCCGTGGGAATCCGAGGTTCTCTACCTCGGAGTGCTGATGGACCGGAAACTCCTTTGGAACGCCCAAGCGCGACGTGTCCGAGGGAAGGCCTTCGCGGCGCTTAACCGGCTTCGGCTGATTATTCGTCCGGGGGTCCTGAGCTCGGAAACGAAGCGTCGACTGTACCGAGCGTGCGTGTTGCCTGTCATCACGTACGCAGCGCCGGTATGGTCAGGAGTGCCGAAGTCTACCCTCGCTCTCATCCAAGTGGTGCAGAACTCTGCGCTACGGTGCATCTTGGGATGCGGGCGCTACGCCCGCGTGGAAGAGATGCACCAGGACGGGAACATGGAACCTCTGAACGTCCTTCTTCCGGAGCTGTCTCGAAGATTCTTCGAGAGGGCTGCGGATTCAGACGTCGCCACCATCCGACGCCTCGGAGAGATCCAGGTTTCAACGTGGGACCGCTATAAGCGCCCCATTGCGAGCATGGATCGCCAAGATGCCCTCCCAGCGAAGAAGAGGCCCAGGCTTCAGTAGCAGGGATCGCCAGAACGCCGTGACAACGCAGAAGACGACGCCCTGCCTTAGAAGCCTAGGCGGCTGGAAAGGCAACACAGTGGAGCCCCGACCGGAGTAACGGGGGTCCGTCCACGAGAATTGGTTTGAAAGTTGGATTAAAATTCCAATAATCTAAAAATAACATTAAATTCAGTGAAGAGGCATTTGCATATACAGACCCTGTAATATAAGCCCAATAATGAAGCGTAAGTGGATTAATGGACGTACTTTCCCCTCGTTGAAGAGTTCAGTAATCCAAATTATTTTAAATAAGAGGCCAAAATATTTTCGCAAAGCAAAATTAGGTGTCCGGCAAGTGGGGCGTTTATGCATAACTCAATTTTCAACGTCTCTTTAAGCGTTGACTGACGAACAACTCTTCTACCGCGCTTTCTGGAATTTTATATACACGTTATTTGAATAATGGAGGTAAATTATACTTATTTATTGATTATATAAATTGCCTTAGAGATGGCATTTTTGCTTTATACCTATTTAGCGAAGCTCGAAGCTTTGGGCGTTTCCGAAAGGTATTTAGATCAGTATTATGTACTTACTTCAGCGTAATTCATATGACATATTTTTTTCCTCCTCTAGATGAAAGATTTCCTAACAGCGTAAGCAGCTTACCTACCCAGATGAGGGCCAGTTTTGACTTTGGAAGAGGAGGGGACATTTGACGCCGTCTCATTAATGGCAGATACATTGCAATAGAAATGACTGTAGAATACAGGTATGATCAGGATGCCTTTATTTGCATCCTGGATCTCAAGAGAGTGGTTGATATTCCAGGAAAAGCCAAGGAAAGCATTGCGGAATATAGGAGTAGCCCGGAGAGATAGGTGATTACTTGAAAACACATAATTATATGATTGGAATGATTTGGCAAAAGACTGTGTAGGGGAGTGAGAACCGGGACGTGTAGTAATAGGCTTGGGAGTAACATTCTGTTCTGAGTTGCCACCGGTACTTAATTTAAAAATTACGGTGGACGGCGAAATCACTACATCACGTAGGAAAATGACGGAGATCACTACATCATGTAACGTCGCAGATAATTTTGAAACAGGCGCTGTGAGTGCACAAAACACTACAGCAAATGCAATTAAAACTGAATATGAATCCACAAATATTGTAATTGGGTCCAATTAATATGAATAGAATAAAATAATAAAACACAATTCATTTGGGATCTCTTTTTTATATATTTACTGAATAAAAATATTAAAGTAGATGAGAAAGTGGTGTATGGATGAATGGACGAAAGAGTTAGACGACGTAAGAGAAATAAGTAGTTGATTAGACCAAGAAACCAACTAATAGAAACTACGTTAAAATGAAATGCATTGATGGGGAGTAATTTTATAGAAGTAAAATAACGGCATGCTAATTAAAAAACTAAAAATGATGTTGAAGAATCTGCATAGAGCTGTCGCTGTCAGCTCTATGAGATTCAACAAGAGTTACAGAGAATCCCTAGAGATATATCTATATCTATACATAAAAGTTAGTATTCGTTCATTTACTATGAAAGGCTTCCACCAAGTAACGCCTGAGAGAGTGTTTTATATTCTCCATTGATAAATGATACAGGCGTAGGCTTAACTTTATGGAAATATTTTCCTTTTTTTAAAAAAGTCTGAGATATCTTTAAATCTTCAGACTTCTGAATATAGCTCATGGAATTGAAACCCGGGTCGTGTAATAAAAAGTCTATTCGTGTTACTAGTTTTTACTACAACGTTTTCAATCCTCTGTTGAATTCCAACCGAGTGTCAGCTAGTTATAATGTCAGAAAAATAATTCGTAGTTATTGACACCAAAGTATTATTCACAAAATGGCGATGCGGATTCCTCCCACCTGCGAAAGGATACGTGTGCAAATCCACAAAAAGCACGCCAAACTGCACACGTGAACCATAGAAACACACCATTCCAAATGTCACCACTCTAATCAGGTTCGAGTGTAATAGCTGCACATTTGGAAATTGTTCCCATGATGGAGATGAAACTACATAGTTCGAAATTATCCCTTGACGTCGGTTAAACTCCAGCAAAGTTAAATGTAAATACTCGGAATAGGTACGTAAACCTCGCGGAAAATCCCCCGAAGGCGAGTATTGCTTAAGGTGCAAAATTGAGGGAGGAGGGGCTTCAAGAGGTTGGTCTCCCAGAAATTTGGGAAAGAAAAGGGATGGGGAATTATTGAAATGAAAATATAGGATGACTCAAAAAATACCGCGTTCATTGCGTCATCACGGGCACAATGCAACACACTACTCAAGCCATAACCCTTCGGCTTTGCACCTCTACCATCCCTCCCCCATTCCAACCCCTTCCGCCCTCCCGTCTCCTCGCTAAGGGCGCGTTGGTTGGGAGACGGTGCGGAGCTGGGGGGGGGGGTGAAGAATGGAAACGACAACGCTCCACGTCGGGAGTTCACATAAACTGCCACCCTCTCTGAATATTCAACCGAATGATTGCACAAAAGGTTTGAGCAATGTCGCCGACGACCTAAGGATTCGACTTTTCCCTGGGGAGAAGTTTGCGACTCCCACTACCAACCTGATAAATTTCATCCATGGAAGTTCCTTCGGGGCAATATGCTTGAACTAATAGTGGGCGATATACCGTGAAAGTAATTTCTCCCATGTTACCCCAGACTTATTTAAATGGGATTACAACCCTGACCTGCCACATAATCTGTCTGAACTGAAATACTCGTGTGCTCGGGACATGTGCAATGAGAAACATCATCATCTCGAATTAGGCTAGATATGATGATATGAGTTATCTGCAGTGCAATTTAGCCAAGTATATTTTTTCAATGAGAATTTCTATTTTTCTGTCAAACTATAGTCAATTAATAACTAATTTATTAGGTTGCTAGCTAGTACAGAACATTTGTACTCAAACGACACGGAATTAATGTTTATTACAACGCTTCACACGATGAATTGAAATAATATCGGAAATTTAATGCCTTAATAAGTATTTTCTACAGCAAAAACACAAGGGATTTTTTACCATTAGTTTTACAATGCTGTCTCTTGAAATATGTCACTCAATTTGACCCCTAAGTTGACGTTGGTTGAAAATCTAAATGAAATGAAGGTAAAACTTATTTCCTCTGAGGTTAGCTTGAGAGAACTGTATTCCATAAAATATAGTAGACATTTTTCCTCTTCAATGTTAATATCAAATAACATAAAAATATTTTGAATTTAAAACAATTTTTGCTTTGTCTAAATAATACGCCCACGTAACCTTAATTTTATTTATTATGACGAAGTGTATAAAAAGTAGTGTTTCATAGCTTTCAAGGCAGCATTATAAATATGACTTTTTTCACAGTTGAATAAAAATTAACCAAAGTATAACGTAAAACTGACCAATATTCTTAATCGAGAATATCTGCAAGAGTAATTGTTGCATAAAATAAGTAGTGGTTTTACATATTTGAAGGAGGCAGATCTAAAAAGGAAAGACCAAATAAAATAAAAATAATTATAATTCCATTGAAAATGTAAGTTTTTACTCTCACTTGTTTCATAAGCCTACGTAATCAAATTTAAACTACAGGACATGAAATTTAGTCATGAATGGTAATAAGGTTTTCCTTGAAGGTATTTCCAATTGTGCAATCCCTGATTTCACGTGGATACTGCTAAATCTCCAACTCGGGAACGGAAATTATTCCGAGAAACAATGTGAAAAAGAGATGAGGGCCTCCATCACGGATAGACTCTTTTAATGGGCACCAAGGCTTAGGATTTTAAATGAAACCGGATCTATCCACTGCCTCCGAAAACTCAGACGCGAAATACCTGCCTGGCGGGAAATCCGGAGAGTTGGCAGCCCTATTGGGATCCCACTTATCCCCATGCGCCTCTAACTCTAAATTCGTCGCCACGTCAACCCGCGTTAGGATAACCCCCTCCCGGCCCACCCCCCTCCCACTCACAGGATACGACAAAGGGGTCACGGATGGCGGGTAGGACGAAATTATCCTCGGGGTCCCCGGCTCGCGTGAACCCGTGCAGCCGCGAGAAACACGAGCTCTTTCCTTTTGGCGAGATCCAGTGACTCTCTCGCTGAAATTCTTTCATCCTTGCACAGAAATTGGATTCGACGGGAATGTGACAATGGATATTCCGCTTCCCGCTGAGAGCGTGGGAGTAGAGGGAGGCCATATATTTGACTGCCTGCGAGAAAAGCCACCGTGAACATTTGTGCCGTGAAGTTTTGAATACACGAGAAGGATTAATAGAGCAGATGAGAGCTAACAAGCACAATCACGAAGCGGAAACTGTAATGTCGTGATACGTACGTGAAGATTTTTTCTTCTAATTGAACGAACTGCAGAAAACTCACTGGACAATGACGCGATAGGAAAGCATCACTCTTTTTTTTGGAGATTTCCATGTTTACTTAGGAATGAAAATCGTATTAATTAGTGTTTTTTCAAAAAGAATTTTTTCTAAATAGCTTTGAAATGGGTACGGCGAACGTGTCTTTTCTGCATTCATCATGTGATACAATTGGGACAGGTAGAACTCATTACAGAAGCAGTTTCACGTGGTGTTCGTCGTTCTACTATGATAGCGAAGGCATGTTACTCGGTGTTCTCCCGATGAAACATATAGTGTCACGGATGCGTTTCATATAATGCTCATTGAGTATATACCATCAATTCAAGAAGGTTCACCAAATTAAATTGTACAGTCAGCATATATGTTTAATAGTTGGTATCTTCTCCTATATTTTATCGATGCAGTAAGTTGAATGCTGTGCGTTAAGGGAAGGAGGAAAGGGACGCAAAATGCCATTGCTGTAAAGTGAAAGGAATGTAAAATGTATCCAGGATACATTTGTTTGCTTGTGGAGTTTAAGTTGCATTAGATTATAATAAAAAGCATTAATGAACGTATTGCAGAAGAGAGCAGGAGAAAAAAGAATAGACTAGAATGGAACTTCTATAGACGTCTCAGACTAAAGGGGTATTGATATGATTAGGAAATAATAGTAGGCAGTGAGGCAGGTAGGGGATCAAACAGGTTTTTTGTTATTAAATTTGCTCTCCATCTTACAAGGCTTGTACTGTGCTAACAGTAACAGTTTTTCCTGACTTAAATGTACGTCGCAGCACGCTCCCACTGCTCAGGCCAAGAGGTGGGGAGTTTGACCTTCGACAAGCGCCAATCGCCTGCGAGCGTTCGTCCAGGCTAGATCGTGTTTTTAGTGGACCCCTGTCGAGTGACTCAGTTCAAGCGCAAAATTCAGCGAACGATTGATCAGCGGTACATCATCAAAATTTGTGTTGGATTGGGGAAATAGAGTCCGGAGACGTTGGGCGTGATTGGCCTTCCTTTTTAATTGGCACAACCTCTTCACAGATGGCCGAGGGAATGTGGAGGACAAGCCTCGCACTGCACGGCCGTCGACACCAAGAACAGCCCTTAACGTGCAGCGTGCACGCTAAGGGCTGAATTGCTTTTCTGGATTCTTCGCTTTGTAGCACTTACGAAATTTGTATAAAAAGTGTCGGTAATAATTTTTCCCGACGTGTGCGTGAAGTGCTGAATTCGGGCCGTCGGTTAACTGTATGCATGATCGTAGATGGTATTGGCATTGATAAAATGACAGTGCACACCATTATCACTGACAATTTGGCGATGCGAAAGATCTGCGCTGAACTCGTCCTCCCGAAGGTCTAGACGGACGACGAAAAGAGCACAGTCGAGTGTTTGCTTGCAAAGACCTTCTGCAACGCGACGATTCTCCCTCCAAGGACACCCCTACGGGACCCAAAGTGCCGTCAAAGAAACTTGCACGCCTACCCTTAAGGACCTTCCGGAATCCGCCTACCGGGAAGCCTTCGAGTCGTGGAAAAGCCGTTGATAGAAGTGTGTCGACGCTCAAGGGATGTGATCAAAGAATTTTAATTCATTGCAGCAATATCTGAAATAAATACATTTTTCCGAAGCTTTTTACAATGCCTATTCTACAAACATTGTATCTTGAGAGAAAATGGAATGAGAGGCATCAGAAGGAATAATATTAGAAATGAATCTGAGTGAAGAACTGATTAATTCAGTTAGGTTTTACTTTATAAAATATTTATCTAATCATTCAATCAAGATATTTCCGTTGTCACCTGCTGCAATACGGAACCAGCGTGACTAAAATTGGATGAGAAGTTATCAATGGAAAACCAAGGTAAAAGTTATGCGAGAGCATACATATTCAATTTTTTCAATTAAAATTTTGACTCAGGTTTGTAAAAACGATTAATTTAACAATTCGTATTTTATTTTAAACATCAATTATTATCAATTTTGAACGCAATCGACATAAAATAAAAATGCAATTTAAATCATTAAAAGTTACGTTTTATACCATTCATATCTAATATTGTATAATCACGTATATTACATAGTAAATATCTTAAATTTCAGTACTAGAGAAAAGTATGTTACGAAATTTGTATTCAAGGAACATTTTTTATTCAAAATCACTTTTGGAGAGATAGGCAAATCATACAGTTCATGCAGGATACAGAGTAGACGTAGTTGAAAAGGAATCGTGGAGAGCGTTGATCATAGCAAGTATCAATTCTGTATAGTACATCCAAGCTAGAAGGTGCGTGATTAATTTTCATTTATTCTTATTATAATTTTTAATTTTATTTTATTACGTGTGATTGGTGTGTCCCTGGCGCAGAGGGAAACCTCTCGAAAGCCGTGATAGAGTTTGAGTGCTTGAGACTAGCAAGGAGCAATGCTGTATAGTATATCCAAGTTAGAGAGTACGTGATTTTTTGCATTTTTTCCATTTCATTGTTCTAACCGTTTGCGTTATCTATTTATTTAAATTATTTTTAGTATTTTTATTAGATTTATTTTATTATTATTTTTATTTTC